>NC_045598.1:171776872-172079902 GCF_009762305.2 Zalophus californianus | reverse complement strand
TCAGCTCAGGTTGTGATCTCAGGGTCATGATGTTGAGCCCTGTGTCAGGCTCTGTGCTCAGCACGGAGTCTGCTTCAGATTCTCTCTCCCTCTCCCTCTCCCTCTGCCTCTCCCGCTCGTGCTCTCTCTTTCTCTCTCTCTCAAATAAATAAATAGATCTTTATTAAAAAGAATGCTGATTCTGCTTTACCACTTTACACAGTAGTCCCCCTTATCCGGGGTTTTGCTTTCCACGGTTTCAGTTTCCCATGGTTTCAATTTCCCGAGGCTCCCTGCAGCCTGGAAGCAGATGATCCTCCCCTGACAAACCATCAGAAGGTCACGGTAGCCTAACGCTCTGTCACAGCGTCTGCATCATCCCCCTCGCTTCATCTCATCACATAGGCGTGTTAACATCTGCCATCATTATGGGAAGGGTGAGTATAGGACAGTAAGATATTTGGAGAGAGGGAAAGGCCACATTCACAGAACTTTTATGACAGTATATTGTTGTAATTGTTCTATTTTATTATTGTTGGCAATAACTAATTTATTATTAGTGCCTAATTTATAAATTAAACCTTATCATAGGTTTGTATGTATAGGAAAAAAACCATAGTATATATAGGGTTCAGGTCTGTGTGTGGTTTCAAGCAGGCAACCACTGGGGGTCTTGGAAGGTATCCCCTGCAGGACCCTGCCGTGCCTAACCTTTTGCAGACTCTTTACATATGTGATAACAAACATTTATATAACAACTTGTATCACGCCAGATGCTGTTCTAAGCACTTTACATGGACTAAATCACTGGATTTGGATTCTCACAATAATCCAAAACTATTTACAGATGAGAAGACTGAGGCACAGATCATTGAAATTTGCCAAAGTTTGCCATTCTTCTTGCCAAAGAAACACAGTGAATAAGTTCCGATGCTGAGACCCAAACAGACCTTACCGCTTTGGATCCTCATGAACAGCCTTATGCGAGAAGCGGATTAGGGACGCATATCCCCAGTTTGTTGATTAGGAGAGTGAAGCTCTAAGAGGTCCCATGATGGGTGCTATTCAGGTCTTCTGCTTTCTTGTCTAGTATATTCGTTTTCTACTGCTGCTCTAATAAATTACCCAAAACCTTAGTAAATTAAAACACAAATTTATTATCTTACAGTTTTTTAAAGTCAGAAGCCTGATGCAGATCTCACTGAGCTAACATCAAGGTGTCCACAGTGCTGCATTCCTTTCTGGAGGCCCTAAAAGAGAATCTTTTCCCCTTGTTTTTTCCAGAAGCTTCTAGAGACCACTCAAATGCTTTGGCTCATGGCTCCCTTACATTTTTAAGCCTGTGGTGGCAACTTGAATCTTTCTCACATCAAAACACTCCAGCCGGGGTGCCTGGATGGCTGTCAGTTAAGCATCTGCCTTTGGCTCGGGACATGATCTCTGGGTCCTGGGATCGAGCCCCACATCGGGGCTTCCTGCCCAACAGGGAGTCTGCTTCTCTCTCTTTCTCTCTCTGCCCTTCCCCACTGCTTGTTCTCTCTCTCTCTCTCTCAAATATATAAATAAAATCTTAAAAAACACTCCAACCTCTATTCTGCCTCTTTCTATTTTTAAGGACTTGTGATTACCTCAGTCGTATCTAGATAATCCAAGATAATTTCCCCCCCGCTTTTTTTTAAGATTTTATGTATTTGACAGAGACACAGGGAGAGAGGGAACACAAGCAGGGGGAGTGGAAGAGGGAGAAGCAGGCTTCCCGCCGAGCAGGGAGCCCGATGCGGGGCCCGATCCCAGGACCCTGAGATCATGACCTGAGCTGAAAGCAGATGCTTAACGGCTGAGCGACCCAGGCGCCCTGATAATTTCCCTTTTTAAAATATTTTTTAAATTATGACTTCCCTGATAAGCAACGTTAATTCACTTTGCAGCCCTCATTCCTCTTTGCCATGCAAGGTAATATATGGTTAGGATCTGGAGACTAGGAGGTGTGCATCTTGGGGGTAGCAGTAGGGGGCATTTTCCTGCATATTACCTCTGGTTTGCTGAAATAGTAATGGTACAGAGTTCCCAGGTAGCTCTTCAAGAATATCCTCAACCACAGTAAACAGTCCTGTCCTGTCACGTGGCAGAGGAGTTCCTCATTCATTCATTTATTTGACTGTCTAACAAGTAACTTACTGAGTGTCCTCTATGTGTCATATACCACTAGGGCATTGCCCTTGAGAAACAATATTACAGTGACAGATGCAGATAAGCACTAAGCAGGCATTCACAGGATGGAGTAGAAAGTGCTACATCAAGGGCGTTATGGGATGCTGTGGGAGCCTCAGGGAAGGACATCCAGCCCATTCTTGGACTGGGCTGTGGAAGGCCAAGGTCTCAAGGCAGCCCAACAAAGAGCTTGGCTATCAGCTGTAGCTCATTGTGGTGATGTGGGAGAAATGTGGCCTTCAGGCCTTGCTAAGGGGCAAGAATGAAAAAAAAAAAAGACCAGAGACTTGAGCCGAAACCAAGGCTTCTAGGCCTTGTTATAGACTTAGGTGTCCTTCTCAGGGTGAAGTGTGATAAGCAGGGAAATGTCACGCTGAGTTTCACATTTCAAGAAGCGTGAGATGGGCCAGGCTCTCGTGAGTGACCTGGCTTCGTGTGCCCAGCCAGCGACACAGGTATTCAGACGCTCGACCCCGGGTTGTGCTTCAGAGCACCTTCCACAGCGAGGCTTAGGTTTGTCAAAGTGGCTTCACTCACATTATGATTTTGTCACCAGGCCACCCCTCCGTGGATGATTGGACTGGTGTAATGACCCCCCCCCCCCCACTTTGTAGAGGAGGAAATGGAAGTACCAGAGATGAGGTGACTGGTCCGAGGCTACCTTGTACATGAGGGAGCTGGACATCAGATTATCTAACACCTGTCAAGCTCCAACTAGTGCATACTGCACGAGACATTGTGTCAAGACATGGCACAGTCGGGGCGCCTGGGTGGCTCAGTTGGTTAAGCGACTGCCTTTGGCTCAGGTCATGATCCTGGAGTCCCGGGATCGAGTCCCACATCGGGCTCCCTGCTCAGCGGGGAGTCTGCTTCTCCCTCTGACCCTCCCCCGTCTCATGCTCTCTCTCTCTCTATCTCATTCTCTCTCTCAAATAAATAAATAAAATCTTTAAAAAAAAAAAAGACATGGCACAGTGGACAAAAGGTGGTCTAAGAGGTATAAGGCAGGGAATTGCAGTTATTAGGGAGGTGGGGGCATTTGAGGCTGATTGTAAAGTTCTTGAGATCAGTCATAAAAATGGCATGATTTTCACCGCAGCCTATGTAGCATAGTACCCGGCACATATTAGGCTGATTTTAAAATGTCTTAGGAGGGAAAAAATAGTAGGACAGAAGGGAAGAAGAAGGGAAGGAGGGAGTGAGTGGGGGAGTAAGGGAGGGAGAAGGCAAGGAAGGAAGGAAGGGAAGAGGGAAGGCAGTTTGGGGACTTGGTGACCTTTCTTGATGGCTTCCATCCTCCAGCACTAATGCTGTTGGACTGTGGAAATGATACACATTCAGCATCGATAACGAAAACTCTCTCTGGGGCTGTAGTGAAGAAGAATACAGAAGTCATTTTATAGACCTGGGAAGCACTTACTTAACATAGACCAGTCTTGAAAGACAAAAGAGGAGCCAGACGTGATTTTAAAAGTTATTGGAAAATGTGATTATCCTTTAAATGTTATATTTATAACCACCCTTCCTTTGCCCCCCTGTGGCTCAGAGACCTACAAGTCTGAATACACTTTCTACCTGGGGAGATGAAAACTGCTTAGATATTTTAGTTGTTTCTTTTTTAAAGCTTATGTATCAGCCTGAAAATTCAGACCATATTCCTTACGTGAAGCTGATCAGAATGAAGCGGATCAGGACTGTCCTTCAGTTTCCTATTTCTGCCGTGGAGGGGAATGCTTTTCACGTAACGGGGTGCATTGGAGCACTCACCCCATGGAGTGCGTATTAAAAATAACTCACTGCGCACAGCTCCACATTTGTGAAAGGCATCTAGCTGAAGCCACCACTGGTCTGGTGGGTGAAGGGAAATTATTCTCTGGCAGCTAGTGGCCTACTAAGAATTCTATTTCAAATGATGCATTTCAAAGCAGTTAATGTTAAAGAAAAGCCAGAATTTTCCCTGCATTTATACCAAGTGTTTTATATACCGAACCTCATTACCTACTTCACTGGCTTTGATTTATAATAATAGCTTGCCTTTAGCTCCGGCCTGCAGATTGCGACTTCAGAGAAAATATGTAACACACACCACAAAGTAAATGTCCTAACAGACCCATGCAGATGAGCCCCGCTCCCAAAGTGGGGTAGACAAGATGGAAAAGTTCACGCTCAGTAGTGATTATTATGGGAATTAAGATGATGACCCATCCCGTGGCTCAGTGCTTTTTAAAACTACTTCCCCTTTCTGTGATTTGAAGCATCGTTCGTAGCTTGTTGATAAACGTGGGAAGCTCCATCTCAAATTTGATGACTGGTTGCTGAGTGTTACTGCAGTTGACATACCCTGTTCTGGGCTTGCTCTTCAAACCCGCCTTGTTTCTTTCCCTTGCAGTTTCTTTCTCACGGCAGTATAATGCCGTGGTTTAGAGGGTGGGCCTTGGATTTGCTCAATCTGGGCTTACAGTCCTGTTCTGCCTCTTTCTGGCTGTGTGAGCTTGAGCAAGCGACTTACCTACAAGCCTCAATTTCTTAATGAAGTAGGTTCATTGTGAGGAAGAGAGTCATTACGGATGGAAAGTGGTTAGTTAGCTCACTGCTTGGAACATATAGTAAGCACTAAATATTTACTAATTATAAAATCTGTCATGTCACGTGCTTCGCAGATAGAAGGTTCGGGCACAGAAGTGAAATGATGGGGCTAAGCATATGTGATAGAAAGGCTTTTTGGGGAACACAAAGGACAGTTTGGGATTTGCCATGTTTGGGAACCGAAGGATGCAACTGATGGCCTGGGAGAGCTGGTTTGCCTTGTACAGGTGAATTAGGATCCCACAAGGGTATATTTCATTGATGATTTTTAGCAGCATCAGATGTTTTCCATCAACCAAATCACAATGTAGGCTGCTGTGGTTTTTGGTGGGCAAATGCGAACTTTGTCTCAAAATGCTGATCTGCGGGAACATGCAGAAAAGTGTTTTGTAAAGGGAAAGTGGGCAAGTACAGATTTAATCTACCCAGCAACATTCAAAATTCTTTGAAAAGTTGTCTAGGACTTAGAGGAACGTGGAGGTCTTATTAGCCAAAAGAAGCCCAAATGTTGCTTTTGTTAAAAATGTGAAATATTTGTGCGACTCTTACTAAGCCAGCATTATACTCTAGTTTTTTATCCTTTTATTTAATACTGTATTTCATGGAATCCGAGGGGCAACCCAGTGGAAGATAGATCATTGTTTATGTGCCCTTGAAAAAGAAAAGCTAATGTTTAAGATGAGGGGTGTCTAATAGGGTACCTGCTTAGAGTTGTGATGTCAGGGGCTATCCCTTCAGTACAGGGATAAGTGAAAAATAAATCCATCACACAGAAAGGGACAGTGAGAGAATTCACACATCTCAGATTTGGTTTTGGTAGAAGGAAGAAAAAATATATCTACTAAGATTTTGAATTGCAAGTTGGTTCTAATAAATACTGAGGTCTGAATGTACAGTGTCAGCGTAAGTTAAAAAAAAATACGTAGGCAGGTGATGTAAAGTGGTTTCAGGTTGGGAGGGCCCCTGATGAATGATAGGAGTAGTTGTAAATTCTGTCTGCAAGAACTCAGCTTCCATCTGGGCCTCCAGCGATGCTAAGGCACATTCCTCAAATCAGAAATGATAAAATGTGGGAAAAAAAATGGACAGTTTAGATTGATGACATATGGTGTATCATAGTTACACAACTAGTTCTTAAAATAATTTTTCTTGTAATATTTGTAAGGTGGCACCTTGTCAGTAGATTGAAGGAAGCATCTGCAGGGGGATGAAATGAAATTCCTCCTCTTCTGAAATCGAACATTCCAGAGGGAGACAGGTGTGGAGTAGTAAATCACATTTATATAAATTACAACTATATTCTATAATAATAATAATTTATAAGTTATGTAAATGCTGTAGCAGAACTTAGGGAGTATCTGAAGCTGCTAAGGATACCTGGTGTGCAAAGGAATGCCTTACAAAACAGGTGACTTGTACAGTAGGGTTACATAAGCAAAGTGAAGTTTAAAATATAGGTAATTACTTGGCTATTTGGGACCCTGCATTTCAAATACTTTCATCTGAAAGCTTTTCATCTGCAATAAAAATCAAGGTTAATAATTTTTCTTTTTTGCTTGCAGTATCCACGTACTATCCTCTCTTCTCTCCTTCATGTTTAGAATTTGTCTATATGCTTATGGCATTCCTGTGCCCACCCTTGCCCAGTACCTTCTCTATTGTCCCCCAGAATGTTAGAATATATATATATATATATATTTTTTATTATGTTCAGTTAGCCAGTTAGAATGGCAGAAATTAACAAGGCAGGAAATGACAAATGTTGGCAGGGATGTGGAGAAAGTGGAACCCTCCTACACTGTTGGTGGGGATGCAGGCTGGTACACACTCTGGAAAACAGTATGAGGTTCCTCAAGACGTTAAAAATAGAGCTACCCTGGTGATTAACATAACAATAAAAAAATTAAAAACAAACAAACAAACAAAAAAAATAGAGCTACCCTACCACCCAGCAATTGCACTACTAGGTATTTACCCCAAAGATACAGATGTAGTGAAAAGAAGGGGCACATGCACCCCAATGTTCATAGCAGCAATGTCCACGATAGCCAAACTGTGGAAGGAGCCCAGATGCCCTTCAACAGATGAATGGATAAAGAAGATGTGGTCCATATATACAATGGAGTATTACTCAGCCATCAGAAAGGATGAATACCCACCATTTGCATCGACATGGATGGAACGGGAGGGGATTATGCTAAGTGAAATAAATCAAGCAGAGAAAGTCAATTATCATATGGTTTCACTCATATGTAGAACATAAAGAATAGCACAGAGGACCACAGGGGAAGGGAGGGAAAACTGAATGGGAAGAAATCAGAGAGGGAGACAAATCATGAGGGACTCTGGATTCCAGGAAACAAACTGAGGTTTACAGAAGGGAGGGGGGTGGGAGGATGGGTTAGCCAGGTGATGGGTATTAAGGAGGGCACGTGTGGTGACGAGCACTGGGTGTTATACACAACTGATGAATCATTGAACACTACACTAATGATGTACTATATGTTGGCTAACTGAACATAATAATCCAGTCAAAAAATGGGCAGAAGACATGAACAGACACTTCTCAAAAGAAGACATATAAATGGCTAACAGACACATGAAAAAATGTTCAACATCACTAGCCATCAGGGAAATACAAATCAAAACCACAATGAGATACCACCTTACACCAGTTCGAATGGCAGAAATTAACAAGGTAGAATATATGTTTTAATTAATAATTTAGTAATTTTTTTAAAAATATAGTCTAATAGCAGTATAGGCATATAATATTTGGAATATTAGAATATATTTCTAATTCTAATATACATATATAAATATATTCTAATATTCCAAATATAATATGCCTATGCACTGCTACTTCATTTATCAGTGTCAGCCATTATTGACTAAATCAGTCTATTTTTATAAAATTGTGATCATGTCAACATTGTTCTATTTTCCAACCATGGGATAGTCTATGATCAGGTTTCTTGCAGTTACCAACAGGTTCTCTTTTTTTTTCCATTTGCTTCATTTTCTTACACCTATCTAAATTTTTTTTGTCCCCAAAAGCAGCACTAGATTTATCAAATTTCTAGGAATACTTCTTTTTCAAATGCTCTTACATGTCAAATCACGCACCCATTCTGTTGATATTCCTGCCCTGCCACGGTGGACTGGTTCTCTCTGGGTCTGGTGCATGGAGATCTTCCTCAGGCTGTCCTGGGCTTTCTCCTCTATCGGTTTTCTTGGATCCTCTGTCACCTTCACTTGTGGTTTACGCCCTAGTTTTGCTGGAGCACATTCATCAGTAGCTTCCTGAGAAAGAATGTGTGGGAGTTAAATAGGTGAAAATATCTTTAATCTGCTCTCTCACTGGACTGATACTTTGGGTATGATAAGTCTGGATGAGCATTTTCCCTCAGCAGTTTTCAGAGTTTTTGTGAGAAATCTTTCTGTGATGAAATGTCTCATTCTCTTTCTTTTACGTGTGGCCTACTTTTTCTTTCTGGAAATTTGTAATTCTTTTTATCACTGATATTCTGAATTGTATCTAGTGATTGGCCTTGGTGTGGGATTTTTGTTCATCGGTTTTCTAAGCCCTTGATGGGCACAGATAGGCTAAAGCTATGGTTCCCAAACTGTGTGCCAAGGTGCCGTAGGGTGCCCCAGTGAACTCACAAGGGGGCCATGGAATATTTTGAAATTTTGAGGAAAACAGCAACATCTGTTGGACACTAGGCAAACCATTAACTGAAGACTCATATTAGATTGCTACGTTCCTTCCATGATGTCAAAATCTTTGCAAAACTCGTTTTTTGCAGTTGCTGTGATTTCAAAACCAACAAACAAAAACAAGTACCACACAATAGAAAAAGTCGTGTGGAATAGGAAATGAGGCGTGGCAGTATCCAATATGATTCCAAGGTTTGGGGAGTGGTAATATACCCAGCAGGTGCTAAGTTTTTAGGACATGAAGGTGTACATTGTTTGGATTTAACTACTTAAAACACTGAATTGGAGGATATCTCTTTGGGCCTAGGGGTGTCATAAAAACAGAGACTGAGACATTAAAGGTGCCATTTAATGAGTAGACTGGGACCTGTAGTCTGAATACTCTTACACTTCAGTTCTGGAACATTTTCTTGTTTTATCTCTTTGACAGTTCCTCTTTTCCCTTTTCTTTGCTCTCTGTGCATGGAAATTCTTTTGGTTGGATGTTAGACCCTCCGTATTGATACTGAGCTGAAAAATAAGCTGATTTTTGTTGTGGTCTTGTTGCTTTTTCTCCATTGTCCTTCTCTGTTTATTTTTGTTCTTTTTCATGGAGAATTACTAGATTTTTATCTGCAGCTCTTGTATTGATTTTTTTTTTTTTTACATTTCATCTGTCATACCACTAAGTTCCAAGAACATTTTCTTATTCTCATCGTTCACCTTTTTAATAGCATCCTCTTGTTGTTTTGTGGATGCGACGTCTTTGCTGATCTCTCTGAGCATATTAATAGTTTTTTGAAGGTTTTTTTTTTTCACCAGTATTGACTCGAATGTCTCCAAGTTCCTTTCTCTCTGCTTCACTTTTCAGTGTGTTGTGCATATCTAATAGTTTCATCTATTTTGAGATTTGTTCCACTTTTGTATTCCCCTAGAGGCAGCAACTGAGATGAGGATGTCAGGGTAAGAAGTTTATTTGGGATATAATCCCAGGAAGCACGGGTGGTAGAGGGGGGACAGGAGATAGTAAAGGGAATGAGCCCATCAAGACCATCAAGGCCTCACCCTGGGCCACTTGGTCACTCTGGCACTTAGCATATTATCCCCTGAGGTGCGATCAAATAGATAAAACTTACCAACTTTCCACTCACCATTTTGTGGTGGGCTACTGCTAGGGGCATTACCTCTCTGGTACTTCTGCTTGGCATCTCTATGAGGTCACGAGTACTCCCTGCCAAAAAGATGCCCCCAGGCAGAGGAGTGCAGGCATTCCCTGTCGGCAACCTCCTGCGTGTAGCCGGACTGCAGAGGAGACACGTGTGAACGGGCTCCAGCAGCACCACAGTGCCTAATTTCAAAGTGTTCAGAGGAAATCCTAGTGGAAGATGGACTGCACTCATATCCCAATCTTTCATAAAGGCCAGTTCGGGCACGATCAAGATGGCGTATACCGCCCTCGGAAAGCTTTGCAAAAGCACAACTTTGGCTACCTGTGCCTGGTTTTTAATTTCTTTAAATGTGTGGTTAGTAGAGAGTCTTGCCAATCTAGTTAGTTGATTGCAGTTCCTGTAAGTCGATTGTGCGCAAGTTAGATTAATTGAGCCGAAGGGGAGTATTGTGTTTATCAACCTCAGTCCTGTTGGCATTTTTAGATAAGGACTGGGCATGAGCAAAGTGAACAAACTAGGTGTGTGACCTTGGCAATAGCCTTACCTGCCTAGAACTCAGTTTTCTCATGGATCACAGGGGATGACAATAGTACTTTCTCTATAGGACTGATATGGGAATACAAAGAGTTAATACAGAACTTAGTACAATATCTAGCACAAAGAGTTCAAAGTGTGTTGGCGATCTTTATACTATGTCTATTTGTCTTTCCCCACTAGACTGTGATTCTAAGAGAAGGGATCAAGTCTTTTCCATCTTAGAACTTTAGAGAACTGGGCGCCTGGGTGGCTCAGTCGTTAAGCGTCTGCCTTCGGCTCAGGTCATGGTCCCAGGGTCCTGGGATCGAGCCCCACATCAGGCTCCCTGCTCGGCGGGAAGTCTGCTTCTCCCTCTCCCACTCCCCCACTTGTGTTCCCTCTCTCACTGTGTCTCTCTCTGTCAAGTAAATAAAATCTTAAAAAAACAAAAACAAAAAACTTTAGAGAACTGAAGAGAATTGACCCGGTGGCAGTTGTGTTGGTCATTAGCCATGGCCCTAACATGGCAGGATTTGGGCAAAAGCAAGAAAGAAACAGCTTTGCTTGGTGAGACTGTAAAATAATGTACAAGGGTCCACAGCTGCTCAAGAATGTCTTCAGGCCATAGGCCTTTATTATCTCAGTCCTTGGTTGAAAGAGGGCCTAAGTTAACAAAGCCAGGTGATCCTTCCCTTTAAAACTTGGAAAATAGAATTTTGCAGTAGATTTACTAGTTTTCAAATATTTTAAAGACTTAAAAATTTTTTATATGGGTACATTTTATTTTGAGTTATAACTCATGTCATAGAATCATTATTTCTCATTTTGCCAGAAAATGTACTCTTCACCAATTTGCCTGAATTAATAATGAAGTGGCAGGAGATGGTGTGTTCCTGGTATGGTATGTCTATCAGTCTGTATCTATCAGGGAAAAATAGTTAATATAATTTTATAACTGCTCTAAGAACTCACTTAAGTTGTGTATTCTTTGAAAAGGCCCGTAAAGCCTGGAAGAATGATCGGAAAGAAGAAACTTTTTTTTTTAAAGATTTTGTTTATTTATTAGAGAGAGAGAGAGCACAAGCAGGGGGAGTGGCAGGCAGAGGGAGAGGGAGAATCAGACTCTGCTGAGCAGGGAGCCTGATGCGGGGCTTGATCCCAGGACCCTGGGATCATGACCTGAGCCAAAGGCAGACACTTAACCAACTGAGCCACCCAGGTGCCCCAAGAAGAAACTTTTTAAAGAAGGAATCTCACACACTGATTTGTAAAATTCCTTTCTCAGCTAGTTTATTTTTTTAGATGTGTTCATATTTGTCTATTTGTGTGCATCAAATGTAAAACATGCATACACAATATACTTGGGGACAATCAGAAGGTTCCCTGATACAGTTGCAGAGACAGAATGTACGGAGGGAAACGCATATAACAGTTTTGCCAGAGGCCTGTTACAGATAGTAAATGTTATGCGTAGAGTGAGGGAGGGATCCTGCAAGTGGGGGACAGTTGGGGCATGATTTTGCAGAGCCAGGGTAGGGCCTGAACTGGACCCAGAGTAAGTCATTCTGGTCCACCACTGCCTACTTCCAGGCTGTGTGAAGACAGTGTCCTTGGTGTGCGGAGCCGCTTTCCTCTGCCACTCACCAGCCCCTTCCCAATGGTGTGGAATGGACAGACCCTTGCGGCAGGACCCAGGCCCTGGGAGCCTCCCACTTCCCACACCTGCCTGTTAGTTTTCATATACAGACATGTTTTGCTTGGTTTTTGGCTTCCCTCTCCAGTCTCTCTGACACTTCTACAGATTTACCCCCATTATAGGTTGAATGCGCCCCCTCCGAATTCCTACGCTGAAGTGCAAACCCCTTAGAACCTCAGAAGGTGGCATCTGGAAATACGGTCAGTGCAGATATGATTGGTCAAGATGAGGTCACACTGGAGTAGGGAGAGCCCCCAGTCCAGTATGACCTCTGTCCTTGCAAAGAGGGGACGTTTGGACATAGACACCACACACAGAGAATACCATAGGAACATGAAGGCAGAGATTGGGGTGATCCATCTCTAAGCCAAGAAACTCTAAAGATTGCCAGGAAACCGTTGGAAGTTGGAGGAGGCCTAGAACAGACTTGCCCTCCCAAAAGGAACCAGCCCTGGCAACACTTTGACTTCAGAACTGGGAGAGAATGCTTCTGTGCTGTAAGCTCCAGCTGGTGGCACTTGGTTATAGCAGCCCTAGCAGGAAAAATAAATAAATAAATAAATAAATAAATAAATAAATAAAATTACACCTCCCATGGGAGGCTTTGGAATACATTTCATAAAAATTTGGCAGGGAGTTTAGGGAGTGAGCAAATAGTAATTGAGATCTCGCACATTTTTGTTCTCTTCGTCAAATGTCTAATGAGACCGGCTGTCTTTCCTAACTGTTCAGATAAATTTCTCGAGGTGTGTGAGTCGGCACTGAAAGGGCGAGGCATTGGCAAGGGTTGTGAGAGGTTGTTGCCGTAAGTCCATATGACACTGCTAAATTTTGCTCTCATGCATGTTAACGTCACCCATGGTACTGTTACTTGGGAATAATTTCTCTATTTTTTGTGTGAGTCAGAACTTGATATCCATGCTCCTGAAATCATTAATCTAGTTCCCAAAGTCTTCACATGCAGGGTTCCTTGATAAAAAACACAGTTTTTGGATACAAATCATTTTTCTAAGTATAAATATGTCCCAGATATTGCATGGGACATACATATGCTAAAAAATATTTGTTGCTTATCTTGCAGGTCCCATTTAACTGGGCATCCTATGTTTCTATACGCTAGAGCTGGCCACCTTATTTACATGGCTTTCAAAATTGTGGCCTTGCTGGGGTGCATGGGTGGCTCAGTCTTTAAGCGTCTGCTTTCGGCTCAGGTCATGATCCCAGGGTCCTGAGATCGAGCCCCACGTTGGGCAGTTAGTTTGAAAGAAGGGGTTTACCCTCTGAGCTTTCTATGGGAAGGCCTGAAAAATTTCTTCTGCTGTGAATTAACTTGGACTTCTGGGGCCTGAAAGCCGTGGGGAGAGAAGTTTAGACAGAGCAAGATCCTTTTGTCCAAAATTTCCTGCATTCCATTGGAAGTTAGTGAGTTGTGTCCGGCTTCGGGATGTTGTAGGGTCTAAGGGACTTGTTGAAGTCTCTCCAGCTTCTTGCTAACTGGTGGTGAAGTTGCCCTTCTTCTTACTGAATCCACCAGCTGTTTGCTCATTCTTCCAGTTTGATTCACGAAGGGAAAAGGAGACACATGGGAAGAAGATTTCATTTCCTGGATCTTACCCTATTATTGTCACAACTAAACCCAGTTGCAGGATTTTTTTTCTTCCCACACCTTAAAAAAATTTTTTTTTATCATGCTTGACCTATATTAAAAATAAGTTGAAGCATGTATTTATCATTGAGAAGGACACTGTGAGCTAGTCACAGTTACAAAAGTTCTTTGAGGGGCGCCTGCGTGGCTCAGTCTGTTAAGTATCCACCTTCGGCTCAGGTTGTGATCTCAGGGTCCTGGGAACGAGCTCCGCCCCCCCCCATTGGGTTCCCTGCTCAGTGGAGAACCTGCTTCTCCCTCTCCCTCTGCCCCTCCCCCTGCTCCTGCTCTCTCCCTCCCTCTCTCTCAAATAAATACAGAAAATCTTTTTTAAAAAAGTTCTTTCATGTACTTCAGATAACAAATATATGAAGATGACAAAACAACTCCAGTTTTTTTCATTGTTGTTCTTTGGCAGCGGCATTAAAATTCAGATTAAATCTTTGATTGTTAATATGTTCTAGAATCTTGTAAATAGGATTTTTTTTAATCACCTTAGAAAAATCGGTATTTGACTAGTTAAAACAGTGTAGGGTTTGAAGTTAAATAGCTGATTTGCACAACACCTTGGACCCTGACCGCCCAAATCTTTATAATTCTAGTTGTCCGAAGCCTAGGACTGGGGCGGGGTGGGGGGGAGTTTTTGAATCGGAGTTGGTCCCTGAGTGGAACACTTGATAGATTGTGTGCTGAAAGATTACATTTGGGGACGGCATTTCTTCATGGGCAGCCTGTGTCCTCCCTCTCAGACCCCAGTCTGCCTTATCTTTTTAGCAGCATGATTAGAAGTGGTTGCCGCAAAACTTGCTATGGAAAAATCCACCAGGAGGTTATCGTATTTAATGTTTCAGAAAAACTTCTTTTGAAGGCGATAACAGTATTTCTTAATCACGGTGCCGTTGGGCAAGCACAGGTGTGTTGCATACCGTTAAATCACTCTGTCCTTAGGACATAGTGTTGTTCTTTGAAACTATTTGGCTCTCCTTCCACCTTTTTCCTCCAACCCCCTCTTTATGCCAAAGAAAGTGCATTTCCCAGACTTACTCTCCACGCCCAGCAAGGTATTCTTTCAGAAATCCTGAGTGATTTTTTTTTTTTTTTTAACTCATTCCACCCCAGTTGCACCTCCAAGCTCACGATGCATGTTTCTTACTCGGTTTTGGTCTGCACATATTGACTGAGGATCTCCTATGTTCCAAGCATTATAGCAGATTACAGAGGTAGAACCTTATTAACAAAGCACCTCCCCTCAAGGTGCTTACCATCCACTGAGGGAGGAGCCCCATAGAGAGGCCATGTTATTCTTTTTCCCATTGGAGTTTGCCATGCACTGAATCCAGGAGAACCATGGTATGAGAGATAGTTCAATCCTCATAATAAAAAAGGTGGGTTGGAATTGTATTTCAGTCCATTTTGGTTATGTTCAAGGTATGAGTCATAAAAGGCAAGTGATGGAAAAGCAGAGGGCTTCTCTTCACAAACCAGTTCAGAAACATTTTGTAATGCCAGCTTCTTTTTCCATTGTAACTGCAACATAAAACCCAAAATTTTGGTCTGCCATCTGAACCTGCTACAATTTTAGCCTCAACCTACTTTTCTAACTTTCCAGGTAAACATGATGCTTTAGCTAAATTCTTCTACTTCTTATCTCCTGACAACACTGTACCATACAGGACCGGCCTCAGTACTTGGCTAGCCCCAGGCAATTAGTAAGTATTCAGAGGATGAATGAATGAGTATGAATGTAGGTGTTTCCTGGGCCATGCTGTTTTTTCCGCATCATTTTGCATTTTGTGCGGAGAGTATTGCAATTCCAAATTCCTGACAGAGAGGGACTCTGATTGGTGTGACCTGAGTCAGGTGTCTCTCCTTTGTCTAGATAGCTGTGTCCAGGAAAACAGGCCACATGGCCAGGTGCTCGCTCAGCAGGGATTCTAAGCACATTCTCCGGGAAGGGTGTCATGAGTATGACTTGCCACACCTCTGAATAGCTTAAGGGGCAGAGTTCATTGAGAGATTGTAGGGGTTCAAGTATGTGGAAGGGACAGTGGGGAACGAGGAGCTTGCTGATTTTTCTTCTTTGCCCTTGAAGGTGGACAGAAGTCAAGGAAATGGTGCAGAACTGGAAAGAGTTACAAAGGAAGTGGTATTTTCAAGGGAAAGCCAGGCTTCCGTCAGGGCAAGTAGAAGGAGGAGAAGGAAGTGTTAAAAAAAGATTAAAGGAGAAAGAATTCTTTTTTATGACAAAGCATAATTCATTTTATTTTATGCTTTAATTACAAGTGTTGGCATATTTTTTCCTTATTATCTCATTTTGATTACATTGGTGTTTATTGAATATGCAAGGCCAAGTCTTATGTATAATATTGCTTTTATTTTAAACAATGCCTTCCAGTTCTAAACAGTAATATTATAAATTTGAGGTAAACGACCCACTTTTAAGTTAGGCTTTCCCAGTGATTGTTGAGTGACTCGGTGCAAAGTGAGTGAATGAAAAGAATGAGTCAGCAAAAACAAACGAAGAGTGAGAAGTAGGTGCATTTGGAAAATTACCAGCTTTATATGATTCACTCTCATGAGAAATATTTGCTACTCTCTCTATGAGTTTGCTGCTAGAGCACTTGTTTTCAAAATTAACCCAGAAGAGTTGTCCCAGGCTGGACACATTTGCAAAAGCTCTTTAAGCTAATAAACAATTGCTTATTTTAGGAGAACTATTGCTTAGACAGACTGAATAAGAGGAAATTGTTCCCCTTTTAAGTTTCCTGTGATGTGGGTACCCTTGCTGCAAAGACCCCTGTAGTAGAAGATCTGACTAGAAATCAAAAGGAAACCTGTGGTCCTGGTTTTTCTTTCTGTACGAGAAGCAAAAGGTCAGTATCATGGTCAAATGAAAAAGTAAATTGGATTTTAAATTTTTATGTGTGTTTCCACAGGTTAAGGTGCTCCGACTTCATTGCAGCCATACGGTTATAATTGACAGAACCCCTAAAATGTGACAAATCCACCTGAGGGTTGAATCTTTTAATGTAGTCATTAGGTGAATGCTTTTACTTTGTTGGGTGGTGACTTCAGTGTGTAACATCTGTTACATTTAGAACATGTGTGTGGGTAAATGCATACATATTTACGTATAATTTAAATTATTATTACTTTCTTTGATCCCATTCTAGAGCATATATTCACTTTGAGGCCATAATATTATGGTTAGCATTCTCCATTTTATTTAGTGGAGGGTTCAAAACTAGGTAATGTAAAATGAATTTGAACCAGTAAATATTGTTTTCCAATTGATTTTAAATTTTAATGGGATATATCCCCAGGGGGAGAAAAAAATCTGTAGTAAACTCTATAAATATTTGGGGAAAAGCTTCAAGGATTTGGTCGTCATCTAGTGTTATGGGTTGAATTATGTACCCTCCCCCCACCACCAATTCATATGTTAAAGTCCTAACCCGCCCCCCTCCCCAGACCACAAAAGATGGCACAAAAGTTCCCTTATTTGGGAACTGAATTGTTGCAGATGCAGTTAGTTAAGAGAGGTCATACCGGAGTAGGGTGAGCCCATAATAATTATAAAATTCTTATAAGAAGGGAAATTTGGACAGGAAGCCATCCACAGAAAGAAGACCGTGTGAAGGGACACAGGGAGAAGTTGGGTATCTCGCAGCCATTGAGGGAGCCCCAGGACACAGCCCTCAAAGGGAACCAACCCTTCCAACACCTTGAGTTTGGACTCCGGGTCTCCAGGATTGGGAGATGTTAAATTTCTGTTGCTTCAGCCACCCGGTTTGTGATACTTCGTTAGGGCAGCTGCAACAGATGGATAGACTTGGCCACTTAGAGGTGATCATATGGGTGCCAATGTTCCTCCTTCCCCAGAAGCTGACTTTTTGGAAACCAATTCCATATCCCAGCCTCTGGTACTTTCCTACTTCTCTGTAACATTTGTTTATTTATTTAAGATTTTATTTATTTATTTGAGAGAGAGAGATGGCAAGAGAGAGCATGAGGGGGTGGGGAGCAGGAGAGGGAGAGGGAGAAGCAAGCTCCCCACCGAGCCGGGGGCCCAATGCGGGGCTTGATCCCAGGACCCTGAGATCAGACGCTTAACTCACTGAGCCACCCAGGCGCCCCTTCTCTGTAACATTTCTGATGTCTAATAAGGCTGAGCTGTGATAGAATAATGCTCCAGGAGGGCCTATAGTATAGTCTGAAACTTCCTGAGTAAGAATAAATCCATTTCCTGTTTTGGGAAAATCATCAAAAGAGGCAGTTTGGGAGTCCATGGATAAAATACAGACCTACTAGAGTGGCTGGATTCTTGCTTTGGCTGTACTGTTCGTGGCCTTAAGTAGTGCGCTTAACTTACCTGGGTCTCAGTCTTTCTTTAAAGACTATTTCTTAAAATAGAAGATAATCTCTTTATCTTTTTGGTTTGTGGTTGTAAATCCAAAATTCTATATCACACAAGATGAAGTAAGCATACATGCAATAGTAACATTTAAGTGCTTTTTCTCACTTTCATATTACCCAAGTAAAAATGCCTTTGGTTAAAAAAATTGCAGATACAGAATGTTTTATAATGAAAAGCACAGTTTCTTGCCCCAGCCATTCCCCACCCTCCCCAGCTCCCAGCCCACTTCCCAGAGGAAACCACTTTTAACGGTTTCCCTATTTAGCTCTTTCAGTGGTTACCACCCTAAGTTTAATAATATGCTTATGCTACATTTCCTTGATGATCAACTGTAGACATTATCTCTTCACTCCCCCAGCACTTACTAGTTTTAAAGTGAAGAATCACTGATTCAGCAGACATTCCTGATAGCCTGTAGGTCATTGGGCCTCTTTAGGGCTCTTATTCTCTATGGATCTAATTTGGAAAAAGAGCTTTAGCTTCAGTCAAAGGGAAACCAGGGATGAGATGATCTCCACAGGGCGTAATACAAGATGACAAGAGCTTGGTTTAATTACTCAAGCTCAAATTGGGCCCGAGTTGTTATGTTTTTGCTCTTTTTATATTTTTCTGTCTGCATGTATTTATTTTAAATGAAATAAAATAAAGCACAAACTGAACGAACTTAGAATATCCCGTGTTACTTTTATAAAAGGAAAAATGTCTATCCTAATAGCTTGAAAAGATTAAGAGATGTTTAACAGATAAGATGCTTTTGCTTCAGATTTAAGTACTAACCAAAATGCTGTGAGTATGTCATTTGATGTTCATTTGTGGCACTAGCTTGATTTGGTTTTGTACCTTACACTTTTCAGAAAATTGCAGTTGGTTGTCCAAAGAGTAAGACAGGGAGCCGAAGAAACCATTACTGTCTTGGGAACACAGCATTTCTGTAATTCAGATTTTTCTGGAAATGCTGTTAAGCAAATGACTTTGTCTTATAATTTAGAAAACCTCTTTGCTATCCATGAGGACAAGTAAGATATACTTTACAAGGGTTTTCATGTTCACGTCTTGGGGTTCCTTTGAGCCCATTCAAATTTCTAGCCCTTGATCACATTGGATGTCTCACCAGCACTGGTGTTAATAGGGTCTGGGACTCAACTATTATAATTACTATAGCCACAGATCAGAATTCAGGCATAGCTTGGAAAGTTGTTAAAGGATGTGTCTGCAAATGGGACAAACAAATTTGGTTGAGGGGTGGGTGAAAGGAATGTGGAAGGGCTTGTGTTTCAGTGCTTTTTGCTATTTACCAGCCCTCTTTCTGGAAACTCTCTCTTGCCTCGTTGACTTCATACTAGCAGCCTTTCCTAGTTCTCCTGTTCTGTCGCTTATCTCTTTTCACGAGGTCCTCATCCCCCATATGTGTCTAATGGGCTTTGGTAAGGTTCTATCTGTATCTGCTGCTTTTCTACTTCAGTCGTTTCACCTGTCACTTATCTGCACACAAAGCCCAAATCCCTTTCTCTAGCTGCTGCCTCTATCCTGAACTTCACGAAGGCGCACTGGACGTTCTTGCATGAATGACCCAGAAGTGTCTCAAATGTGGTATGCCCCCAGCTCTTCCTCTTTCACGTTCCTGCTCAAGCTTACCTCCTCCAAGGCCCTTCAACTGGGTCACAGACTCACACCTTTCCCACTGATCCAAATCAGGAAACTGAGGCGCGGGCGCTCTGTACCTGCCCATCTCTCAGAGCTCTGTTCATTGTCGCCAGGCGGTTTGCAAATCCTTAGGCTTCCCTCTGTGCCCACTGCCCTGGTCCTAGTCAGGTCTTACCATCCCGTTTCTCCACTGTAGCAGTGTCTTCACAGCTGTGCTGTCACTCATCGGCCTCGCTAATCCTCCATTTTCAAATTTTATTTTTGGCCAGAAGTATTTTACTCGATAGAAGTTGTGATCATGTCATTGGCAGCTCAGAAATCCTTGGCTGGATCCCTCGTGACATCAGGATAGAAGGGAAACTGCATAGCCTGACATCCGCTACTTTTTTATCTGTCCCCACAGGCTTCATTTGATATAACATGTCCAGGGCCTCACGTGGAGCCTGGTGCACAGTGGAGGCCTGAGGAACACATGAATAATGCATAAAGGAATGATTGATTGAATACATGAATGGTTGACTCAATAGGTAATAGGTATTGAGCTCGGCAAACATGCATGTCTCATGCTGCCAGCTTTAGAAAGCTCCTTCCCGCCTTCTAAAGTGAATGAAATTCTATTCAGTATGTCATTTTGTGAAGTTTTTCATGACTGTCTGGTCTTGGTGTCCTCCCAGTTTGTGATTTGGGGGCATTTTATTCACGCCACAGTCATAACAGTTAAGAGATGTCATGGTGATTTATTATTTTTTAATTTATTTTAAAAATATTTTATTTATTTATTTGTCAGAGAGAGAGAGAGTGAGAGAGAGCATGAGCAGGGGGAGTGGCAGGCAGAGGGAAAACAGGATCCCTGCCGAGCAAGGCGCCCGACGCGGGACTCGAACCCAGGACCCCGGGATCATGACCTGAGCCGAAGGCAGACGCTTAACCAACTGAGCCACCCAGGCGTCCCTGTCATGGTGTGATTTATGTGTGTGCTGGGTGCTCACAGAGACTGGGACCCTTTTATGGCAACGAAGACTCAGCCCCTAACACAAAGCCTGACACACATAGGAAATCAGTCCATGTTTGAATTCCCACCACCACCGATTTCTTTCAGTCTCATTATATTTCTCCTGACCATCTGCAATAGCTTCTTGAGTGTTTTCCCCACCTCGGTTCTCTCATCCTGAAATCTACTCTTCACAGCCCTGCTAGATTAATTTTTTTTTGTCCTGAAAATGGAGAAGTTTGCAGAAATGCTAGAACACTGATGGAAATAGGGGCTGGGCCTCCTGATTTGGAGGTCGTTGCCTTCTCAAAAGCAGCTGGCCTTTTCCCTTTTTGGGTGACTCTGATCATTCAAGAGTTTTAGGCGTGCTCCGTAGCAAGATAAATAGAATATCATTTTGCAGAGTACAGAAGATCCTTCAATAAATTTTAGTTGCTTAACCATTTCACAGGATTTGTGCTTTGAGAGTAAATAGAGTTAGGAGGCAATGTTCCAGGAAGGAGACATACTTAAGCCTAAAATGAACTTAATAACTCTGTATTTTCCTTGCTAACGGGAGTCTTGGAAACCACCTGAATTGTATCAGATAAATACAGTTATTGCAGTTTGACTAGATTATGTTCATGTGCACATAAAGTCTGGATGTGGCCAAAGCAAATGAGCATGCACTGTTCACAGAGCTGTAGTTTGCAAAACAGCTGAATAAGTTTTAGACTTGAGAAAGGACAGAGTTCAGGGAAACATCAGTCTCACCAAAGTGTTTCTGCTGCTGCAAATGCCACTGTTAATTGGAATTGCTTATTACTTCAGTTACTTTCAAAAGTGCTCTGGGGGCTACTCTTGCCTTCATATTGGGTAGATCTGTCCCTGCCACCAGTGACTGGACAACCTGGGGCATTTTTACAGGCAGGCTATTACCCGAGACCAGGCATCCAGTTTCCTGCATCCGAAGGAGACATTTCTCATGCGATGTTGCCTTCTGTTCAAAGCCTGAACCATTTTGGGAGGAAAAAAATGTGGTCCTAATAATGTTTGCCAGTCACCTGTGGCTTGCAAAGTACTTAATGCTTATTAACTCATTAATCCTCTCTGTGAGCTCTGGGAGGAAGGTACACGTCAAGTCGTGTTTGCTTCCTTCCAAGGGCTATGAGTTTGAAGCACAGATGTGCACAGGCAGTTTGAGCACATCCATGGGCAATCCTGAGAACCGACCCTACCATTTTGAGGTGTCTGAAACCAACATTTGGCAGCTGATTCTTTTTTTTTTCCCCCTGTATCTCCAAGATGGCTCTCCACTCCATAGTCACCAATCAGAAACGCTCATTGGGAAAATCTAGCAGGAGACATGGCTGAAAAATAAAACTTTGAGAGCAACAGCAACTGTCTGGGTGGGGAACAGATACTGGTAACATCGAGACCCTGCAGCATGATTTTGGGGTTTTTCCAAATCCAACATTTTTGTTGGTCTTTGAGTGTCCTGTTTATCCACGGGGTAAAGGTTTGCTTAAACATCTCTTTTCTCCTAATCCCTTCAAAAACATTTATGAATAAAACCCTGGCAGGTGCTCTTTCAGGGGACCTAGTCTCTGGCTTCTGGAGAGTTCTGTCCTTCCTCATTGTAAATCTGAACGATAGAAATGTATCCCAGTTGTAGATTGGTCTTGGAGGCTTACAGCTAAAACTGGGATATTGTTTCTACTTCGTAGGTAAGGGTCTTATTTCTGCCCCCTTGGATCTCTAGATTAAAGGGGATTTCTGAGGATCTACCCAGTTATAGGGTCTGACTATAATCAACATGCTTCACAGATAACCATATTGTCATCTTATTATTTTCCTAATGAAGTATGCAGAGCCCAAGGACATTCAGACTGTTTATTCATCCATGTGTGCATTTTCCATTTAGCAACTACTTCTTTATTACCCACCATGTGACAGCAACATGCTCAGCTCCTGGTGGTACTGAAATGACCAGATTTATGAGAGAAGAGCAGGTGGGCCATTTTGCCATAGGCCTCAGATTCATGAGAGGTCTCAAATTGAGACTTTTGACGTTGTTCCCAAATGAAGTTTTATTTTGGTTGTAAATAAGAGTCATTTGTGACATATAAGCACTTGCGAATATACAAGAGTTTTGTTAGTCCTGTTTTGGCGTTTCCTAATTTCATAGCATATTGGGAATTTCAGAAGTGGAAGTGACCTGGGCCCCTTACCACCTCTAAGAGTTTTCAGAAATGGATCGGCACCTTCCCTGTGTCTCATTACCCCCGGGAGAGATCAGGCATCCTTCGCAGCCAGAGAGAAAGAAGGTAGTATACCAGGATAAAGAGCATCTCCTGGGAGCAGCCATGAAATACGAATATGTGGGACGGCTAGAAAGGACTGGAGACTGCCTCTGGTTCATAGCCTGAAAAGGTGCAGGGCGCCCTAATGCCCCACGGGCAGTTTATGGCAAAATGAGACTAGAATGAAGGTTTCCTGATCCGACGTGCTCTGCTCTTTCCTCCATAGGAGGGGATCTCAACAAAAGATAACTGTGCCTTACCTTGCTTCTGCATCACTCCCTGGGACTGACTTTAGTTTCTTTATTTCTTCTCGTTCCTTCTTTCCTTCCTTCCACCCTTCCTTCCTTCCTTCTCTCTCTCCTTCTCTCTCTCTCTGTCTCGGTCTCTCTTAATTGAGTACATTCTGGTTTATACTTAGAGCTAGGGTCCTCTTGCTACGCTACTCCATTGTTTCTACCAACAATAGAGGTTAGCCGGCATCAAAAGCAGAAAGCTTGGTTTTAATTAGAACAATATTTATGTTGCATGCTTTGATCTTGACTCTCCTGCCTGAGGCCAGAGCAGAAGCCTTCACCACAGCAGTGAACTTGACGCTGCATGTTCTCTCTGGAGCTGGGGTCACCAGGATGCGGAATGAATATCCCTCAGACCAAAAGCCTACAACTGGTTTTTCTCAGTAGATCCCAACTACATGAGGAAGAGTAGGAGGAAGAAACCCCACATAAACAAGCAACCCCATCTTCCCGCACACGGGAGACAAATCAGGCCCGAGGGACTGTACCTGCCTCATCCTGTTCATACTGACTCCTTTCCTTTGGGTCTTAGACACATGCAGTATGACGAAAGTTTAACTCCATGACTTTTATCAAGCCTTCCCTGGAGTTTCATAATTATCTTTGAGCTGCCTCATGGGAGCCCCACTCGATGTGCCGAAGGCTTTTCAAACTCAGCAGGCCAGGACCGCACATACCGCTTTCCCCTAGAAACCTGTTCTGCCTCCTGAGTTTTTGTAATCTGCCACCGGGCTCCTGAGCTAGAAACTTTGGATTCATCCTACACTCCTTTCCCTCACGCACCGTGTACTGTCAATTTAACCACCTAAATGTCTGCAAATCCAATTACTGCATCATCCTAGCCACTGTGTATACCACACGGCTGCCAGGGAGATCTGTCTAAATTGCAGATCTGATTGTGCCTTTCTCCTCCTTAAAAAGGTCTGAGGATCCCCCAAACTCCGAGAATCGCATCCATACCCTTAAGCGTGGGATAGCCCAACGGTCCTGCATACCCAGGCTCAGCCGACCGAGGCCACCGTGTTCTAAGCCCCTCTGCAGCCACACTGAATGTCTGTCTGTGTTCTCGTGGTGCATGCTCATAAATGCTCTTGTGTCTTTGCTCCTGTCAGTCACCGCACCTGGAATATTCTTTTAGAACTGGTCGCATCCTGCTCTTCCAGATTTAGCTCAACTCTCTTCGCTTTTATCAAGTCTTCCGAGACCTCCCCTGGTCAGATGGTGACTTTATCTTTTTCCTCAGACTGTGGTTTACTAGAAAGACCATGGGCTTTGGAGTTAGACCAAACAGAGCTTGCGGACCTTCGCCACCCTGAATCTCAGTTGTCTTATCCATAACGTAGACAGCGTGCCACTGTCACAGGGCCGTTGATAGGAGTAAACAAAATAGCACTGTGTCCAGTAATTGTTTCCTTCCCACAGCAAACTGTACAGAGGTATAGAGAATATGGCCTCGAATCCAGAACGTGTGGCTTTAAAGCCCAGCCTCCCCCCGCCCTTACTGGTATCAGTGACCTTGAACAATTACATTTGCTTGAGCAAATGACTCTCCTTTCAACGTCTTCATCTGGATGGTCACAGTCCCTACTTTGTGGGGTGTTTGCAAATATTAAATGGGATCAGTGTAAAGTTACCCTGTTTGGCAGGCAGTAATCACATAGTGGATGTTGGATGTAATCATTTTTTCCTGCATTTGCCATACTGGTTCGTGATTATTTCTTTATGTGGTTCTTTCCCTGTTAACTTGAGGATTCCTGAGGGGACCGGACCATATCTTACTTATGCTCATATCCTCAACTACTACCAAGGAACATGGCATAAGCATTCAGAAGTTGTTTCTTCAAATGGATAAAGCCAGGAGCATTTCATCTGAAGTTTTAGTTCTGTCCTGTGGTGAACAACACAATCTCGCCTTCTTGTAGGCCCCAGGTGCCTTCTCATACCCCTGCTAATCGCCCTTTAAGACTCATTCAACAGAGGCTCCTGCAAGAAGCTTTCCCCCATATTACCCCAAGTCCATTCAGATCTCTCCTTTAGATCGTAGTTCCTTTTGCTTTGTTAGTTCTTAAAGAAAGCATTATCATTTTGCATGTGTGTCTTCTGTGGGATTGTAGATCGTAAGCGGTGAGGACTGCCTTCTTCCTTGGGCTGTGAGTGATGTGGTACCACCACTGGTCACAAGTGGCACACTTGTGGCTGCTTTTTTTTTTTTTTTAAGATTTTATTTATTTTTCAACAGAGAGAGACAGAGAGACAGTGAGAGAGGGAACACAAGCAGGGGGAGTGAGAGAGGGAGAAGCAGGCTTCCCGCGGAGCGGGGAGCCCGATGCGGGACTCGATCCCAGGACCCTGGGATCATGACCTGAGCCGAAGGCAGACGCTTAAGGACTGAGCCACCCAGGCGCCCTTGTGGCTGCTTTTAATGAGAGGTGTTACTCGTCAGGCTGCCTCCATGGCAGCCTCATTTTTCTCCCGTCCCCTTCTTTTCTTCTCTTCCCACTCCCTCCAGGGGCCCCTCCAGCCTTGAATGAATGCTGACTGCTGCAGTAAACTAGAGCACTTCCATTCTTGCTCTGGACCCCAGAGTCCATTGGTTTAAGGCCTGTGCTCTCCTCTGACCTTTCTGTGGCAGGTGCACACCAGTTTGGGTGTTCCCCACCCTTCTCATTTCAGTTTAGTTGACTCCAGTGGTATTGGATGCAGGGAGATATTTATCTGCCTCCTTTGTTATAATATATATTTTAAAAAAAAGTGTGTCCCTAACCTCGTATCTAGGCAGCCTAAAGGGGTCTTGACAGCACAAATAGAGGAAAGAGGTAAAACATGTATTGTAACATTGTTACCCAATAGAATTCCTGAGAGTAGCGTATTTTGGAAGATCTCTGTTAGTAGGGCAAAATTCCGTTACAAAGATGCTTAGAAAACTTGATTAAAGCTTTATGTTTGGGGTTAAGTTTCAAAGAAAAGAGGGCATGGTTTTATTTTGTTTTAAGCGTGTTTTTCCGTTGTTTTCAAGTCAGGCCCTTGAACTGAAAATGAGTCTTGACTGGCAAGAAGGCAGAGACCAATAAAAGTCTTCTCCAGTCCAAACCGATTGACTAGCAGAAAAAAAAAAAAAAGTAAGCATTTACATAATCTTAGTTGTATTCACTTCTTAGCAAAGAAATTTAAACACTTGTGATGTAATGGAACAGAAATTATTTATACGTTTTCCCCTAAATCCTTTTCTTTGTATTTGTATGGAAACAAATTTTTCAAGTGCTTTTTCCTGAAGAACAATTGTTTCTCTCCTCTTCAGATAACAGAAATAATGGAGATGAAAAGAGAATACTACCCAGGGTTTCCATAAATTTTAATTCCATAAATTCTGATCTTCTTTTATCTCATTCTCTGGATTCTGAGATTCTAATTTTTGACTGGGTCTCTAGACCTTTCTCTTTTCCCAAAACCTTGTTCACCTCCCTCTGGGACAGAGCAGTTTCCTTTCCTGGGGATATGGGGCTGCTGGCTCCATTCTGTTCCAGCCACAAATCCGGTGTCACTGTCGCTGTCAGATCTGCCCAGCCCCCCCCCAACCCCCCCCAGGATAACTTCTCTCAGCCTTCCGTTGAGGGAATAGTCTGGAGATAGACAATGATAGACAATGCCTCTTCCTGCTAGAATTCCAGGACCACGACGCCTCCATACTTCTGCTGTCTTTCCCATTCCCCAGGCAAGTGAAAACAGAGGTAAAGATTGGTACCAGAAATACACTGCTTAAGAAAAATAAGCATGGTCCGTTTAGACTAAACGATTCCATTGTTAAGAGTCTGTATTTTAAGAGGAACATCTTGCACACAAGATTTATATGCTCCTGTTTAATATTGAAGGCTTAATTGTTTTAAGGTCTGATGTTTTTCGGTAAGCACTTGACATCAGGCAGAGAATGCCCAGTTATTAGGCACGGCTCATATCATGAAGGCAAAGAGGGATATAGGGAATGAGGTGAGGAAAGTCAAGGAAAAGATCCACACTGACTTCACTTTTGGCAAAATGAAGGGTACTTGTTTTTCTTGTCTCTTTGTGTCAGTCCCTCCATGAGGATCAATGTTTCCTGCGAAGAAAAGCCACCTGTCCATGTGGGACTAACAGGAGAGAGCCTGCCAGGAGTGATTAATACAGAGTCAGGCGTCCACATAGTTAGAGACATAAACTGCCATACTGATTAGCAAGAACAGCCACTTGGAGGAGAGGGGTGCATGCCCGTTGATGTTCTAGGCTTTGCCCAACAGCTCATTTGCTATGTGAGTTTGGGTAAATCATGTAATGCTAATAACATCACATGTTAGGACTACACAGAGCATTCTGGTAGGTGTTTTACGGGCACTGGTTATTTGCTGTTGCATTATTTGCTGAGCTCACAGTGTGGTGGACTCGGGGAGACAGACTCCTGACCTGGCTGCTGGGATCCCCCAGAGCGAGCATTCCAAGAGATGGGAGGCGGTCGCGGCCAGTCTCTTCGGTCTGGACCCAGAAACTGGCACAACGGGTCATTCCAGCCGTGTAGTGAGGAAGTCCCAGCAGCCCCAGAGCCCATCCACATGAAGGAGGAAGAGGAGTCAACCCCACCTCTCCAAGGGAGAGTCAGAGAAGGCAGCGGGCTGCCTTGCGTCAGCCGCTCCGGGCTCTAGGCTACCAGCATGTGGCCAAGGGCATTGGATTGGTGCTGTTCTGCACGCACTTGAGCAGCAGGAGGACTGCGTCTCCCCGGGGAGACCGTGCTGCGAACGTGAGCAAGCCTCGGTTCCCGGCGAGCCGTTGCTGGCTTGGCTGAGGTTTCCTATGACGAGTTTCACACACAGGAACCATTGCCTTTCTTTTGGGCAGAGCACTTAGCTCATCAAAATGATTGTCTGGCTCTTGGGAAGATCAGCAAACCAGTTGAATGCGGCTGCAGTGAGGTAATCCGGGCCCCAGCAAGATCCCGCTGCTTGGGTGGCGGTGACCTTCCCTTGGGGGATTCCAGAGGGACTCATGGCAGGGGGGACAGAAAGGTAGTAGTTCTCCTTTCATTCTTCAAGTCCTCATAGATGACCTCCCAGGAATGAGACAGGTTTTTTGTCGGAAAGGACAGAAAGGTAAACTGCAGTTACGAGTGTTACTAATCAGGCCACTGTGCTCAAGAAGCAACAAAGCCTGCTAAAAGCCTAGGAATAGACAAGACTTTTAGTGAGGCATCTTGTAAGGACTCTATGTGTTTTATCACACCGAAGACCCAGAACGACCCTCCGAGGAGCTACGAGGCCGAGGCACAGAGATACTACGTGATTTGCCCAAGGTCACACAGTCCTAAGTGTCAGAGCCCGGGTCTGGAGCAAAATGGTCTAGCTCTAGAGCCTGTTTTTTGTTTGTTTGTTTGTTTTTTAAAGATTTTATTTATTCATTCATGAGAGACAGAGAGAGACGCAGAGGGAGAAGCAGGCTCCCAAGAAGCAGGGAGCCCGATGCGGGACTCGATCCCAGGACCCTGGGATCATGACCTGAGCCGAAGGCAGACGCTTAACCATCTGAGCCACCCAGGCGCCCTAGAGGCTGTTCGCAACAACTCCACTGCTAGAGCCTTCTAGTGCCTTTTTTGTCTGGGATTGTTAGCATTCTCAAGGTTTAAAGAGTATATAAGCAAACTACCTCAAAACAGGAAGCTCTTCCCTGGTGTGTGTCTGAACGCTTTATATACATTGTATACAGCTATAAAGTACATTGGGGTGGGAAGGGGTTTCAGGAGCAGTTTATTCCAGCTTCCCACCCACTACAAGGGATCCCCAGAGGATCCTCATTCAGCAGTGCTTGAACTTTAAGGTCAGGCGAATAAAAATACTAATGGCCAGCGTAAGAACTGATGCTAATAATTGCTGTTAACTATGGAAACAAGCTAGATAGAAAGACAAGGTTGAAAGAGAAACACACGTGTGCGTGCATGCGCATACACAAGTGCACACACACAACGTAACGACTAAGTTGGGAACCCGAATAAATTAAGACTGGTTAATGGGGGCGCCTGGGTGGCTCAGTTAGTTAAGCGACTGCCTTCAGCTCAGGTCATGATCCTGGAGTCCTGGGATCAAGTCCCGCATCGGGCTCCCTGCTCAGCAGGGAGTCTGCTTCTCCCTCTGACCCTCTCCCCTCTCATGCTCTCTATCTCATTCTCTCCCTCAAATAAATAAATAAAATCTTAAAAAAAAAAAAGACTGAATAATGGAAGAGAGTGCATTTCTGGTAATCTATAAAACACGGTCTAACACTTTTTATTTGTTTTGATTAGATAAATACGAATTTTTGTGTTTGTTAAAAAATCTCTGTGATAACCATTCTTATAATTGAAAATAGGATGCTTGTCTTCTGAGTGGATTTAGGATAAAAAACATACGCTATACAGAAAAAAAATAGTGGAAAAGAAAAAGCCAAGAGACAAAAGAACACTAACAATAAACCCCAAAGTGTATGCATTATGGTAAATACATAGGTTTACATTTTTCTCTTAAAACATAAAATATTTCAAAGTGAGTTAAAAAGCAATGGGCAGTGATTTGCATTCATTGCCAGTTGAATAAAAATTGTCTAGTCCATTATTGTATTGTAGAGAGAGTCCATTATTGTATTGTATTGTATTGTTTTATTAGTTAATACCTTCTTCAATTACCTTGAAGACAGACTTTATTCATTTTGGTATTGCCAGTGGATAGTTGGTATATTGTTGGTACTCAAATACGTGTGAAATGATTTAATAATAAAAAAAGGTAATAAGTGGATAACAATGAGAAAAATAGCATTGAATCAAAAAGTGTTAATATATTGTTTCATGTTGATAAATGGTACAATCGATGGTGAAGATATAATAGATTCAAAACTTTATGTGCCAAAGAGCATCGCTATGAAATATATGGAGCCAAAACTGTTAGGAATACAGAGATAAATGGGTGGTAAGAGGCTGGGCTTTGTAATCAGTCATACCTGGATTTGAATCACTGCTCTGCTGTTTATCAGCTTGGGCCAATTATTTATCTTTTCTGAACCTCATTTTCATTGCTGCAAAAATAGAAGTAACCTCATTGTTGTAAGGATTAAATAAGGGAATGTAAGTAAAATACTGGCCCACAGTAGTCAGCCTTTCCTCCCCACCAGGTCCTTTACTTTTTGAAAGAGGGAGGAAGGAAGGGAGGGCGGGAGGACTGACATCTTCCCATTTTTATATTAGCCCATTACATTGTGTTATCAGACTTTTTGATCTTTGCTGGTCTAATCAGTGACAAAAAAACCAGCATGGTAGGTTTGATTTGCATTTCACTTTGAGAGAGGTTGAGTATCATGTTGTAGATTTAAGAGCCTTTAACTGTCTTTTCCTGTTTATATTCTTGGCCCATTTTTTTTGGTTTGTTTTTGTTGTTAGGTTAACTCTTGTAGGTGTTCTTTATAGTTTAAGGAAATTAACCTCTCATTAGTTGCAGATATGTTTCCCGTTTGTTTCTGGTCTTTGTTTAGTGGTATTTTTTTTCATTCAGTAATTTAAAATTTTTTGAATTAGTCAAATTTACTAATCTCTTTTTAAATGGCATTCTGGTTTTATGTCATATGTGGAAAGGGCTACCTCAGCTTAAGATAATTTTAAAAGGTCATTTTTCTTCTAATATTTGTATGGTTCCTTTATTTAAATTTGTATCTTGATCCATCTGTGATTTGTTTTATTTTGTTGAAGGTACATTGTTTTAAAATGCTCTATAAATTTTATGTACTAAAAATAAGTTGTATTCTTTATTAATACCATGCCATTTGGTGTCTAAAATAAATGTAGGGGGGCGCCCGGTGGCTCAAGTCGGTTAAGTGTCTGCCTTCGACTCAGGTCATGATCTCAGGGTCCTGGGATGGAGCCCTGTGTTGGGTTCCCTGCTCAGTGGGGAGTCTGCTTCTCCCTCTCCCTCTGTCCCTCCCCTTGCTCTCTCTCTGCCTCTCTTTCTCTCTCTCAAATAAATAAATAAACTCTTTAAAAAAACAATAAAATAAAATAAATGTAGGGAGACCAGGCAATGAGCTCCAGATACCCACCAGGTGGTTGTGGAAAAGGAGGAGTATGTCAGTTCCCTTAGGACAAAGACCTACCTAACTGTGAGTTACAGGGAGGCGGAGTTCAGCTCCTCCAGGAAGAAAGAACATTTTAACAATTACAGAGTCCAACAATAAAATCGACTTCTTACATGGAAGTTTTCTTTATGGTGAAGTAAGCGAACCATTTTTCTGAGTATTCCAGGAAGACTGCATTTCTTGTGTCTACAGTCCTCTGTCTGATTTTTCAAGAAGAGCTTTGCATTTTACAATGGGCATCATTACCAAGCAGGTCTTGGGAAATAAGTGCATATAGGAATGAGAGGTGTAGGACTCCTCGTGTCTAAATATCAAAAGTTTTGTGGGAATCACGTACATGCTGGAGGTAGAAGTTTCTGAAATCGTTCAGTGTGGTGCTAAGAGACTGAACTTCAGTCCCAGCTCTGCCTCGCTGTGTCCCTCTGAGTCTCAGTGGCCTCATCCAAAAAATAGGGATGTTAATCCTACTTACTGCAAGGGATTGTTGTCAAGCACTCTTGAAAGGATAAATGCTCAATACATATTAGCTATTTATGTTTATCCTATTTAGGAAAAATTCCATTGCCTAGATTTTTTTTTTTTCAGCAAGCATTTATTAAGTGCCCATTGTGTATTAAACAGTGTATTGGAGGGACGCCTGGGTGGCTCAGTCGGTTAAGCGTCAGACGCCTTCGGCTCAGGTCATGATCCCAGTGTCCTGGGATCGAGCCCCGCATCGGGCTCTCAGCTCAGTGGCGAGTCTACTTCTCCTTCTGCCCCTGCCCCCTACTCATGCTCTCTCTCTCTCTCTCTCTCTTTCAAATAAATAAATAAAATCTTAAAAACAAAAAACAGAAAGCCCACCAGTGTATTGGATTCTGGGGCATAAACAAGATTAAACAAGGAACCTATCCCCAAAGACCACAGTCTTAGGTTGTACAGAGGTAGGGACAAATGTTAATAAAATCCACTATTCGATCAATAAGGCCCAAAGCACTGTACAGTCCAGTCTAAACTAGAGAAAGGATGGCGTATATGGCAGAGTAACTTACATTGGCAGCGAGCCTACAGCTGAATAGCAGCTAGATTGGAAAATCACCCCACCCTCCAAACCCAAACAATCCCCTTCTTTCATGCAGGTAACAAGAGATGACAGCACGGGGATCAGACCCTAATGCACAGCCTTTCATGAACCTCGTCCCTTTTTTCATCCTGATTACGGGATAAAGGAAATGGGTTTCCTGGCTGGTCTCATCCTGGTACACGTTTTGCCTGCTTTGCAGAACCACTATCCCAGTTAAGTGCAATTTGCTGGACCTGCAGTGCGTTGAAAACAGCAGGGTCTTTGTCAGTGAAAAGAGCCGTAGCGACAGGGAGGACGTCTATGTCTCGTGTTCCCTGCCAGCTGGTGCCATTGGTGCTCTTTTATGTGACTCTTGAAATTCCCAGTACTCAGCCTTTAGGGTCCAGCCAGGACATAATGAGTAATCAGATTCAGTTCTCTGGGATCGTGGTAGTGGTGGCTTCTAAACGTGGGTATTGTCCCACTGAAATTGGAAAGCTTCTGAGAAGTTGAGAAAAACAGGTTGTTCTCGAAGAGGTATCTGAGATATTTTTGTAAAGAATTGCTTGAGTTCTTTTCCAGTGGTTTTATTTTTATTGGGGACCAGCGGTCTGAGAGTTGAAGGTCATGTGTCTTAGTCCATTCCAGCTACTATAACAAAATACCATAGACTAGGTACCTTATGAGTAATAGAAATTTATTTCTCACGGCTCTGGAGGTTGGAAATCTAAGATCAGGATGTCAGCCGGGTCAGATGAGGGTCCTCTTCTGGGTTGCAGACTTCTCATTGGATCTTCACATAGTGGAAGGAGGGGCAAGTGTTCCTTCTGGGGTCTCTTTTTAAGGCACCCTCATGACCTAAGCACCTCCCAAAGGCCCCCTTTCCTGCAGCCATCACCTGGAGCATTAGAATCTCAACATATGAATTTTGGGGGTGACAGTCAGGCCATTGCAACAGGGGTAGCTGGAACCCAGCCTTTATGTGAATCCTGTGTCACAGTCTGAATTACGCTTTTGATCAAAAGAAATCCTTCCACTAAAAGTCTCTGGTTGCTCCACGGAATGTCCTATGCCTATTCAAAATTATAAGTATAAAGATTATACAGCATTCTGCAAAGTGATGATTTTGAAAAGCCAGCTCCAGCTGCATCTCCCTTACCATCACCACTATATATATGGAGAAGGTCTAGGAGAGATCTCCTCAATTAAAAATATTTGATATGTCTAGGTAATTGAACGTGTTCAAAGATTTCTCTTTTCCTTTTAAAATTTTATGTGCTATAAAAAATAATAAAAAAAATGACTTAAAATAGAAGAACTGTGTTTGGGTAAGTCTGTAGGCCGCTGTTCATTTTCCCTAATGGGCATGGCCTAGGGCAATTTTTGCATATGGGCCTGAGCTTCCTATTTTCTACTATAGAGAGTGGCATGGAATGCCTGGCTTTTCTTACACTGTAGCTTAGGGGTGGGGCAAATACGGCCTTTGGGCCAATTCTGGTCTACCGCCTGTTTTTTTGTTTATCTGCCTGGGAGTTAGGCCGTGTTTACTATTTGACGTAGGTATAATTTCTTCTGAAGTCCTTGTTTTTGTCTTCCCTGTTGCCTTGGGGTTTCCCTAGAGACTTCTGTGTAGGTAGCACCTGAGTCTCGCATTTCTTTTCAGTTTTCCCGTTATTATACCGGAGCCCTACTGATGGTGGTGTTAAGACATGGGGTGAGGGAAGTACTCTGTTATCTCGTGATTAGGTCTCAGTCCTCAGTGAGTTTTTTAAGAACCTTTTAATTTCTTTTCCTGTTTGTATGTTTTACTCAATTTTTCCTGATGTGTTGATTACCTTTGTAGGCATTCTTTATAGTTTTAGGAAATTAGCCTCCTCTTAGTTGCAAATGTTTCCCCTTTGTCTTTTGGCTTTGTTGATGGTCTTTTTTTTTTTTTTTTTTTTGTGCCGAGAGTGAAAAAAAGGTTAATAAATTTGACTATATAAAATTCTTCACAAGTGCTGCTCACAAGTTTTTTTCACACCATGGGTGAGACAGGAAGCCAAAAGGGGCTCAAGCTGGGTATTTCCCTTCTCTCACGTCTGTTAGGCTCTGATAAAACCCCAGTGAGTGGTTTAGGCTCTGGTAAAATAGTTTCCATTGAGGGCAGGTCTTGTTAAGGAGAACAGAACAGTCTGGGTGCATTTCAAAATGGTTTCTTTTCCTTCCCTCTGCTGGAAGCATGAAGAGAATTTCCACCAGTCTTTATAGTAAGAAAGTTTATGGGGCTCCTTGAGATAAAATCCAGGCAATTGTGTGGGCCCCTCAAGGCTTGGCTTCAGGAGTTTTTAATCTCTCAGTATCCAGTAATTAATAATTAAAGGATAGTTAGCCAGTTACCTATTAAATATTCTTGCCCAGTGCTGGCTCCAGCAGAGTTTCTCTTCCAGGTAAGGTGTGATTCTCTGGATCTGCCCATCTCTCCAGGTTTGAGGGTATTGATTTGCTCTATGATCTCAGTTCCCTAAGGGACCTAAGAGGGGTTGTTGATTTTCAGCTTTTCAGCTTTTTTTCTTGCCATGAGGATGGGAATGATGACTTCTGAGCTCTTTCCATGTCAAATCAGAAACGTAAATTCACCATCCTGTTTTTGTACAGCCTGTACTAAGAATGGTTTCTATATTATTAAGTGGCTGGAAGAAAGAAAAAATACATTTTATGACATGTAAAAATTATATCAAATTCAATTTGATAAATTTCAATTCAAATTTCAATGATATCAAATTCAGTCATATCAAAATCACATTTCAGTATCCAGAAATAAAATTCTACTGGGACATAGGCAGTCTCATTCATTTATGTATTGTCTGGGGCAGAATTGAGTAGTTGTGACAGAGACTGTATGGCCAGCAAACCCTAAAATATTTACCACCTGACCTCTTTTCAGGGAAAGTTTGCTGAGCCTTAGGTTAGCCCACTCTGGTCACAAGCCCTGGGTAAGTTCAAATTCTTTAGCGCTGCGCTTGAGTTGAAAATCAACAGTTACTGAGCACCTCTGAAGTGCTGGCGAGGATTGTTACATTTGGAGATGAGTGAAGACATAGGCCTGCCCCCAAGGAGGTTACATGCTTGTGGGGTATACCAGAGGGCCAACCAAATAAGCACTTATTGGACTGGTTCAGAATGAAAGACACTGGTGTTAGTCTCGGACAAGAGAGAGTCCGTGGAGCCCAGCCTATTTGGTGGGACGGGAAGTACCTGAGGATGGGCCAAGGGCTGCATCTTTTTAGAAGGTCAGTGCTGCAGTTTCTGACGGAGCAATGGTTGTTAACAGTTATGGACCACCCAGTGTTGGCTGTGGCCCTCTCAATATTATAATGCCACTCACGAATACGCGCAACTATGTTCAATGTGATTGTCAATTCTTAAAGTTACCAAGAAGTAACTCACGCTTTTGGGGGGGAAGTGGGCTCATTTGTGAAAAAAGGATTCAAAGAGGACCGCCAATCTAATCTCAAGAAGTAATCACCAATGACCAGGGAGAATCTCCTAAGCATTTATAAACAGGTAGACATGCTTGAATATTTTTAGGTTGGTCTTAACTCTGTTGGTGGTGTTTCTACTCACTCTGTTCCCTGAAGCCTGCTTTGGGTTTCATGTAGCAAAGAAGCTCAGCCTCAAACCGTTGAGCTAACACTTCCTCCTCTTACTGGGTTGATGCTGCGGAGGATCTGTGCTGGGCTTAATAAGATGGATGCAGGCAGCAGGTAGATACAATATCTGGATTTCCTTATTCACTAAAGACAACTTCCCCAAGGAAAGTGAGGTGACCACACCAGCCTCTTGAGCCCCCTTTGGAGACCATAGCATTAAGGTTCATGATCGAGTAGTAGCTTTGAGTCTTTCTGGCTATGTCCTCAGACTGAAACCCCCGTAGCACACTGTGCCATGGTTTGGCATAGAAATAAAGGGAAATTCTCTTTCCTCCTCCCTCTTACCTTTTTTTTTTTTTTTTTATCAGAGTGATTGTGAAATCTCCCCAGGAGCTCTTATAAGTGGGCCATTGCCAGTTGATATCAGATGTTAATGGGGCTGGAGATAATGAAGCCATCGACTCATGCAGGACTGAGGCACAAATAAGAGCATGTTCTTGACTACCTTGCAGCTCTCCTTGCATTTAGACTTAAGAGGACCTCCAAATCAGCATGCAAAGATCACCTTAATGAGAACTGTGTCTTATATTCTTCCTTGATTATGCCCAGAGGTGGGGAACTCATGCCCTCACCTCAACCCATGTGCATTGGGGTTCACTGATGACTATGCTAGGATTCTTGTGGTTCCAAGTGACAGAATCCAACTCAAACTAGTTTGAAAAAAAAAAAATCAACATTTTTTAGCTCTCTTGACAAAACGTGGGAACGGTAGGTTTCAGGGGTGAGTAGAATCCAGGTTTGACTACTACAAATCAATCAGTTTCAGTTTCTCCATCCCTCTCCCTGCCTCCCTTGCAATCCTCCTTTCCTCTTTCCATCTGGGATTTTCTCTGCTCTTCTTCGTTCTGTCAGATTGGCTTTCTCCACTTAGCAGAACACTCAGCCACCCAAGTAACTTCCCAAGCTCACATACACATCCTGCTTCACGATTATAAAGAGTTTGGTATTTGTTCTGTCTGTTTCCCTTGTTCCCCGTGCGGGGGAGAGATCTGGCTAACTTCACTTCCCTCTAGCGTCTATACCTTTTCGGTCACAGTGGCCAGGAAGTAAGGACACCCCCACGTATGGTTGAAATACTGGAAAGTTTTTCACAGAAGAAAGGCAGGGTGGTAGGCCAAGGAAACTGGAAATGGATGTTAGAAACATCTTGGGTGATTGGGAATGCTTTCATGAATGCTGTACTTCCTACTTTCGCCTTCTCTTGAAACACAAAATGAATGAGTTCTTTATTCTTTGTGACCTTTCAAATACTTGAATACGGCTGCCCCATCTGGCCACTTGCCCTGTTACGGCAATCTCCTGCCCCAGGTGTCCTGTCTCTGAGTTCCTGTTCACTCTTCCTTTCAGCTCCAGCAGGACCCTTGTGGACTCCTTCCTGCTTACTCTTTTTCTTCAGCCTCCTTAATCACCCTGCCATTGCACCTCACCCTGCCCCCATCCCCAGAATTCCCCTTAATCATTGCTCACTGGCCTTGGCAGCTAAGGACCTATTACCCAGTATCACGTAAGAAAGCAGTCCTTTAAGTAGAAAACAGGTTTGGGAACCTGATAGATCTGTCGGGATTCCATCTTTCCCACTGAGTAAAAGTGTGACTTTGAGAAATTGAAAATTAGCATTTTGCAGTGTTGTAATAGGATCATGGACGAATTAATATCTACCACCTCGTCCCCAGCCCAAAGCCAGGTGTACGAGCAAGCACCAATAAACTGCGGCCATGGTTGCTGTCAATTCTGGTATCTCGTAGGAAAGGGACAGTAGCTAGAGACCTTATATCCCATTCTGTGCCATGGAGAAAAAGAGGGGATTCCTCCTAGCGTAGAAAAGACAACTTGATGTGACCTGACTGCATAAGGCAGGCAAAAATTGGACCTTGGGACTTAAATTTCTTGCTCCCGCAGGCCTTAGATTTTAATCTTGGTGCCACAGGGAATGTAACAGTTGATTTTCTCTTCTTTTCTATCTCAGGTCCTGAGCTAATTGTTTTGAGGAAAATAAAAGCCTCATGACCCCAAGCTAGGGAATTGGACAGAACGTGATTGCCATCTCTGTCAGCTACTATAGACCCAAAAGGTACAGATGGTTCCTCCCTGGGCCTTGTTGCAAGTGCCTGCTCGGCTTGTTCAAATCAATGGAAGAAAGATGGTTTCCATGTTATTACTTTCGCCAAGTGTCTTGGCCTTTGAGGCTCTCCATATGTTGGCTCCAGCCTCCTTCTCTAGCTTTAACTCCCTTTACCCTCTCATACTCACCTTCTATCCATTCAGATAGGTTTCCAAAGCCTGCCTTGTGAATGTAAGTCCCCCTGAAGTTTTCCCACATCATTACCCAAGTGGGTGTCCTGCACCAAAATAAATCCATGCACCTTACGCCTCCATCCATCCATATCCATCTGCCCATCCATTGAATAAATTCATGTTTGTCCTATCCTATTATTGTTGTTCTATTCCAGTACCAGAGATGCAGAAATGAGTAACATCAAGTTCCTGGCCTCATGGCCTTAACATTCTAGTGAAAGAAACAGAAAACAAACACACAAATAGATACTTTGATGCCCGGTGTGTTAAGTATTGTGTTGAAAACTAAAGCAAAGTGAGAAAAGAGAAGATGTTATTGGGGTTGGGGAGAGGGGAGGGAATGACTATTTTAGATAAGCTTATCATGGATTCTAGAATCTTAATGATATGGAGGATTGGGAAGCGGAAGGGCATTTAGTCCAGAATACCTCCTAATTTAGAAATCTCTTTGACAGCATCCCTGAAATATGACGAGCCATAGAGGTAATACACCGTTGCTCTTAAGAGCATAGGTGATAACGTTGGAGAGGGTATGTGCTATGGTGAGCTCTGTGAATTGTGTAAGACTGATGAATCACAGACCTGTACCTCTGAAACAAGTAATACATTGTAAAAAAAAAAAAGAAGATAGTAGGAAGGGAAAAATGAAGGGGGGGCAAATCGGAGGGGGAGACGAACCATGAGAGACCGTGGACTCTGAGAAACAAGCTGAGGGTTCTAGAGGGGAGGGGGTGGGGGGATGGGTTAGCCCGGTGATGGGTATTAAAGAGGGCACGTACTGCATGGAGCACTGGGTGTTATACGCAAACAACGAATCATGGAACACTACATCAAAAACTAATGATGTAATGTATGGTGATTAACATAACATAATAAAATACAATTAAAAAAATAAAAGAGCATAGGTCTTGGAGTTAGATCAACCTGGGTCTGAATTCCAGCTCAGTCACTTGTTACAGCTAGCTTCCATCTCAGAGATGTGATTTTTAAATGATATATATATCTCATTTATATATATGTATATATATCATTTAATATATATATATCATTTATATAAACATAAACATGTAAATGATATATAAATCAATAGGTAGCCTAAAGTATTTAAAATATTAAAAATGATTTAAAATTATATATTAAAAATGTATTAAATTATATGTCTGTATGATATTAATATATATTTAATATTTATTTAAAGTTATGTACAATACATATATACATATGTGTTTGTTTGCTTATTGCTAACCCCAGTGTTTCTGGGAACTTTAACTTAACCAGGTGGCCTGGCCTGAGATCAAATTGGATTTTTCATTACCTTTTTGTCTAATGAACCAAGTAAATCTGCCCTTCTACTAGGCTTGGCTTTTGTTAGTTCTCTCTTTAAATTTGATGTTCTTTTTTTTTTTTCTTACTTTGCATGTTGTTTTTAATGAGACAAATATGTGAGGCAGTGTTTTGGGGAGGTTTTTATGGGCAAGAGAAAACGAGCCTGTCACCAACCACGGGTAGCAGGTTATAACGTCAACATTCCCTAAAACATTTTAAGTGACATGTGAGCGGTGTGCTGAGTTGCACTGTTTGTGGGCAACGGCTTTGAGCCAGAGCAAGATGAATAGATGGGAATGGGTGGGCAAATCTCCCTAAGCATAACGGCTGACGTTTCTTGGGCACCCGTTGTGTGCAGACACTGTACTCAGCCCTTACCTGTTAACTTCTCTTAATTCTCACACCCTTAGTATCCATGTTACAGAAAAAGGAGTGGAAGCCTACAGAATTTAAGAAGGTAGCTCAGGATGATCTAACTGAGAACTGATAGGACTGCTGGGTTGAGAACTTGTTTTTATTTGTAATAAAATATTCCATTGACGTACAAGGGAATAAAGCTTTAATCATGAGCCAGATGCATAAGGGAAAAGGAAAAATGAGGCCAGCTGTAGACCAGACATTTTCTTCCAGGGCCCATTATAATAGTGTCACCTCTGCAGGTAGAGACGCGGTCGTGGGGACAGACCTCTTGCATGCAAAACCTAGCTTTTAAGATGTACTTTGTATGGACATCTGAAAGGGTTGTATAAAAAAGAAGTGGAAATAAACACATATAAGGAGTCACTTGAGGGGCTTCATCAAACCCTCCTGTCCCAAATTACCTTCTCTGCCAATGTGTCATGTCTGAAATTCTTTTGTTAGAGATAATATCCTCGCATAGTTTTTCTAGGTGTCCTGTTAATGCGGGCAATACATTCATAGCCTATCAGATTTCATCAAAATTCAGTTCGTCTTTTCATATTTATTCCCCACTGTTCCCTACCCTGAGATAACTTCAGGTCCTCACTTGACTTTTTGCTTGCACACTCTCTCACTTTTTTTTTTTTTAAAGATTTTATTTATTTATTAGAGAGAGAGAATGAGAGAGAGCACGAGAGGGAAGAGGGTCAGAGGGAGAAGCAGACTCCCCGCTGAGCAGGGAGCCCGATGTGGGACTCGATCCCAGGACTCCAGGATCATGACCTGAGCCGAAGGCAGTCGCTTAACCAACTGAGCCACCCAGGCGCCCTCTCTCACTTTTTTGTCCCCTCCAGCAGAACATCTCCATTCTGTGACTCTGTCCCTCACTCTTTTGTTCTCTAAAGCTGCAGTGGGTGATCATGGGTTTGTCATAGATGGAATCCCTTAGCCATCGATTACGATTCCACTCCTTAGAAAACACTGTTGTAATGTTGAAGGAGCTGGCTGATTCTGTGTGTTTGCTGTGTTTGAATTTTAGTATATTGGGTGGAGGGATGGGTGAAGGGAGGGGGCAAATTTCTTTTAAATTCACCAGAAGCCTTTCCACATTTTTTTTTAAGTGTGTTACTTTTTTTTTTTTTTAAGATTTTATTTATTTATTTGAGAGAGAGAGAATGAGAGACAGCACGAGAGGGAGGAGGGTCAGAGGGAGAAGCAGACTCCCTGCTGAGCAGGGAGCCCGATGTGGGACTCGATCCCGGGACTCCAGGATCATGACCTGAGCTGAAGGCAGTTGCTTAACCAACTGAGCCACCCAGGCGCCTGCCTTTCCACATTCTTAAATCATAGCTCTCTTTGCTTATGCATCAAGCTGGTTCTGCTTGTAAAATAGAAGCCAGCCCTTCATTTTCCACCTGACACCTCATGACAGATGGAAATGTCCCTTCTGCTTCTCATCCTTACCTCTCAGCTTCCTTCTTCTCTGAACAAATGAGCATTCGTGACCCTTCGTGAGTCAATTCCATTTAAACCGAAGGCCAGATAAACCCCGGTGTATTCAATTATTTTATAATCAATTCCCTTTTCTGCCGCATCTTTCTTCTAAGGGTTAGAGAGCACTTTACAAACTGTATTGGCAGCATTATCAAAAGTCAGAGCACAGTGACTGGCATCTGAGGACTGTGATTTACGAGAGGGAACATGGAAAGATGGATTTGATTTTGGTCAAGGAATGATAAGCCCTTTGTGGATTACCTACAGAAGGTGACACCAAGAGAAACCAGATCAACAAATAAATCACGAATAAAAGAGTTTCAGGCAAGCCAGTTGGTGTTGGGGGCAATTGAGAGCCCAGCAAGTCATCTCTTGCTGTGGACACTTAGCAGATCTCTATAGATTGATTAACTGTATGATTGCATTAATTCACAATATTTGTTCAGCTCCTGCGATGTGCCAGACACAATGTTTGTCCAGCCCTGGCCATAGTGGAGGCTTGGGATGCTGCTATAGGATGCATTTGTGAATGAATATTCCACACTGCTTGCCTTCAGGAGGCTTATATGAAGACCCATGAGGCATGATAAAGATCATTAGGAGAGATGAGCAAAAGGAGCAAAATGAAGATGAAATCTAAAGAGCAGAAGTTACAAACTGGTGTATTTATAGTGGCCTACTCAGGGTTTAAAAAGTAAATGTTCTTTTAAGTCGGTATTGAAAAATTGAGAGATTACACATACACATATAGCCCCACACATGCATGCTTGCACATGCTCTCTCTCGCTCTCTCTCACACACACACCCTCAGATTTTGAGCTTCTTTTGAAGAGCTCAAATCTGCTAACATAAGCCCAAATTCCCATTGTAATGACTAGTTAAAGCATAGCCTTTTAGACAGGGCAGTCTGTCTCTGATTAGCCACAGCTTCCCCACCCCCACCCAGTGCACAATACAGACATTTATACACAAGTGACCCTCTTTTGCAAATACGCCACCTTGCCAGTCTAGCATTTAAGTTGAAAGTTTGCTGCTCTGAGGTGCAGGAGGGAATGAAGAAGGAAGGTGTCAGTCCTATTTTGAGAGGTGTCAGGGAAGAAGTGACTGCTGAGTGTTGTTAAAAGCTGAAATGTTAATTAGGTGGAAAATGGTGGATGGACTTTCCCAAACAGAGGGGATTTGAAAAGGAAAGGCAAGCAAATGTGTGGGAACTGTGAGCTTTTGCCTGAAGCATAGTGTTGGGGAAGGGATGAGAGAGAGAAGGAAAGGTCAGACCACTGGGGGCTTTGCTGGGCAAGCTAAGGAATTGGTACAAGTGTGCAGCGGCTTTCTCTCTGTAACCCCCTCTCCCCAAAGACACTAATACATGAATTAAAATTCTAAAAGTGAGTTCAAGGTAAAGCCACTTAGTTACTAAGGCCAGAATCCTGCAGCATTACTTGGTTCTTGAGTCTCTGTCCCTTCATAAAATTTATTTATCAAGCCCTGCCGGTTCCACCTTCTAAATATTCGTCAGTTTCCACTCCTGCCGTTTCCATTCCGTCCTGTTGGCCGCTTCCTTCCAAGGCTCACCGCCGTTCCCGGATGTGCTGCTTCTCGCCTCAGGGCTGCCTCGGGCTGCCTCCCTGCCCAGATCTTAATTTCCCTTTGACAAGCTTTTGCCCACCCTTCAGCCTCCAGCTTAATTGTCGCTAAGTCGGGGTACCTTGCCCTGACCTGTTCCCATTCTCTACTTTTTTCTTCCCAGGATTAGGTCTCCCTCTATATGTTCCCAAAGCATCCTTATGCATCTCCACCCTGGAACATACAACAGTTTTATTGCTTGTGTAATTATCTGCTCGATGGTTCTCACCATCGCCCAACCGTTAGCTCTGAGGGAACAGGGGTAAGTTGTATCTGGCCTGCCCATTGCATCACCTGCCCCAACCCCAAGCAGGGAGTGCAGCAACCTGCACATTGCATCAGTGGCATTATCATTGTGGAGTTACAGTTACAAAATAATTATCAAAAACAATGCTTTCCACGGTAGTAGTACTGTGGTATGGTAATACTTGCTTCCATGTTATTACTGAGGGGTAATGGGAGTGTAGCTATATGAGCAAAGGGACCTTATTTATTTTTTCATTCAGACAGTATATATTGAGGCTCATTATGTGCCTGGTTTTGTTTTAGGAGCTAGGGATAAAGCAGTCTGTGACTTTGTGGGGTGCATTTTGATGAATACATGAATGACAGAGGCAGGAAAGGATGGATGGATGGATGGATGGAAAGAAGGAAGGAGGGAAAGAAGGAGGGAGGGAGGGAGGGAGGGAAGGGGTGAAAGAGGGAAGGAAGGAAGGGATTATTACCCTAAGTAATGGAATAATTTGTCTCTGGTAGAGAAGACTGGCCTTGAAAAATCACAGGAGATTTCCTAATACTTCTTATTTTTTCCCCAAATCTCAGCAGCTTTTATTTATTTTTTAATTTTTTTATTAACATGTAGTGTATTATTTGTTTCAGCGGTACAGGTCTCTGATTCATCTTAATACTTCTTAATAATGAAAATCGTCATGTATATGATTGATTTATTTGAAAAACTGAAGGTGGAAGTTTCTGTTCACATCCTGTGTTTGCTGGAGATTTATAAAGTAAAAACCTTAAAACTTGGCAAGAACCATTTAATGGCTTTGATACAAAGACTTGGACAGTCTGCTCATCCAAGGAGGAGAGAGAACGTAGACAAATGAGGAGTTAGGTGAGTTCACAGATAGGCACTCAGCAGACAGGGACCCCAAGGCCGGCACAGACCTTTCCCTACTGTTTCAAGCCAACACAAGTGTTGTAGCTACTGCTTTCAGTGGAAAAACAATGACAAGAAGGATACTCGGTTCCCGACTTCCCCTGAGTCTGTTTCAGTTTTCTTCTCTGCAAACCTTTATCAACACATTTTCATAAGAGTTTCAGAATAACCAAAACACTCTGCCGTCAGCCACAAGAGAGGGCCTCTTCATAGCGCACAGACAACCACAAGATACCACCAGAGAAGTAGAATAAAATGCACTTGGTAGGTACATAGAGGGACCGCAGTGGTTTATGCAGAGTATATTGATCCAACTCTTGACATGGAAAGATCAATAAATTTAAGTAGTCTTAAAAAAGAAAAAAAAGATTTGGCTTCTCAGTTAGCTATCTGGTCAACTAATAGCGTATGCTGAAAGGAATAATTTAAGACTTAGCCTCCGTTGCAACTACATTCTGCAGCCATGCATGAAAGAAAGAGAATGCTTATCCTTTCTCTTTTACTTCCTCCTGCAGCCATGGGGCGGTTGAACGTCTGCCCTAGCAGTTAATTTAAAAAGTTGGGGACAACAGATCATTGGAAGAACAAGCTAGAAATAGGCTTTGACTCAGACCTCCTTGGCTAATTCCTGGAAGGCTGTCCTCTGAATTTTCTTCAGGCATTCCCCTGATTCAGAGTTTAAAAAACCAGGCAAACTAGAAGATTATATTATAACCAGTGTTAGAAATAATCATATTTTTATTACTTCTGTTTATTGAATTAGTAAAGTAGCTAGCCTTTACTGTTTTCCGTTTGGGTGCCAGATACAATGCTACCCACTACATACGTAATTACTGACAATTACAAAATCAGTACATGGTTGGGAGTATTATTTCTACTATTTTCAGGAAAAGAAATTGAGGCCCAGAGAGATAGATGGAAATGCCTCACTCAGTGTCCTGCCGCTGCGAAGTGACATGTCTGAGGACTTAAGTGCCTCAGGCTGTGTGGCTCCCAGTGTGGACTGTTGTCTCCGCACCAGGCTCACTGAGCCCGGAGCACTGCCCTACTCAGTGTGACAAACCTATGTCATCAGCGCCATTCTAGTCTATAGCTGGGCACGGAGGTAGTAACCACATGACCCCTAGAAGAAATTCTCGTATTTTAGTTTTCTTTGGAATTCTCTGCCTCCAAGTGACACAGCAAATTCCAGAAACTTAACATGTCTCCCCTCTCTGGGCAGCTCCAGAGCGGTCCTGTGGCCTCCTGATGCAGAAATTTGGCTTTTCCCAGACAGCAAATCACTTCCCCATCCCCCTTCCTCTCTCGTCTTCATGATCCCTGCCTGTGCCAGATGCTTCAGAAAACAAATCCTTTGTGTTGAATTTCCAGACCACAATTCCCAGGCCACGGAAGGATGAGGACCAAATTTTTTTGTATTCCGTCATCTTTATTTTTGCGCATATATTTTTAGAGCCAGTTGAAAAGGAGGGGGATGAAAAACCCACCCCCAAACAAACAACTCCGCGATCTAAATACAGAAAATGGCAGGAGTCTTCACGTTCAGGAGAATGGGACAGGATGTCGGCTCTTGCTACAACAGACCTTGTTTGAATAGACTCAGAGGGTAACTTATCTTAGAGAACGCCCAGTTGCCCAGGAGAAAGAGGCGTGCAAGGTTTGGGGGACTTAGTGAAGCCAACAGGCATTCTTTGGCAAGCGTCGAATAGTTAAAACTCTGGCAGACAAGTCCCTTCAACATCTCGTTAAACAGAAAATGCCTAGTAACGTGTGAAATGTATTTCTTGTGGGGGAAAAAAATAGAAGAAAAAGGAAAAAATAATCACTTTTTATCTCTCCACCCAGCGACAACCATGTTTTAAAAATTGGTATGTTGTTCTAGATTATTTTGTTTATATAAGTACCTAGGGAGCATGGATATGCTTATATATGTATTTTTAAACAAAAATAGGGCCATACTCTCTATTCTGTATTTTCACCTGCTTTTTTTTTTTTGCTTTAAAATACACCGTGGACATCTTCATTGGGTAAAAAAAAAAAGAAAAAGAAGAAGAAGCCGGGGGGGGGGGAGACGGGGGCAGGGGAGAGGGAGAGAAGATATTAAGTAAAACGATCTTGTCTTTTTTTTTTAAAGATTTTATTTACTTATTTGAGAGCACGAGAAAGAGAGAGAGCACATGAGAGGGGGGAGGGTCAGAGGAAGAAGCAGACTCCCCGCTGAGCAGGAAGCCCGATGCAGGACTCGATCCCAGGACTCCTGGATCATGACCTGAGCCAAAGGCAGTGGCTTAACCAACTGAGCCACCCAGGCGCCCAAAAGTTATGCCCCTTGAGTCCTCTGTAATTATAAAGCAATACATCCTATTTGCTGGTCAACAATGGAATTAATGCCATATCAAACATATGAAGAGATACTGAAAAGCTTAGTTTTGTTCCTGAATGAGTGAGATGATCCTTCTTCTCCAGATGAGTCAGCCTGAAGGCTGGTAGAAGGACCAAGACAAGTGACAGTTCATAATCATCTTCTTGTGTAGCTCCAGGAACCCGTACGTCTTTCTAGTTCAAGGAATTGCGTTAACATTGATCTTTGCTTAAATGGATCTGTCTGCTTTTAGAGGAAATGAGAACTACTAGTTAATTTTTAGTGTGAGAGAAGTAGACGCACCTTCTTTCAAGGCTGATTGAATCAGCTTCTCTTCCTAATAAAACTGGAAATAAATGGAGACAAAGACATGAATTTCCCTAGCACATTAGCTTTTTGTAGGGGGGATTTCCTGATCAAAAAAAAAAAAAAAAGGCAGCCCGATGTTTCTTTCATTGGGTGCTATGGTAGAACAGTACCATAGGGCCTTGTGCTCTGTGCTCTAGTCTGAGACACACAAGTTAAGGAGAAGATTTCGGCTATTTCAGTACCACCTGCCAACATAGTAGTGATGACACCCACAAAACCCAGGAAGTCCTGCCAGTGTGCTTCAGTCCCTAGCCTACTTGCTGTTCCTTTAATGTTGTATTCAGAGATGACAAGAGGGTCTCGATTTATCAGGAGATGGAGAATCACTACTTGTACCTTTGCTGCAAATCAGACTCTGTTAGATGTTTAACTTCCTTCACTGATGCTCATCCCTGTCAACAGAGCCGTGTGTGACCCGTCACTCAGATTTCCATTAATATGGTCTGGTTACACTGCTTGCATTTACAGTCATCTGGTAACTAGAGTGATGCTGGCCAGGTATCAGGAACATCGATCAAGAAGCCAAGGAAATGGTGTCAAATGTGCTTTCATAATTAGCTCTGTGTTATTTGCAATTTCCAGACTCTGAGTGATAATGAAACATAGTCAGAGGCTCAGTGTCGTTTTAAGATCTGTGTCCTTTGAAGATGAAGCTTCATTGGGATTGCCCTCACATACTCTGTTCCTACAAATCAGAGGTTTCCTGGCAGTGCAACTGAACAGAAAGAGCCAGAAAGAAGAATTTCTGCTTCCATATTGCAGTCACTGCCTGGGAACCCAAAGGCGCCAGGCCAAGTTGCCAACTCCACACCTTCCTTAACACGCATAAGAGAAAAGCAAGTCTATTAATTTGTATTTTGGGTTATGTTAATGGAACGACAAGAAACCCAACAGGCAAGTAAGAGCACTTCAGACTGTACCTGCCTTCCACAAACAGCTCGCGTTTTGATGGTTATCCTAAAGGAAGAATGGCTCTATTATCCAAACATCTGCTTGTAGAACTTTTTGACCTTTTCTTTAGGAGTTCTGTTGTTCTAAGGACTTGAATGTGCACAAGAATTACGTTAGAAGTTTGCATACACAATGCCACGTAGAGAACAATGAGAAATTTCTCATCCTTCAGGGCTTTTGCCTTGAATTTGAGAACCAAATACCAGCCCCCACCATTGGCATGCAGCGAGCTTTCACTCTTGTTCAACACAGTGATTCTGTCACATGGTTATGTCTACACCTAAAGGTCTCTAGTATCCTGATCGGTAACTTACTGATTGTTCTCTCCGTCCGTTCAGGCTGCTATAATAAAAACTTACAAACTGGGTAGCTTATAAACAATAAATATTTATCTCTTACAGTAGCTGGGAAATATGAGATCAAAATGCTGGCACATTCTAATGTCTGGTGAGAGCCCACATCCTGGTTCATACACAGCTGTGTTTTCACTGTGTCCTCATACGGAAAAAGGGACAAAGGAGCTTTTCTGGGCCTCTTTTATATTTATTTTTTTATTTTTTACTTTCTATTTTGTTATCCTAAAAATTTTTCATTCCAGTATAGTTAACATACAGTGTTATATTAGTTTCAGGTGTACAATATAGTGATTTTTAACAATTCTATATCTTGGGCCCCTCTTATCAGAGCACTAATCTCGTTGATGAAGAAGGAGCACCTCCCAGAGGCCCCACCTCCTAACATCCTCACCCCAGGGATGAAGAGTTCAACATACAAATTTTAGGGGGACACAAATATTCAGTCCACAGCGATTGTAAAAGCAAACATATAAAAGGCTTTTTAGTCATTTCATTTTAAACCACTTTACGGTATTTTCTGATCATAATACAGAACAGGTAGTATCGAGGGGGGACAAAAAAAACAAAACAGACACTTTATGATGCAGAATTTTTTTTTTAAGTTTTTTTTTTTAAAGATTTTATTTTATTTATTTGAGAGAGAGAGAATGAGAGAGAGAGAGCGCGAGAGGGAAGAGGGTCAGAGGGAGAAGCAGACTCCCCGCTGAGCAGGGAGCCCGATGTGGGACTCGATCCCGGGACTCCAGGATCATGACCTGAGCCGAAGGCAGTCGCTTAACCGACTGAGCCACCCAGGCGCCCCTATGATGCAGAATTTTTTGCCAGCTTTAGATGGTGTCTTTAGGATACAGCGTCCTTGCTTTCTCCTTGTTTTTTTCTGACCACAGAGTGGTTCAGCATCCTTTTTCTATAGGTGTCATCTTTCCCTAGATGCACTGTTTTGCATTCACCTTCGGGGAAGAGGCAGCCCCTCTCGTGAACCTCTGCGGGGCCTCTAGAGCTTCCTGTAGTTTACGTCCACCTCACTTTATATTTCTTTGGAATGTCTTATTTTTGCACACTTGGAAATCTTTATAACTTTCTCTCTTCCCAATCATTATTAAAAATCTGAATTGAGACCCGGTGTAGGTCTGATCGCTGACGTCACTATTGGTTTTACTTGTCCCCACGTCCCCTACAAGACTTGAGTTGATCTGTCTTCCTCCCTCCCTTTTGCAAGAGCCACAGGAAAGGCCTGGCTTCGTTTTGAGAAATGCATGCTGTGTTTGGGGCCTTCTGTGATGTTTGTGTGGGGTCCCCCATCAAAAACTAAAGCAAAAACCTATCAGTCTAATAATTTCCAGAAAGAGGATGGCAAATCCATGATTCCAATCTATCTGTGATCATTTAAAGCTCCTGAATGGAACAACCTAATGAAATGCCACCCATATGGCTTGAAATAATTAACAAATGTCCAAAAGGAGGAGAACTTCTACCCTAACTGTAGGAGGAAGCTCCTACGGCTGGGGCAGGATGCTTAGGGGCCATCCCATCAATGAATCCCTCTGCTTTCTGTAGGAAAATAAATGGCTTCCGATGAATGTGATACTTTCAGTTGAAAACATTCTCCAGGACAGGCCAGCCTGTTACCTCTTTCAGTGTAATTCATCTCTTACTCAATAATCCTGCATTGGTACACTTTTCCTTATAGCTCATGAAAAACCTTTTTATTGCTTTTCTTTTTTTTTTTAAGATTTTATTTCTTTGATTCAGAGAGAGAGAGAGAGAGAGAGAGAGATAGTGAGAGACAGCACAAGCAGGGAGGAGAGGGGGAAGCAGGCTCCCTGCTCAGCAGGGAGCCCCATGTGGGGCTTGATCCTAGGACCCTGAGATGATGACCTGAGCTGAAGGCAGATGCTTAACCGATTGAGCCCCCCAGGTGCCCCCTGGAAAATGTTTTTGAAGGCACAGTTTTCTATGTCAAAATGTTTTCCTGAAGCCATTGGCCATAAATTGTCAGGCAGTGTTTTGCTTGAGTGGCAAAGGGCTTGCTTTTCTTCTTTTTTCCTTTCGTTTTTAAGAATTTGAACGTTTGATTTTGTCCTCTTGTTTGCACAGACTTGTCATTTCCTATTGTTTTTTTATGCAGTCCGTCCATATGTATATTCTACCCACCCAGTCCTTGTGGATATTTGGGTTTGTGACTCTTGATTTAAACTCTTACTTTCTCAACATTTTTTTTTTTTTAAATAAAAGGCAGTCTTTGTATGTATCTCCTACACATACCCGACTTTAATCCTGACCCTAGGATAGTTTTGGAGAATGAGGAGTTACTATGATGTATTTTTCTTCCATATGGTTAGGTAAAATGTGGCGGTGTTTGCCAATTCCCATGGTGTAAATACTCCACGATGCCAGATGCCAGGTACCAAGACAAAGTCATCGAATGCTGACTTGGGAAGATGTGCACATGATCCATTATGCAAGCCAGCTCCAGCACACCACTAATTATTGCCACCATCAGACCTGTGATCTCTTCTTATTTCCTCAGATACGGGCTCATCAGATAAAGAGGATATTTGATTATGGCGATGGACAGAACAAAATGCCTAGAGAAAAAGGGAAATTCTTTTCTCTGGCAAACTCTAGAAATTATATAAAATATGAGATCAGCAATTCTTTTTTCTATACAGGGCCAAAGAGTAAATATCATAGGCTTTGTAGGTCACACACGCTCTTTAATACACACTCATCCTTCTTCCTCCCCCTTTTTTCTTCTTTTCCTTCTTCCACTCTTCCTCCTTCTCTTCTTCCTTCTATTCTATTTTACAACTTTAAAAACATAAAAAAAAACTTCTCAGCATGCAGGCCATACAAATGCAAGCGAAGAGCCAGACTGGCCCATGAGCTATATATCTTGTAGACCCTTGATACAGAAAAGTAAAAATGGGGAAGATTCTCAGATTCATATTTTTAAAAATCAGGAGGTGGTAAAATACCATATTATGTGGTTACAATTTTTTTTCAAGTTTCTTTTTTTTTTAAGATTTTATTTATTTATTTGACAGAGAGAGACACAGCAAGAGAGGGAACACAAGCAGGGGGAGTGGGAGAGGGAGAAGTAGACCCCACGTGGAGTGGGGAGCCTGATGTGGGGTTCCAATCCCAGGACCCCGAGATCATGAGCTGAGCCGAAGACAGATGCCCAACCAACTGAGCCACCCAGGCGCCCCTGGTTACAATTTTAAACATGTATATCTGAGTACCAATGCAGAGAACATGAATCAAAGTTACCTAGAGATTTTTAATTCAAAGAAATAAAATCATTGAATAGTTGCCATCAAGACTTGGTAGACTTGGACATACAATGCCTCATCTAAAAGGAAAAGAGCTATAAGAAGTGGATGTGGGTGCACTGAACACCAAGAAGCTGCATCCTTGTGTGCAAACTCATGGCCTGACCTAAGGGTATGGACGGAAGGCTGACAGAAAGTTTCTGTGCCTAAGTGATTAAGAGCTTGAGCTGTGGATTCAAGTCCTTGCTCTGCCACTGATCAGCTGTGGTGTAACCAGTCTTACAAATCACTTGGGCTTGGATAGCGCTTCCTGATTCTTAAAATTTTGCCTTCCTCACAGAGAGGGGAGTGTTGCTATTACTCCTTTTATTTTATTGGTGAGGAAGTGAGGGAGAGGGTCATACATGCCAAGTGACTTATTCAAAATGGCAGTTAATGGAAGAGTTGGGGTTGGCGTGACAGAAGATGATGCAGGGCCTCTATTTCCACATCTGTACAATGGGAGTAATAATTGTAACCACCTCATCATGTTGCTGTGAAGATTGAGTAAATAGACTTAACATGCTGATAATGTCTTGCACATGTAAATGCTCTGTGACTATTAGTCATTATTGTTTGACAGCAAAATCCACTAAAGGAAATGGATGATGCCTTCTTGAGGGAATCACTCTATAGAAGAAAGAGGTGGAGGTGATGGAGAATCTGAACTTGGATGCTTTATTGTGGAGAATATAAAAGATAGCATGTGCCACATTCTTGACATGACAGCTTCATGGCTTAGCATGTAGACAGCATGATCAGGGCAGTGGTGGCTGTGGGCCTCACCTTGTCTTTGGCCATATTTATAAGTGGTACATCACTCCCTTTCCCTTCCAGCTCTTCTCATGTCACTAAAAGAATCAAAAAAGGGGAGGAGGAGGAACCCAATATCTTGCCTATGGCAAACACAGATCATAGAAATTTTTTTTTTATAGAAAGGAAGCAGGCAATTGCTTTCCTGTTGAATTTTCTTTTAGGCCCATTAGCTCATTTCTCCTGGGTCTGGATTGGTTACTCTGGGAATATGGGTTCATGCCTGACTGCATCATTTTCCCTCATGTTGGCCCCAATTCTTCCATTAACTTTGCCATTTTGAATAAGTCATTTGGCATTTATGACCCCCTCCCCCCACTTCCTCACCAATGACATAGGAGTAATAGCAACGCTCCCCTCTCTGTGAGGAAGGCAAAAATTTGAAGAAGAATTAGGAAGCGCTATACAAGCCCAAGTGATTTGTAAATATTTAATACCTAGTAGTTGAGGTAAATGTCAGGAGAGTGTGGAATTCAACATTAATCTTTTTGTTCCGAAAGCCCTTGAGGTATGTTTAATCCCCCAATCCAAACACTGGGGACCCCGAACTTCTCTGATCCTTTCTTCTTTTCCTTCTTCCACAATGCCCAAATATTTCCTATCCAATAGCAAATTGACAGTTCATTCTAATTCCTCTGCAAAAGGTAATTTTAGTAAATTAGGGAGCTCTCCTGCTCCCTAGGGAGCTCCTGCTCCTGTGTCCTGCTCTCCATCTTGAGTCCCTAAATGTTTGCACAGAAACACTTAGGCTTCCTTGGGAAATTCCCCCCCCTTTTTTTTTTTTACAGAAGTCCCCCTTTGTGTCTGAACCCAGACTGAATGCCTTTATCCCGGAACAACAGCCACTGTTGAAATTCCTCTCTTCTCCTTAGGCTAGTTTATTTCCTCATATAGGCTGAGGCAATTTCCCTTCAACTTCACAACCCTGCTGGGTCCGGGTACCTAATGAGACCCTGCATCTGCTACTGTCAGCAGGGATCCCTGATTGAGGATACTAGGGATGTAGGTAAATTGTGGAGGGAGAGGGACCATTTGAAAGATAATTTCAATAATGCATGGAGCTGTCTCCAGATTAACTCTGTTCTTTCTCTTGAAATTACTAGAGCTTGGGCGCCTGGGTGGCTCCGGTCATGATCCTGGAGTCCCAGGATCGAGTCCCACATCTGGCTCCCTGCTGAGCGGGGAGTCTGCTTCTCCCTCTGACCCTCTTCCCTCTCGTGCTCTCTGTCTCTCATTCTCTCTCTCTCAAATAAATAAATAAAATCTTTAAAAAAAAATTACAAGAGCTTTTCTGTAAACACTGCTCTGGACACAGTTTCACAGGGGAGATTTGCCCCACTCTGAGGATGGTTTTGGCTTCTATTGTTCACTGCTGTACCCATGTCACACCCACCTCAGCTGCCAGACAGAGGAATGATTCTTATGAACAATGATTTGCTTTGCAGTTTTAGCTTATTCCTAAATTGCAGAAATGGTTGATGAGTGAAGTCTTCCAGTTACTTTTTATTGGAACAGAATGGAGCACAGATTCAGGAATTCTTGGAGCTGGCCTGTTTGGTGAAAAAAAACAAACAACCCAACCAACAATAAAAATTTTGTCATTTTTGTTTAAAAAAACAAAAACGAAAAACTGATGGTGATGTATACAGTTATGTGAAGCTAGATAGCTTATATTAGTATTGAGTTTTGCAATTTACATAGGGCTTTTAGGTCCTGATGTTCTCAGCTTGAAAGTGTTGTTTTTGAGGCTTTTGGTTGATGATATTCAGTGACAGCTTTTGAGGACAGAGCTAGGATGAATGGGGAATTATAGGGAGGAACATTTCTGTTACGTTTAAGAAGGAAGGAAGAGGTGTATTGAGGAAGGGCAGGAGGGAAGAAATCAGTCACTTAGCCTCTCTAAGACTTGCTTTCCTTATTTGAAAAAAATAATCTTTTTTTTTTTTCTTTTGAGAGAGAGCGAGCACGAGTGGGTGGGGTGGGGAGCAGAGGAAGAGGGAGAGAGAGAATCCCAAGCAGGCTCCACGCCCAGTGCAGAACCTGATGCAGGGCTCCATCTCACAACCCTGATCATGACCTGAGCCAAAATCAAGAGTCGGATGCTTAACCAACTGAACCATCCAGGCACCCTGAAAATAATAATCTTATATCCTATTTTTTTGCATAAGATTTTGGATCATCTGCAGTAGACTCTATATGAAAGTCCTGCTTCATCCAAAACATGCTTTACAAGTTTGGGTGAATGTTACTGCTTATATTAGGATGATTCATGACAAGTAGGCCTACCTAAAATTCTTCATTCACTGGCCTACCACACTGTCAGGTTCCCACTTTGGGGGGGGTAACACGGTAGCTTCTTAGCACTCATCAACACTTCAGTTGGATTGGTTTAGCCACTTATGTGTTGTCTTCTAGGGGGAGCTGCTAGGGATGAGAAATGGGATTATACGTTATGACATATGACGGAGGGTTGAGAAAAGTTCTGAATTGGAGAATCACGAGGAGCCGATGAGGACTGCATTACAAGGGTCGGTGGAGAGCATGCTGAAGCCAGATTTCATGAAGATAGACCTTGGCACGGTTGGCCCTGGATCTGCCCTCAGCCATAAAAGTGTCAGCAGCTGCCTGTTCCCCTAAGCGATTTAGGAACTCCAGTGTGCCCCCCAGTCTCTGGATAGTGCTTGCAATTAAGTTTTTCTGAGCTTGTTTTTGTTTTCATTTCTTTTATCAAAAATTGCTAGTTTAAAAAAATTGCTGTTTTATAGGAGATGATGTCACGTTTGGATATAAATTGCCTTTCCTCCCCCTCTTAGAAAGCACCGGTGGGAACATCCACTATATGAATCATGAGATTCGTTTAAACTGAGAACAAATTGATAGCTAACTAACATTTCTTTGGTGCCTTGTAGTCGACAAAGTATTTTTCTCATGTTATATAATTTACTTAAAGTAATAACTCTGTGGAATAGGTACCCTGGATATTTTTGGGAAAATGAAGGTACTAATACCTACTTATCTCATGAGATTGAGAGGATTAAATGAAACATTTGTAAAGAACTTCCCATAGCCCCATGGCATATAGAAAACACTATTTCTAATGCTTCTATTTTATGGGTAAAGAAATTCAGGGAGATTGTGTGATATGTTCAAGGTCACAGGACAAGTTGAAGGTGGATCCATCACTTAGGCGGCCACTCTACCATGCTAGCACGTCAATGAACAAGCAAACCATTTGACGTTTAAGTTTGGATTACATGTTACAAACTGTTGAGAAAGAGAGAGGAAAAAACGGGAAGAAAGAGAGATGTGGATAGATCAATAGAAGAGAGCAGAGAGAGGGTGCTATGGTCTGAATGTTTGTATGCCCCTGAAATTCATATGTTGAAATGCCTGATGTGATAGTATTAGGAGGTAGGGCCTTCAGGAGGTACTTAGCTCTTGAGGATGGATTCCTCATGAATGCGGTTAGCACCTTTATAAAAGAGACCTCACACAGCTCCATAGCCCCTTGTACCATGTGAACTGCAGTGAAAACTCTGGGACCTGGAAGGGAACCCTCACTGGACCCTGCTGGCTTCCTGACCTCAGACTTCCAGCCTCCAGAGCTGTGACAAATAATTTCCTGTTGTTTACAAGCCACCCAGGTCTGTGTATTTTGTTATAGCAGCCCAAACAGACTAAGACAGAATTGAAAATGTAAACTTGTTACGGCGCAGGTGAGAGCTAATGAGTACTTCACCCAGGTGTGATTGAGGAGAAAAACGTGCGCCTGTGGCTTCAGTATGGTAATGTAATCAGAGGGCTTATGGGAATGAAGTGCATTTAATTTCCTGCAGCTTCTGGCTTTCAAGGTTTCCATGCTTTTTGCCCTGCCACCTCAGCCCTTGCATATTAATAGATGGCTGGCATGGCGATCCCTGGGCGGCCCAGGGTAAGGGAGAAGCAAATCCAACCTGGTTCATTTGAAGGTAGGAAGTCTTTTTGTATATACTTTGCTTCTTGACCTCCCCACACACATCATGGAAATGTTATTTGCAGCCACAGAAGTTTAGGTCTCAAGTGAAAGTAGCCCTTGGTAGAATTTTGAGGTAAGCAGATTGATGTTCATTGGCTCTCAGCTTTTCTTTTCTTTTCTTTTTTAAGATTTTATTTATTTATCTGAGAGAGAGAGAATGAGAGATAGAGGGCACGAGAGGGAAGAGGGTCAGAGGGAGAAGCCGACTCCCTGCCGAGCAGGGAGCCCGATGTGGGACTCGATCCCGGGACTCCAGGATCATGACCCGAGCCGAAGGCAGTTGCTTAACCAGCTGAGCCACCCAGGCGCCCCTCTTTTCTTTTCTTTTTAAGATTCATTTATTTACTTGAGAGAGAGAGGAGAGAGCTCATGAGCAGGAGGGGCAGAGGGAGAGGGAGTAGGAGAGAAGCAGGCTCCCTGCTGAGTGTGGAGCCCTACACGGGGCTTGATCTCACAACCCTGAAACCATGACCTGAGCCAAAACTCGAGCCAGAAGCTTAACGGAATGAGCCATCCAGGTGCCCCTCACAGCTTTTCTTTAAGTCCCCCTTCTACCACCACCGTACTTTCAGCTGACAACTGCCTGCTGCAAAGCCTTATAAGAGACCTAAGGTCTCTTCAGAATATCCTGAGCCTTAGCTATTATATCTCTAATTCCCCCATGATCCACTAGTCTAAGGGTTACCTTCAAAAAACAAAGTTAACAATAAAAATGCTTGGGGGGATAATTGAGAACGGACTTTGAATCTGCTTGTCCTTCCTCCTCCCGGTTCTTCTTCCTTCCTGAGAGAATCCCTGACTGACTCATGTTGCCCCCTGTGTATGGGTGCCACAGACTGGGCAATCCTACTGTGAACCCTAGAGTTGCCATCTTCTCGTTTGATAACTGAAGGAGTATTTTCCCAGAGGCCTCAGCATCTTCATCTGTAAAGTGGTCTTAACATTGCTGGCAGACTTTAGAGGAGGTAGCAGAGAGCCTGGCCCATGGTAAGCCCTTAGTAAATATTTGCTTTCGTGACTATTGTGCAAAAAAACTTGGCGCCGGTCTTGAACTTTTCAAGTTATAATCTGCCTTCTTCCTCTTTGTGTGTCTCTATTATTTTTATTCAACAAAATATTTATTGAATATCTGATATGTTCTAAGCACTGTGCTAAGGTCTTTACGTTCATTGATCTTATTTAATTCTTCATGATAAGCCTCCAGGTTGGTATTTTTACTAACAGAACTTTATAATCTTGGGGTGATCACTTTGAACAAGACAGATCCTGTACACTCCTGCAGTATAGTGGGAAAGTCTGGTGTTAAAACTCATTTAAACTAGTAATTGCAACAAAGGCATCCCAGCAGCTACTCCTCCTTTAGGCATTACCTACTTCTCCATAGTGATTACTGGATCCTGAAGTTTAAATAGAGTTTGCCTTACTATCGCTAAGTGCCGGGTATTGTGAAATTTATCACCAACGTCTTGCATCCCTTAGGGAATCTTATCAGTGAAAGCTTAGAGATGGCAGGGGATCGAATAGATGGGGTTGTTTGTATGTGGAGCTTAGAGCTAATTATTCCTCATTACCTAGTAAACAAGAGACACAGATCCACGCTCCATTCCTTCTTCCTGAAGGGACCAAAGAGCTTTGAATTTCCAGCCAGCATCCTTGGGGAAGGCAGTTGAAGACAGAAAGGTAACTCGGTTGGCTAAATGGGAGCTTCAGACAGACCTATTGCTTGGAGATCTAGAGTCAACGAACCTGGACCCTGCAACTCCACAAGCAATATATCGACCATAGAACCAATTTCTTAAGAAAAGAGTGAAATCGACACTTCTGCCTGTACCACCAATGGCCAGCCCTGGAGACTCTTCCCACCGCCCAATTTAAAACCACAACCAGATTTTTAACACGGATAGACATTCTAATCCATGCAAAGCAGTCCTTAGGTATGATGATTCATTCCAGGAAAAGGAAAGGAACAGTCTACCAAATGATTCTGAAATAAATTATTGTGTGTGTGTTTTTAACCGATTTGTGAGTACCTCTTCGAGACGATATTCGGCTGCCTCCTACTTTGCATACATATAATTTTATTCCCAGGCAGGGCCTGTTAGGTAAAATTAGTTTTTTTCTGTCACTTCCCTGTGATGTTTGTCCCCTGGACCAGCATTCCTGATAATTGCTTATAGCTATGGTTTGCATTGCCCCTTGAAAGGAATGTGTTTTATCCCAGTGTACCAACTCCCAAAAGGGAAAGCAGATGGAGTTGACTTATGCCCATTATGTAAGCAGCCATGCCCTTTCAATCCGGCAGCCTGCAGGTGTCTCAAAGGAGCCGTATATGTACTCCCTATTCATAGAATATTCCTTTGTTTCAAAATAGAAATGATCAACTCTGAACTGCAGCAAATGGCATAATGATTTGAAAGCAAAAGAAAAATTTTGCACGTTCAAGAACCCAGAACCCACATCCTCAGTGTGAGATTTCTGCTTTTCTGGTTAAACACATGAGGAGTCACCAGAAAAGTCTCCTTTAAATCTGAGCTCTGCTGGAGATGGCAAACATCATTTTGGATAGCTTCGCTTTTTTTTTTTTTTTTTTTTAAATCATAAACTGTAATGTTGTTTTTCCCTCAGTGGCGCAAGGTTGCAGAAATGAGTAAACATACAAATTGTCAGAAGCTATTTGATAATCACAGGGGACTTGAAAAAGCAGCCGATTTACCAACAAGTCATATGAGCCCTTGGAAGAAAAGAACACAGCAGCCATATCCTCTTGAAAGTGTCAGTAGTAAAACTCTTTATGAAGGTCTTGAGCTTTCCAACTTTTAATTTTCATCCCCTCACGGAGAGATGAGCATCTTGAAAAGAGCCAAATTGCTTCATGTGGCTGTCAGAGGAAACTCCAGTTTTGAAATTGCTGTTCACTGCTTATACAGTCCCCCCATTTTCATGAAATAAAATCATCGTACTAGTTGCCTTTGCAGAGATGATACAGCATTTGGGAATGCTGAGTGTTTTCAGTTGAAGTTCGTTTCAGGGGGACGTTAAAAATTTAACAAGTCATAATCATTTCTCGGAATTAAACCCACGGTATCGTGTAACAGCTGGGGTGCGGAGCGACAGAGAGGAGGTTGTGCTGCGGGCATCTCCCAGGTTTGGCTTCTGTTTCTAGGCTTGGCCCTTGCTCTCTGAGTGATTTAGGGCATGTGTCCTCTCCGTGGGCCCCAGTTTCCTCCCTCGTGACCTGAGCCTGATGTCTGCGTGCTCACCCAGGTCCTTTTCTGCACTGACACCCTGTGACTTCTGGAAAGGCCAAGGAGCCAAGCTTTTCTAGATGAAACAGTAAATAGTCAAGGAAGTCTCAGACGTCAGCTCTTGCAAACCTGGCGTACTGGGGGATTTCCAAAACTGGCCAGTGAGATGATACTGGTCCTTTTGATTCATTCGCAATACCCTGCCGCTGACCCTCTTTCATTCTTTCTGGATCTGGAAGGAAGGAGCCACTACCTCATTTCATGGAACTGTGTGGTTCTTAATGATTGTGGTCATATAGTTTCTTTACTCTAACTGGTGAAAAGAAAAAAAAGACAAAACAAAACAAGAGAGCGAAGCATTCTTTACCCCACTCTTAAGCAGACTAAAATAGACAAGGTATAATTTGACTTAGATTTATAAAACTGCAGTTTATTCATTTAACTGAAAATACCTGTATTTTTGCTTCATAGCTCTATTTACTAAGCAACCCCATGGCAGGCTAAGCTAAGCCAGGCTCTCTTCAGATGTACACTATTTAAAATCTTTAAATCACCATGAAAGATAGATGCCACTATGCCCACTTTATAGAAGGTGAAACTGAAGGGCAAAGATATTAAGTAACTTGCCCAGGGTGACTCAGTTTGTGGTGGAACTGAGATTCAAGCTTAACCCAGTGACCCTAACTGCAGGATACTGTACATATTGATTATGTATGTGTGTATAAAACATACTGAAGAGGCGTAAGTGAGGGTAACACTACCATTTGCAAAACAGTTTGTGGCAAAATGAAACTCATTTTGAGGTCCCTTTTAAGCTCACCATGTGAAGATTTAGAATTCATTAGAACAGTCCCTGGTGTATAGCGTGTCCTCAATTTGAGCGGATACTTGGATTTTTGACAATGGAATTTATGTATGGAACATCACTCTGGGGTTGATGATAGAGTTGCCAGTGCATCTGTTGGATGTTGAGATGATTGTTTTCACAGTCTTTATGTTTGCAATTTGACCTGATGCAACAGTCATTGGCATAGTGGCTGTGGGGACAACAACCCTTGTATTCAGGGTTCTGGGATATTAACCCACACTCTTTGCTTAAAAATATGTGGGTGAAGGAGTGCCTGGGTGGCTCAGTCAGTTAAGCATCTGCCTTCGGCTCAGGTCATGATCTCAGGGTCCTGGGATCGAGCCCCACATCGGGCTCCCTGCTCAGCAGGAAGCCTGCTTCTCCCTCTTTCTCTGCCCTTCCCCCTGCTCATGCTCTCTCTCAAATAAAAAAAAAAATATATGTGCGTGGAAATATCGGATCCAACAAATGGAATTTCACATCAGACCTGTTTTCCAGTGGCACTGTTATTTTGTGTGGTTGATGATAAGTTAGGCCTGGCTCCTGCCCTCATTCAGCCTGCTCCAAAAGCGACAGGACTTTCATGATGGGTCCCTTTGATAAGCATAAGAACATATGGGCAGAGCATGGAGCTATTAACAATAACCAATAATAACTATAATTATAGCCCCATAAGGAAACATTATTTTAAAAAATGATTTTAAATAATGAACGCATGCTTGGAGTGCATAATTTGACAAGAGCCAAAAGTTTCATCTCCCATCCTCTCTCTCATTCACCTAATTCCCCTCCCAGAAGCAACCACAATTACCAGTCTCTTCCAGAATATTCCAGAACTAGTCAAGACATATTCAAATACTTATGTATGTATGTATTCTTTTTCCATAAAGTAGAACACATTTTACACTGTTCTGTACCTTGGTTAGGAAATAGGATTTTCTTTAAAAAAAAAAAAAAAGGCATCCAGCAGATAGGGGTCAGTTAATAAGTATTTTTTTCAACAAATAATTCACAAAGGTAACAGGCAAGAGGGAGGGGATGGAGAAAGGATATTTGCCTGTTAATACCATCCCACAGTAAAGCTCCGAAAGATTTGCCCAGGAAGCTGGCTTCTAACCTATGAGATGTAAGCTAGGAGGTGTAGCTAAAAGACCACAGGGCTTGGAATCACACACAGAATTTGTTAGCCTTTATTCACCCAGTGATCAGCAAACAGAATTCTCATGGGAAACCACCCAGCCCAGTGCTAGGCACATGGTGGATTTTACACAGGGATGATAGAAACTAACGTTCTGTCATGAATGTCTTCTACGGCATTTTGTCTCTACTTCAACCTGAGTCTTGTCGTAATAATCTACGTACTGTGAGAAAAAACATCTGGCATTAGTTTTCCTTGTCTCTGAAAGCAGTGGTCATGAGAATTACTCATTGAGTAATACTCTGTACTGGGTACCATATGAAGCACTTTGCATACAGAATCCTGTTGAAGGCTCACAGCAACCCTACGAGGTAGTTATGGTTATTACCATTATTTTTCAGACCGGAAACTGAGCAGAAAAATAAAATATTTTTTCTCACAGTCACCCCTCAGGTAAACGGCAGCCACAGAACTTGGACCCTAACCTGCATGCTCCTAACGCCACTTGCCGGCTCCTTCTCTGGATTAGACTGTTTCAGGTTCTGTAGACACAGCCCTTGGACACCAAAGAGAAGAAGAAAACTTTCAACCTCAGCCTAGTTCCCAGCACACATCCCTGAAGTCATAGGCAGATTTCTGGAACTTTTTAAGTTATTGCAAATGCAAATGATGAGATGAGGCACACTTTGCCCCACATGTCAGAGATTCCCTACTGTTCTTTCCTGTGTTGGTCAGCAGGGGAGGGCTTGTATTGAGATGTGTTTTCTGATCTCTCCTACTCCAGCCTTCCAGCCCCCTATTCACGAGAACCCTGGTGCCTCTTCATCTCTTGATCACAGCGGGATCCATACAATTCCTGCAGCTTGATGCAAAAAGAGAGGGAGACAAGTGTTGACTGAGAATTCTGGCAAACATTATTTAAGCTGAAGAGGAGCACTGCAGATCGACTACTAGACTATTAGTTCTCATAATGCCAGGCTGCTTTCCAGTTTCAGATGTTTATGACTGTTTAATTACCTCCACCATTCCGCAGTACCAGGATGTGCCTCTTCAAAACACCACTGGAAGTTCATTGTCAATTACAACCAGCTACACGCACTCTCTACGTTGTGGATTTTTATAGCTTTTTTCATTCCGAGGACTGTCACAAATAGTCCAGATAATGGCTCTAATTTTCCCTTTTAGAACTCGGATTTTTTTTTTTCCATTTGTACCATGAAAAGAAAAAAAATCTGGTGGAACTGTTTTCTTTCTGCTGAAGGTGTGATTTTTTCCCTGTAATGATTATTTAAATAGTCTATTTCAAAATATCCACCCTCATCTTACATGCTATCTGAAATTTACTCATAAATTTATTTAGCCATTTGAATAATTCTGAGAATTACGTACTTGATATCAATGTTAAAAGAGAAATTTAATCCATAGAGGGTGATTTTATCAAGAAAATAGCTTTGCTATGAAAATATATGGTTCTTTTACAGAGCAACAAAATGAATTATTATCCAATAAAATTTATACCAGTGATGCAAAATTTATATCAATGTCTCTGAGAACATCTAAGAAGCTAAAGAAGAGAGAGTCTGAGAGCTAAAATATATTCAGGTCATTAAGTGATACCTAATGATTTTTTTTAAACGTGTTAAAAAATAAGATTTTCAAAACTGAATGAGCACAGAGCTTTTAAATAAGAGTGAGCAAAATCGTTTTGCTTATGCTGCACCAGTGAGCAGGGAAAACTTTAGCTCTTGTCCAATGCATGGTAAAAACAGAAGCCCTTATTGAGGTGGGAAGGGAGGTCGTAATTCAGTATAATGAGCCCTGAACTCACACACTGACCTTCCACATGATCATCAATCAGCTTGATCAGATAGGTTTATAACAAGTTACCAGTAGTATCTTTTTTTAGGCTTTTGGTACTCGTGGTCCAATTCATTATCAGTGCTAATGTTAACTCTTAACTTCATAGAGTTTGTGAATGATGCTAAGGAATTTTCCCCGTAGCAACTTTTAAGAAAGGCTCTCCTGTCTGGGATGATGAAGTAGCTGCCTTAAGGTAAAAAGACAGACATAGATAGTGTCAAGATTCCTTTCAGCCCGATGTCACTGTGATTAATATTGTGTGTCGTAGGACCTACACGGACGTAACATGCTCTTTCTCCCTTGGGGCCACTGCTGCCACCAACTTTCTTCCTTCAGTCCTCTTTTAGTTTGGGGTCCCTTGAAAGCAGAGTCTGAGACAAGACCTGAGGTGCAGGTCCTTTACTTGGGAGGCGACCTCCAGAAACTGGAATGAGGGCGGAGAGATTGATGGAGGGAGGAATGGGAAGTCCATGAAGAGTGCAATATTGAAATATTGAGCTGGTCACCACTTTGGGCAACGGGGGCTGAATCTCACTGGCGACCCTTTGAGGAAGTGTTCTGAGCACACCTAGAATAACTCGCCCCCACCTTCCCCCACCACCATAGGTTTGAAGGCTGGAGCATTATCCACCAACTCCTCACCCTACCCTTGTTCCCTCTCCTTACCTCCCACTTCCCTGCCTCACATTAAATCCTCCACACTTGGCTGAGTGAGTTCTGCAGCTTTGGAGAAAGTTCTGAAGCAGAGGAGCTGGGGAAGCTTCAAGATGGGAGGCTCTCAGCAAACTGATGGTTGCCAGAGGGGAGGAGGGTGGGGGATGGGCAACATGGGCGAAGGGGAGTGAGAGATACAGGCTCCCAGTTGTGGAATGAATAAGTCACGGGAAGAAAAGGCACAGCATAAGGAATATAGTCAGTGACATTGTAATATGTCCTATGGTGACAGATGGTAGCTGCACTCGCGGTGAGCACAGCATAATGTGTAAACGTGTGGAATCACTGTTATACACTTGAAACTAATGTCACAGCGTGTGTCAACTATACTTTAAAAAGAAGGATGGGGGATGTGCTCAGTGTCTGAGGGAATGGCCCGCCGCAGCTGGAGCTGAAATGAGATGTGGTTCAAGTCAGAAGCGGCTGAAGGGATGTCGCATGGAACCCCGTCAGCAGCTGCCGTGATATTCTAGCTTAACCCCTGTCCCTGACCGCCTTCTCCACCTCTGCCTGCTTCCCTACTAGTCAGGCTCTGCCTGGTACATTTCCTCCCACCACCGTCAGTGCTCCCTGCCCACCTCTCCCTGCTTTCCCTCTCACCCCCATCTCCACCTTCGGGCCGAATATTCCTAACTCAGCTGTGCAGTTCTGCAGCCCCCTGCCTTTCTCCCTCTCTAGCTGATGTCATCCCTGTTTGGGGGCCCTTTTGCTCTTATCTGCTTTCTAGCTCATCAAAACAATAAAAGACCAAACAAAAAGTGGCTTTCAAAGCTCCAATCTTACACTGGGTCAGAGATCGTACAAGATATTGTGAGCTAGTTTGCAGCCGTATCTTTAAAATCTAGTGCTTCCTTGCCATCAAATTATTCAAAACTCTTCTGTATTCCATGTTCCGTAGAAGGGGCTCGCTACTGAAAATAGCTTTCAGAGTCTGAAAGCTGGAATATGGTGTGGGTTGAGGAGTTCAGCTTGTTGGGGAGAGAACTTTATTCTGAGAGTTGCAGGAGACCCACATCCCTGCGTAGCAGGTGACACATGATGATGGGACTCCATGTTCTATAGCAGCAACAAAGAACGTACACCAACTAGAACTAGTGAAAGTAGGCAGGACTGGGACCACAGGGAGAGCTGTGTCCAATAGCTCTGACAGCCGTGTTACCCACACAAGTGTTGTTCACTGCCCCCTGAAACAGGACACCTTTGCCGGGTACCTAGGCTGAAGGGCTGACAAACATCCAAGGGCCTTCTGCTCTTCGCTGTTTCTCCTGGGTTTCTAGCTTCAGGGACCCAAAAGATTTGGCAGAGGCCGAAGTAAACTCTTTCCTTCATGGTCAGTGAGCAAGAAGTTCAGCTGCCTTCCCCACTAGTCTGGAAGTACCTTGTGGCAGGAAACACATCCTAGGACTACTAATTGCTGCCATTTGTTGGACCTTCACTATGAGCTAGGCATGGTACTAAGGCTGTAAGCATATTTCGCTTTTTTTTTTTTTTTTTTTTTTTTACAATAGTCCTACTAGGTAGGTATTCCTATTTTCACTTTGTAGATGAGGAAATTTGAGTGTGAGAGCGGTCAAGTGTGACGGAGGATATACAGCTTTTCAGGACAGAATTAGAACTTGGACCCAGTTGCCTATATGTCTAAGCCAGTGCTCACACCACTGCTCTGTATGGCCTCACTGCTTCTGTCCGTGTGTCTCTTTGCCAAGCAACCAACTGGGACTGAATGAAGGAATACACAGAGTGTACTTAGCAAACCCCAGGCTGATCTCACACATTTATTTGCTTGCTGCATTTGGAAGTACATGCCAATCACACCCATCTTTCTACATTGAGAAATGTCATGTTTCTTTGCTTTGCTTTCTAAAAATAATTCTCATTGGCTTTTTGTATAATGTATAACATTGGCATATACACGTTAAGTCTTTTCTAAGCATATATACTATGTAGTGTACATGTGTGTATCTGCGTGCGTGTGTGTGTGTGTGTATAATATGCTGTATACGACTCACTGGAACCTCCTTTGTTCATTTAACAACAACATACCACTGTGAATATTCTCCCATATTAAAATTTCATTTCTCTGATGTGGTTGGACAAGGGATGGGATAAAATAATCAGATCGGAAGGGACTATTTGAAGTTCCTACCCACCTTTAGCTAAACCAGTGGTCCTAAACTAATTTTTTCACTGTGCCTTATTCCTTTTCCAAATAAATAGCAGAACTGAAAATTTCCTCAAAGAGCATAGATAAAAATGGCAGTAGGGTTGTGTTTGTATGAATTTATTTTATAAGTGCAGCTTTTCACATTTCCTTATTGAGGAGCCAGCCAATCAGAGTAATAGGTCTGTTTCAGTTAGCCACTCTTTGGGGGGACGCCAGCTGCTGTTTCCGATATGTCTCAGCATCTTATATGGATCAGGTACTGATAGGAAGACGATGGCCACCCAGGTAAGTATTGGGAAGTGGTCCTCATTATGTAACAGATGCCACTGCAATTAGCCAAGGACGTGCTGCAGGAGAAGCTTGACGTCAGGGTTTATACAAAAGTGAATTAGCCCCATAGCTGCAGTCCAGACCTTGTGTGCTCCAACATGTCAGGGTTCCATGTAAGACACATTTGAATACACGAGCACTCCTTTTTAGTACCACTTTTTAAATAGTCAAAAGTAAATTTTTATTAAAAAGTGAAATCTTAACCAAGTATCCTTCTAACCCCCTAAAGCATGTTTTATAGAAATGAGGGATTCCATGATACCTGAGAGGTTTCTGGAATTCAGCTAAGAAACCACTGATTTAGCATTCCCCTAAAGGTCTCACAAATTTATAAAAGCTAGAAAACAGGGAGGCTACCCAGGACCGCCTCAGGAACACACCCAAATATTTTAAATCCCCTAATTAGGGTCAGAAAATCGTTCCTCATGCCTGACGCGAGTCCTTTCACCTGCTGCCTAAGCTCTTGGAAAAATACTGAGGCGTCTCTGGAAGGGTAAGGTCGTCAGTCACCCTCCTTCTCACCAGGTAACTATGAGATAGTTCTCCCGCTTCTGCCTTGCACTGATTACCTGCGATTAGGCAGCATTATTTTCTGATTAGCCCAACGTCCTGCCAAAGCAGTAATGACTTCTGTAAGTCACCTCTCTATGGAAGACAGTTGATTCACTGTCTTTGCAGAGTGTGGTTTTGTGAAAGATCCTGGCCGAAGCCCTTACAACACCCAGGTGTCCCTCTCTGATTTGCCTTGTCATAACTCACTCTGGAATAGGGGTCATCGTGGTGGGTCAGGTGAAAAGGGGAAAGTCAGTAATGTGATCTGGCCACTTGAGTCAACTAGTTCTTTGGGAAGTTGGATTCATGCACAGCAGGGAAGGACAGGAAGTCGTAGGCAGTTCTGATGAATAAGGAAAAGACCCAGTTGTCAGAATGGGGTCACAAGGTCAGAGAATCCGAGGGACCTCTACTGACTATGTGTTGTAGGGAGGGTAGAAAATCTATCCTTTCTAGCTCATGGCAGGCTTGTGTGCTGTAGCCTCAGACTGGGGCAAAGTGGGGAGTCGGGGGAGAGGAGAGCTTCAGAGCTTGGGTGCAGGCAAGGTCTAATATGCTTAGCATCTGGCTACCCCAAAGGGCATATGGGGATTCCCCCCCCCCCCCCCAGTCTTATGGTATAGCTGGGGCTGTCCTGGACGTGGCAGACCAGGAGGTGATCTAAATTATTTCGTGAGCTTGGGGCGCCTGGGTGGCTCAGTTGGTTAAGCCACTGCCTTCGGCTCAGGTCATGATCCTGGAGTCCCTGGATCGAGTCCCGCATCGGGCTCCCTGCTCAGCAGGGAGTCTGCTTCTCCCTCTGACCCTCCCCCCTCTCATGTGCTTTCTCTCCCTCTCATTCTCTCTCTCTCAAATAAATAAATAAAAATCTTAAAAAAAAAAAGATTAAATTATTCCGTGAGCTCTTGCTTCTCTTGCTGCCAGCCCCTTTTCCCTCACCCATACAGTTACTGTTTGACCCATCACCAGAAGGTGTGCTGGTTGCCCAGACCTCAAAGAGAATTTGCAGCTACGTTCTAGTCCTGGCAAGTGAGTATACAATTTTTATTAAAATACGGATAGTTTGGAATTGTTTTCCACACAGGAGGACAAGAGCTTTTGGCGCTCTGAGCATTTACCACTACTCATATAATTGGATTCCTGCATGAGAGAAGGGGAAAAATAAAAAAAAAAGGTTAGGCTCGTCCCACCGTAGCAAAGGGGAAAGCTACGTAAGTGTAGGCCCCAGCACGCCATATTGCCTTGTCTCCCTTCCCTGTCTCTCCCCACATCCTCATTTGTGCTTCTTGGAATCACCTCCTAAATAAGCCACCTGCACCCAAGTCCTTGTTTCAGGCTCTGCTTTTGGGGGCGGGGAGAGCAAAACGAAGACAGTGAGTTCAACACTGAGGCCCATCTTCTTGCACTGGATGTGCCATGGCTTGGGAAGAACGTTGCGTACAGCGGACCTGGGTCAGGAACATCAGCCGTGGGCCCTCTCAGCCTAAGCGAACCAGAGAGGGGCCTGGCCCACCAGTCTTCTGTGTGTCCACAAAGTAGGGATGTGCCTGCAGTGGGAATTGGTGCAGGGTGCCGTGAGCGAGAGATGGGGGACGGTCGCTTGGAACCAGCTGTGGAAAACTTGGATTACTGTGGGTGCTGCTTTTCGGTTGAATCTCTCCAGTGTGATGCAAGCCTTTTTCTTCACCCCGCTGTTTGTCAAGGCAGAAGAGAGTATTCTTCATTTCTTTTTTTTTTTTTTTAAAGATTTTATTTATTTATTTGACAGAGAGAGACACAGCGAGATAGGGAACACAAGCAGGGGGAGTGGGAGAGGGAGAAGCGGACTCCCCACGGAGCAGGAAGTCCGATGTGGGGCTCGATCCCAGGACCCTGGGATCATGACCTGAGCTGAAGGCAGACGCTTAACAACTGAGCCACCCAGGCGCCCTGTATTCTTCCTTTCTTATACAGCATTGACACCTTTTGGCCTGAGTGCTTGTAACATCTGGAGTTAGAAACTCAGGGAAAGCAGGTGCTCTATTTTGATTTCTTTCTGGCAATTTTAATTTTCCTTAACTTCTCCGTTGGTTCAAGGAGCTCTGTAGTACCTCCCACCTGCCCCCTAAACCCCTCACTTCCCACCTCCTGAATAATGCTTAGTCTTTCTTTCCCTTTCCCTCCCAGAAGCAGTTAGTGGGCAGGTAGGGGGCAGGGCAGGGTGGGCATTAGGACCAGACCCTAGTATCTTCGAAGCTCTGGGCGTGGGTAAAAACGGAGGTTCACATACTATTTTAATGCTATCTATCAAACTTGTAAACATTAGATGAAATCTGTCTGGCCACCTGCTGTACTGGGCTATACTGAGAATCTCAGATCCCTTGGAGTTCTACTCTGGGGAGTCGTGGAGGGAAAGCTGGCAGGGGGCTAGGGGAGCAGTGAGCCTGCCTGAAGCTCGCATTCTCTCTCTTCCACCCTGGCTCCATAGGTGCCGAGAGGCTCTTGGTTCACGTGGATGGACCCCCCCCCCCGCCCACACAGGCTGTGTCCACACCTTGGCCCTGCAAGCATGTGTCCCTTTTGCCCCTCTTGAGCCTAGAGGGGTGGCATACTGTGGCTCAGTGAGCCTCAGGACAGATGAGGAGGAGAGATGCCTACATGCTGTGGAGCCAGCTTGGGGCCATTTGGACAGGAAATTTCAGGGTCCTGAAGGGGGACACAGGCTCCAAGTGGGTGCATCCCCTTGGCCTGGAGGACTCTCACCCCTTGGGGAAGAGCTTGGCTGGAGAAGGACCAGAGCAGAGCCCTCTAGGAGTAGAGCTCAGGGCAGTGGCCTCTCTTGCCTGGTTCAGAGGGCAGGACTGCTCCGGGCTGATGGGTAGACACATCCAGCACCTCTTGTCTTCTACCTTGAGCCTGTCCTCAGGCACCATTGAAGTGCTTTCTTCTTTGAGCCACTTGAGGACAGAGGGTTCTGTTTCCCATTTCATTTTTGTTTTCTCTAAAATGCGCTAAAGAGCTCTCTCTAAAAGTGTGGGGACTGAAAGCAGCTTCTGACCCTGGCGCTGTTTGTTTTGAGCAAAACAGTAGAGTGTCTGCCTTGACCCTCCCCAGCTCTCTTCCACCCTGCACATCGTCCTTGACCATTGACCATCTGGGCCGGAGGAAGGAGCTGTCTGACGGTGCAAGCCAACTGTGTAGACTCCCGTCCAGCCTCTGCAGCAAAGCTGGAAACTTCCAAGTGTTGGAGAAGGCAAACCTCAGTGCGCTGGACACTTAGCATTATCTGCTAGCTGAGAATCTCTATTAGTAAAACTGAAATCAGAGAGAATGTTTGGTGGCGAAGTTGGAACAACAACAACAAAAAAAGCAGCTGATGAGCAGGAGATTTAGTCACATTCCCTGGGCCATTGGAGTCATCCAGGCATTCCTTTCGCTTGGGCTGCCTTTCTGCGAGGGCTCGGTGTCTTAGCTCCCGACTCGTGTAGTTGGGAGAGCAGTCTTAATAGAGAGCCGGCCCGTTTGAGTGGGGTTCAGTGGGCTGCATCTCGGGCTCTGGGATAGCAGGTGATATTTCATATCCTTTAGGCAGAACTGAAAGGAACATTAAACTGCATTTCCATTATCAGTGAGGTCCTTAGTGGCCTGAGGATCAGAATCAGAACATTCTAATCAGTCTGCCTCCCGTTTTCCTGTGCCATCTCCTATAGGCCCGAGATTAGTTTGCAAGGAAGGCTGAACCCCTTTCCACAGGGGAAAAAGTGCTTGGCGGGAAAGCATAGAGAGCGTTGAGCCAGGGGAAGATTCAGTGACACGTTGGAGGGCCTTGTACTATGAACAAAAGGGTCACTTCTGGGGGAACCTAAGGATTTCTGCAGAGAGGACTTGCTCCCTTGGCTAGAATATTTAAGTTCATGAAGACTCCGGAGAGGAGATCAGTAAGGACTTTGCTGTTCAGAGAAGCCCAGGCTTGAGCCCTCTTGGTCTTTGCCCTCCTGCAGTCCCTAAAACTACTTCACAGTATTAGCAAAAACTTCTTTTTGCAGTGCTAAATTGTGAAATTTTAGGATTTCGGGTTGAAGGGAAGGTCAGGGGTGTCTTAACTGAAACGTGATGTTGGGGTCCTCTCCACAGTGCTGCTCGGCAGACTTCCAGCCTCCGCCAGAAACCTCCAATGGCAGGAAACTCTGCATGTAGCTGTGGGTATTTCTCCTTGTTAAAAGTTCTTATTTTCTTATTACCTGTTAAAGTCCTGAACATCACCTGTCCAGAGCCAGGGACCTATATCATAACTTTTAGCATCCTCCCCAAGGGAGGGGGGACATGTAATTTGCAAAGTGTTGACTTTCACAGGGTAGGATAGTTTGCCTAGAATGTTGGCTAAGGAATCATTTCTTTTCTGTGTGAATGTATGAAGAAAATAACAGTATAATATGTGAGTAGCTTAAATAGGGATACAAATTTAAGGTTACCAATATCTGCAAACACTTTGAAGTATATTTTGAGGGAAAATAATCAATAATAATAATAGAATTCTGCACAGAGTGTATTCTTTATCCTCAGGCAGGCAGTCTATGGCAAATGTGCTTGAGGTAGAAAAATTTATTCCCCGTATTCACTCATTTATTTATTCATACATTCATCAAACATTTATTGGGCACCAACTATGAGCTCAGCCCTAAAACAACCGGGATGAAAGACGTGAGTTTCTTCCCTTATGAAGGAGCCCAGAATCCAGCAGGAGACATGATTTAAACCATTCATTATAACCCCCCAAGAAGAAGAGTCCCAGGGTTCTAAGAGGACTGAGGGATTGTGTTTAGATTAAATCAGAAGGAATTTCCCAAGATAAAATAGGACCAGCACAGATTGTTATAAGCTGGTTCTTTTCATTGCTTTCTCCAGAAACCCTAGTTCCTTGATGAGTTTGAGACCAGGCTTTTTGATTAGTCCAGACTCTTGATTAGTTTCTCAGAATATTTCCCTCCACTGCTATGTAAGCAGGACAGGATCATGAACACAGGGGATGCTTCCAAGATATGAGATGGGGAGGAGGAGAAGACAATGGAGAAGCAGTGCCTCCTCCCTTACTTGTTACTTCAGCCTCTGGTAATGGGACCCTTGGGTCTGTGCCAAGTAACTGTGTCTCAGTGCTTGACATCACATGAAATCTTGCATAGACATTTAATCAAGTCCCAACCACATTCTTTGTTTTTCATACATTCTAGGCATCTTTTGTTTATTACTCTTTTAAAGGGGACATCCTTAAAGCATAAAACCCAAGTCTGTTTTTTTTTCTTTTTTAACCACTTTTTTCCCCCAGATGCACAACTCATATGATGCAAACTCATTTGCTGATGTTTTCTGGGCTCTGTTGAGTAACTGCCAGCCTCACATTTTGATGAGAATCGAGACACTGGAGCATTGGATAAAAATAAAATGTAAACCCCCACTTAAATATAAGCAATTTATCCTTCATTAATGGTTGGGTTAATGAACCAAATTCCCCGTTTCTCCCAGAGGGATATTGTGAACTTAATGAGCACCAAACGCATGCTTCTACTTTTCCTGAATTTAATCTAAACCTGTTTTGGAGAAGTGAATGGGTTAAGTCACGACTAAATGACCTTGGATGTACCTCATTAAAGGAAACGGAGCTATGTGTGTCTAGGAAAATGAAGAGAACGTTATGAGATAAAGGTTGGATGTCTTTTCTACAACTTTTACAGTTGTGTATTGAAAGAGAATTCGATTGTGATGGGGATTTATGTCTTTTGGGTACATGAAATTTCTCCATTTTGTGCTATTATGTAGCTTCTCTTTTCAGAAATCCGACTGCTGACAGATCAAGAGGTTTAACATTTCAGATGCTTTCAGCATTCAGCAAATGCAATAAATATCAGAGGTGGCTTGTGTTGAATGTAAGAACAGATGTTGTTTCTGCAGGAAGCAGGGTAGAAACTTACACCCACAGGCTTGCAGGAACTTTGAGGAGATTTGTTCTATACCTTGCTCTAAATGTGACTTATATTTTGATAAACTTTGTATACTTTAATGTCTCTCTGTAGGGCGTCCTTCTTGCCTGAGTTACCAGCTGAACAAGGGGTCATTTCCAAAATTCATCTGGCTTCTGAACTTTTTGCTTGAGAGTTTGGAATTGGAGTTGGAATATTTCTACCTCACCCTCTACGACTGGTAGTTGGGAAAAACCCTTTAGGAATGATACCTGCTTCCCCATGACACCATGCTTTTAGTGAAGAATGCCTCTGCCAGAAAGAAAGGACTTAAGATATGCATCTCAATGATTCTGTTTCCTTCTAGAGCGTGGATTTATTTATTGTGGCCAAATCACCTTCTGTGAAATGCAGTATTGGTTTCGTGCTTATGAGGGCCAGGCTCCCGCTTCCTTGGAAAAACTGAATAATACAGCTGGCCCGAACTGACAGCATAAACTTCGGCTTCTGCTGCAGGCTAGCGTTAATGCGTGGTTTTGCACTTGCTGGTCTCTCAAATGTAATCTTCTGATGTAGGCGGACCTCCATCTCTGTGGTGGGCAAAAGGGGGATGTTTCAGAAAAACAGTGGGAAGGTATACAATCAAAGTTGTCTCTGCATGTCAGAAAATTAATTTCTGGTCCAGTAGGCTAAATTCAATCCACTTTCGCTCAAAACGTCAAATATAAGTGTTTTTGCCATCAATGTTCTTAAACATATAAAGGGTGCGATATGAGAGCCACTAATAATGAACCCCTTTCTCCAAATGTCTTCCAGCCTGTGATAGATTTAAATATTCCTCCCCTTCTGTTCCTGGGTTCCTCTTTTGAATAATAACTATTTTGGGGGAGAGCCTTTAATTGGTAATAATGTTATTATTGGGAATGGACAATTATTACACACTATAGCATGGGTGAATCTCAAAAACATTATGCCGAGTGGAAGAAGCCAGAGACCCATGAACAACTACATACTGTATAATTCCATTATAGAAAATTCTAGAGTAAGCAAATCAGGTTGCTTTTCTGTGGGATGGTGTGAGGGACAGTTGACTGAAGAGGAACATGAGGGAAATTTCTAGACCGATGGAAATGTTCTGTGTCTTAATATGGATTCATCCAAACTCACTGAACGATACACTTAAGATCTGAGCACTTCACTCTGTGTAAATCATGCCTAAATTTTAAAAATTATGATTTCTATGGGTATAACATAGATGAGGAGGCTGAGCTTTAGGAAGATGAAATGTGTTGTTCATCATCATGCGACTGAAGGAGAGAGCTGTGCCTCAACCCAGGGGTCCTAACACTCAAGTCCAAGCTTTTCCACTCTAGTGCAATATCCAAGAATAATGATATTGATATTAGTCCACTCTGCGGTCAATGCATTTTCAGATGCTTTTCATCCTGGGAGTAGACATGGGTTTCCGAAAGCATTTGCTGGATGCTGGAAAGAGCCACGAGAAGGGGACCGGCATCTCAGATGCACAGCATGTATAATGGTGAATGGCTGGAGCTATAGTCATCAAGTGGGTTCAGATTCCCCCTCTGCAACTTAACTGTGCGTGTGATGGTGGGTCAGCAAGCCTGTCTGAGCGTCAGCTTCTTCCTATGTACAACACGTTGTCGTGAGGCATAAGTGTGGTTGTCCATAGACATTTCATAAGTATCTATGAATTACCAATGAATTTTCCTATTATTCAGTTTTGGTTAAAGGAGAAATATAGGTCCCTGTGGTATTAATGGGTTTATCATTATTCTGTGTCTTACAGTGTGAAATCTTTGTGCTGTAACTTTCCAAGTGGCCACATAATTAATTTTTCATCATATTAGAGAAGTGCATATATAGCTAAGATTTAGTAATTCCGGTGCTTTTCTCCCTACCTCTTTGCTTTGGCAACAGGCATTATTGAATGATTTAGAATTGGATGTACTTCATTCACTGTATGAATAATGCCGTGTATTTCTAAGTTCTGGTAGAAAATTCATTCCAAGTATAATGCACTTGTAGGTTTACAATTCCATGAACTCTGGGTATGATTCACTGAAATATGTCTTAATGTTTGTAAATGATTGTTGAAGTAGAAGGAACCATTTCTGGGAAGTAATTAGTATAGTATATGGTTTGATGTGGGTGGACTTTCTTAAAGCAGAATATCCATTTAAGAAGTATTTGGGGGCATTACACTAGAAGAGAAAGGAAGTCTTTTTTTTTTTTTATACTTGACAAACACAATACACTGCTGTAATGGTATAAGTTTGTTTTTTTCGCATTCTGCCTCTGTTATTATAGAGAGCATATTAGATTGTAAGTATCTGATTATTTTCTATTAGAGCCCTCTTGGGCCTGCATGACTTGTATGCTTATCCTAAAACCTAATATATTTTAGGTAAGCATTATCTGTTGAACAAAAAAGAAAAAGGAGTGAAAAGTTTGGAGCCTAAGAGAAAGTAAAACACTTACATTTTTCCATGCAGAAATATTTTGAACTCTCTGGTTCAAGATATCTGGCTCCATCTGCAGCTGTTTCCATGGCATGTTTGTAAGGAGGGAAACCTGGATGGCCAGGTCAATGAACAGTGAGAGTGTTCAGCCTGTAATTCATAGCCAGGATTTCCCATTTCACGACACTAATCTCATGGGGTTACTGTGTGTATTAAACCAGGTAATATATTTATAGCTTCTTATAAAAAAAAAAATTGTACCATAAATGGTATCTCCCTTTCTCGTTTCCAACCAAGGCAGACCTTCCAGCAACAGACAAAGACAGCAAGGACAGAGGGAACTGGCTGATGTCTAACACCCTAGAATCATTGTATGGGGTGGCACCCTTAGTGATATTTTCCTATCTTCCAATTTATCCATATGTCCGCCATCTTCCCCTCACCCCACCTTCTTTGCAGACAGGCGAGGGCCAAGCAAAGGGCAGAGTGAAGCTCAAAACTCAAAAGGGAAGTAGCCGTTGAACTGAACAGATGACTTAAACCCTTCCTCCTGTTCTAAAACACTATCTCTGTTCTGAGATCTAATCTAGGAGCAGGAAAGATGAGGGAGGACGTTGTGGGTGTTGTGAACGGAAAGCTCAAACTGAACAGGAAGCTTATTGGGTAATTCAAGAACCAGTGTAGTTTAGCTAAAGGATTACAGGCTTCGAGTCAGACCAATCTGGCTTATGCTTCTGACTCCTCCACAAATGGCTACATGGAACATTTCCTGACCTCCCTACGCCTCGGTATCTGCAACTGTTAAATGGGGCTAATGACACATAACTCATATATTTGCTGTAAATATTCAACTGGATAATATTTAGCACATGTTCAGAAATGTTCTAAAAGGCAGCTTTACTTGAGTAGCGATATGAACCTCAAAATAATCGCCAGAAAATATTTTAAGGCATATCTGCCTGCCCTTAGAGAAGGATCTAAACCAGAAATCTTTTTGGCTTATGCAAGGGACAAACCATTGTTTGTGGTAGAACACTGGAACCCAGGTATTCATTGGCAGAGACTAAAACCAGAGTTTTAACAAGCCTGGGGCAAACAGCCTGAAAAATATCTCAGATCAATTTTGTGATTCATGATATTGCCTATAGACAAGTGCTAATATGGTGATATTCTTTGCTTACTCTAGGTATTAAATTCAATGGTATTCTATAGGCTGACAGAGTACAAATAGCACCTTTAATATTGCATAATTTGAAAAAATTATTAAAATTTTTTATTTTAAATTTTGTTGCCCTAAGGCAAAGTCTATCAGAAATGCCTCTGAGGCAAGGTCCCCCAGGTCCCCCAGACCAAAGCTGTACTGTCTTCTCTGTATATTGTTGGACTTGGTTTGCTAATATTTTGTTTAGAATTTTGCACTTATGAATGAAATGAGTTTGCAGTTTTTCTTTCTGAAATTTTCTTTGTCTGGTTTTGTTGTTAACATTATGTTAGCTTCACAGATTAAATTGGGGGAGATTCTGTCTTTGTCAATTTTCTCAGATATTTTGAGTAAGATTTAAATGATCTGTCTTTGAAAATTTGGTAGAATTCACTGATAACATCTGGTTCTGGTGTTTTCATTGTGGGAAGAATATTAGCCAGTGTTTCCATTCCAAGTGTTATAGGACTAGCCACACTTCTTATTTCTACTTAGGTCAGTTTTAGTAAGTTTATTTTTCTCCTAGGAATTTGTGCATTCCATTTAAGTCTTCAAATTTATTATCATAAATCTGTCAAAAGTGTTATTTTATTATCTTTTTAATCTCTTTTGTATCTTTTATTTTCCCTTCTATTTAGAATACTGATCTTTCTGGGGCATTTGAGTCAGTTAAGCGTCTGACTCTTGATTTCGACTCAGGTCATGATCTCGGGGTTGTGAGATCAAGCCCCGCATGGGGCTCCATGTTGGGCATGGATCCTGCTTAAGCTTCTCTCTCTCTCCCTCTCCCTCTGCCCCTCCCCTCCACACACACAAAAAAAGAATACTGATTTTCTGTCACCTTTTTAATTTCATCAAATACTCCAGGTGGTTGTCTATTATTATTACTTTTTTTTTTTTTTTGGTTTTTCCTATGCTACCTTTAGATTTTTCCTTTATGACAGATGTGGAATAGTTTGATAATTTGAATTTTGATATGACCATTAAAGAATGTTATTATTAGTTTAACGCCCTCCTATCCATAGATTTGCCCAGCTCTCACAACAACTCATTACTCATTAGCTACAGTCAATCAGCCTATGTCTCCATGACACTGAACCAGTTGTATTGTTAAAGCTGTGGTTATTAGATTTATTAGATGAGATAACAGATTTAGAACACGAGGGACCCAATTCCAGGGCTGCCGCTTGCTTCCTGGATGTAAGATATTTAAACTCCTGAAGCTCAATTTTCCCACTTCTTTTATTGTTAAATTTTCCTAGGGGTCTATTTATTACAAAAAGTCGTATCTCTTCTCTGATGCTCACCATCATCCCCTCCAGACCTCTTTAAAAACCAAAGCAAACAAACAACAAAAACAAGCGCTTCTATCTTGACTGGTCGGAGTCCAGTGAAGCTTCTGGAAGTTTAGAGGAGAAACATGTAAGGTTTTATTCTCCTGGCTCCTTTCCTCTGCCATCCTGATCGACTTCTTAGAGTTCTTGGCAATTCCTCTCCCCAAAGAGTTACAAACAAGGTCAAGCTACATTTGGCCTTTAGGAGAAAATCCAGTACATCAGGTGGGTTCTGTAGGCATGGTCCTGTTGAGCAAGATGTGTTTGGGTGTGCATTATATGTGTGCTTGGCAGGGGGTAGAATTTGGTGGGGAAAGTTGCTAGGCTCTTACCTCCTGAGCCATGGGAGTCTCAAGCAAATAAATGCATAGTCAGATTCTTATGGGACTTTTTGTTCATGCATAGTTCTGTGGAGATGGCAGTAAGCAAGAAATGAGATTGTGCACATGGAGGTGTTTTAAACTGTAACGCACTTTTAAAATAGCCGGTGCTCGTTCATAACATTGTCTAGTTTGGGAGACCTTGATGTTTCAAAGTTCGATCCTGCCATCCCCTTTCCTCCATATGCCTGTATGATTGCTTTGGGTCTGCAGCATATCTTTGGGTTAAAAAAAAAAAAAAAAATCTCAGACCTGGCCTGAGTCCGCCCTTGGTAATGATATTTTGTTTACTTAATGTGGTTTCCTTTGGAAAAGCTTTATGACTCTGGGCTTCTGCCACTGAAAAGTAGCTGCAGATTTACCGAGCCTGAGTTTGAGTTGCAGGATGTTTTCAGCAAGCTACACCTGGAATAATAGAGGTTATTTTCCAGAGATGCCTGTAAGGAGGGAGTAAAAGCAGCGCTTCCTGCCTGTTGACGTAAAGTCCTATTCACATAGGATCTTCTGTATAAGAAAGAGTAAAAACAATATTAGGGCTTGAGTATCAGACATCCTTTCTACCCGTTACTCACTTCCTGTCTTCAGATGTCAGGGGATAGCTGTTAAAATAGTTACTGTATTTTCCCAAGGAGGAGAAATTAAGAGTGTTTGCGAGGGTGAAGAGCCGGCAGCAAATTGTTGAGGGATCAAGTGTGTAGACATCAGAATCCATGTCCTCTCAGCACTTGCTACTTTCTGACGAACGCTTTAGGCTATTTGTGTGTGTACTGAATTTTATTCAATAGCAATTCCCAGGTTTTTGGTTTGTGCCTTTTCTGGTTGGCAGGATCATAAAATTCTCAGAAGCAGGAACTTGTAAGTCTGATTATCCATCTTGCCGAGTTTAGTCCCACTGAGTGCAGAGTAGGGGCTTAATGTATATGCAGTGAATCAATAATGAGATGACACTTTCAAGCATTGATGATTTTGACAGCACCTAGAGTTAGAAGAGATCGGTGTCCCTGCAATGCATTTTCTCATTTAAATCTCAGAAGAGCAACAACAACATAATGGTAATAATAGTTAAATACGAGTGCCAGGTATGTGCCAGGTGCTGTTCTAAGAGCTTTGCATACATTTTTTTTTTAAAGGTTGATTTATTTATTTTAGAGAGAGAGAACGGTGGGAGGGACAGAGGGAGAGGAAGAGGGGAAACAGACTCTACGCTGAGCAGGGAGCCAGATGCAGGGCTCTGTCTCTTGACCAGAAGATCATGACCTGAGCCGAAACCAAGAGTTGGACGCTCAACCAACTGAGCCACTCAGCTTCATACCCGGCCCTGTATACATTTTTAAAAATTATTTAATCCTCATAACAAGTCTTTGAGATAGGTCCTGTTATTATCAGGTGAGGGAACTGAGTGACAGGGAGATTGCATACCTTGCTCAAAGAAGCCCAGCTTGGAAGTAGAAGATTTGGGATTTAAACCCAGATCCTTTGACTGTGGAGCTCATTTATTAAAGTACTACCTCGTGTGGCCTAAGGAATGCATTGTGTTCTCGTTTTACAGGTGAGGATTCTAAGACTCAACAAACTGTCCCAATGTCATGTAACTAATATGTAGCTAATAAGCACATAAGAGTAAAGAAATGGATGGCATGAGTTTATTGGTATACAACCATGACCTGTCCTCACTGTATTGGAGTCTTTGGAGTAGACATCTTAATCACCCACATTCCAGAAGGAACACAGAACATGATAACTTGAGGGGATTTTAGAAACAATATGTCCTTCCACAGAGGAGACAAATCCTTTCTGCAACATGGGACATATCTCCTCTGGTTTCTGCTTGAATGTCATGAGCAATAGGGAACTCCCTACCTCACAGTCTTTTCCTACATCGAGCCCAGATTTTACCCCGATAATTTGTATTCGCGAGCTGTGGCTCTACCCTGCAGAGATACACAGAGTGAGCTTCGCCCAACCCACCACTTGTTAGGTCCCATCAGTCTCTTTCCGAGGCTCACTCCTGAATGGTAACTGACCCTTATGGTGTTTACTATGCCAAGTTCCCTGTACATTTTTTCACTTGTATTAAGTCAAGTTATCCATCCTCACAACAATCCTCTGAGATAGGTGAAAGAATTAACACACGGGGAAACTAAGTAATCTGCTTAAGGACACAGAGCTCAGCAATAGGAGAGCTAGTAATTGGACCCCAGCAATCAGACTCCAGACTCTTTCCTTCTGTGCTCTAAGGTCTCTCATTTAATTTATGTTTTCTTTGTTACTTGAACCTTTGAACAACCTGGTCATCCTTCTTACCCTCGTGTAAACATTGTTCAACCTGGGGCACCTGGGTAGTGCAGTCAGTTGGGCATCCCACTCTGGGTTTCAGCTCAGGTCTGCTCTTAGAGTTGTGAGATCAAGTCCCGCATCTGGGTCTATGCTCAGCATGGAGTCGGCTTGGGTTTCTCTCTCCCTCTGCCCCTCCCTGGTTACCCCTCTCCCCCCCACCATGTGCGCACTCTCTCTCCCTCTCTACAATAAAAATAGATAAATCTGAAACCTTGTCCAACCTATTAGGGTTTCAGGTATGGACCAATCAGGGTGATAAAGAGGGGAACCATCCTCTCCTTTTGTGATCACCTACTTCTATCAGTGGAGCCTAATGTCCTGTTTATTATGGCAGCCATAGTCATGGAAATCCCTAGAACTTTCCTTCACATTAACTATAATACGGTTCTTCCTTTCCTACAGGCTACAGTGATGCTTATTTTGAATACGCAATGACAGAATGTTCCATCTTATCCCTATTAATTTGGGGCCTGTGTGAAACTCTTAAAATCTTAGTTTTGTCATCTAAGGCATTGGGTGCTTCTTCCAGCTTTATCTAGGGGCCTGAAGTAAAAGTAACATCTGACATGCCTGCCACACATTAAGTTCATCCATTACCACCTTTAGGCTCTGAGAGAATGTGGACAGGGACCCTGTAACATCTGGATGCCAGATGAGCAAGGGACCAGTCGTGCCAGTCTCTTTGTAATCTGGCTTATCTTTTTCTTTACAGAAAGCCAAACACTTATGTATTGTTAATTTAGACGACACTCAAGATGCTTTTTATATCTCTGCAGAGGAGAGCCATGATCAGTGAATCCAAATTATAGGAGTGAGGTTTGGGTTCAGTATGAGAAAAGGAATCTATGGAAGACATCTCACACTCAAAATGGTGTTTGAAAAGCATGATTTCTAAAATGTTCATGGTTGGACAAACAGGACTCAGGCAGGAGCATTTGACCACATGTGGAGGCAGTGTAGAGAGCTCAAGGAAAGAGCTCGTTCACTTTCTAGTGATTAGGACTGGAAACTTTGGAGCTGGACTGCATCAGTCCAGATCCCAGCTCTGCCAGTCTCTGCTCTGAGACCTTGGGCAAGTCTCTCCAGCCTCCATGCCACACTCACTTTGCTTGTGAGGTAGGCATAATAATAAACCTGCTTCATAGAATTGCTTTTAAATAAGCTAGTAGACCTCGGACATTTTAAGTGGGGCCCGATGCATAGTAAGTAGTCAATAGTAAGTCATAGTAAGTAGTTATTGCTACTTTTCTAAAGCTCCCAGGTTGAATCGGGCCCACTGCCTGTTTTTGTAAAGAAAATGTCATTGCCACATGATTTGTTTGCCCGTAGTCTGTGATTCTTTCATGCTGGAATCGGATAATTGTGGCAGAGACTCGAAAGGTCCACAGAACCCGCCAAATTTTCTGTCTTGCCTTTTCCAGAAAAAGCTTGCCAATCCGATAGAGGAAATGGATTTCTGACCTTCATCTGTTGCTTCTTTGTCTTAAAACCTTGGACCAGTGACAGATATTCTCTGGCCTCTGCTGATCAGTTCTAGGACTCCTCCTCAAGAACAAATCTGTGAAAAATTCTATCTTGGAGATCCTGGTAACATTGTCATTCATTTGCTCAACAGTTCCATCTTTGACAGCCGGACGTAGTGTTAATTGCTTGGATATAGACGTGAATACCAAGTTTTCCTTTCTTCTAACACTAGTGAGCACTTACCACGTGCTAGACACAGTTCTGAGCCCTCTGTGTGTATTAGGTCATTCTATCCAACAGCAACTATCTTGAGGCCGGCACCTCCTAATTATCCCCATTTTATAGGTGGACAAATGGAGGCGCTGAAAGATTAAGGAAATGTAACCTCCCAGTTCACTGCCCACCATAGGTGGCAGAGGCAAGATTTGAAACTACGTAATGTGGCTCCAGAGTCTAGAGTTTTAACTTCTACTGTAGAGTATTCCCTCAACTTTGAAGACCTCATGCTTCCACCAGAGAGACCTGTGTACAGATAAAGAACTGCGATGTATAAGTGCTCAAGTCTGTGTGAGATCATGAGCACAGTGCCTTGCATGGCATAGGCCATCCTCATAATGTTTATGTCCTGATGCTGCTGGTATCAGTGGAGGTCACAAGGCATGGTTGGAGCTTAAGGAAGGCATATCGGGAGGACTTAAGAAGGAGGTTTTACCTGAACTGAGTCTTACAGGATGTAGAGAGTAGAGTTTTCCAGAAAGGTTTCCATGCAGAAGAGACCACATGTGCAGAGAACAGAGGCAGGAGAGAGCAAGCATGGCATGTTCAGAGAATGAAAGAGAATTTCTTTATGGCTGGTGTGTGAACTGTGGAGACCAAGAGGTAGTCAGTCAGCTGAGATGACAATAAGAGGCAGGCAGCAGCCAGCTAGTGAGGGGCTCTGTGTGAACTGGGACAGACTCCAGGCCTCCCGTGTGTGTCTCTTTCAGAGCGGTGCCCTATATTTATCTATTGGTCTGATGTCTCCCCCCACCCCCAACAGGCACATGTACACCTCAGTGCAGGCACCTCGAGGGTGGGCACCCAGCCTGTCTTGTTGACTGGGATAACTCCAACACTCAGGGCCCTGCCCATAGCAGGAACTCATTAAATGTTTATTGTATTAATGGATAACCAAACCAGTCAGTGTGTTTCTGAGTGGTGTTAAGACTTATGGGATAGGATACTCCCCTTGGGTCTCTGGAGGCTTCTCTGGGGGCAATAATCTTGCTTCGTTGAAGAATCAAGGCAGATTACATCGAATAACTGTACTGTCTAAAATAGGGTAATTTTGAGATAGATTTTTAATAGGAGGCCAACAATTACTCAACAAATTCATAACCAGTTGATCTTACTCCTGATGCCACTCATTAAAACTCAGTACCCTCTCCCAGAATGTCCTTACGACTTCACGAGAGCCTTTGTGGGGCATCCTTCAAATGTCTCTTGAGGGGCGCCTGGGTGGCTTAGTCCTTCGGCTCAGGTCATGATCCCAGGGTCCTGGGATCGGGCCCCACATCGGGCTCCCTGCTCAGCGGGAAGCCTGCTTCTCCCTCTCCCACTCCCCTTGCTTGTGTTCCCTCTCTAGCTGTGTCTCGCTCTGTCAAAAAATAAATAAAATCTTAAAAAAAAAAAAAATTCTACCTTGAAGGACCCCTCCCCTGGCAGAATGGAAGAGAAATAAATATTGGTGAGTGAATGAGAATAATGATTCTTCTAGACAACTCGGCCAAATCAAAGAAGAAGTAACTTGAGTACATAATCTCAACATAGACTTATGGTCACATTTGTCAGATGCCTGTAGAGTTTGGTAAAAAGTCACAAGATGCATCTACCTAAGGACTAAGATTGTGGCACACATTTTAACAGAGCTGTTTGTTGGTGAAAGCGCAAACAGCAAGATGAGGTAAGAAAAGGAACTTTTTTTTTTTTTTTTTTAATATATTGTCAGAAGAGACAGCTTCCCAAGGAATTCCTTGGGAATATTTGAAGGGTACGGACTTTATTTCCGTCCCTTGACAGGTAAGGAAAATGAGGTCCGGGAAGGGCAGTGACTTGCCTGGGGCTGGAGAGCTAGTTAGTGGCTGAAACTGTAACCCTGGTCCCCGACTCCCACGGCCAGTTCTCTTTCCAGCTCACTACCCCACCTCCCGAGAGGTTAGCTATAGCCTCCAAGAAGCTTGTATTCCTTCTTTCATCATTTCTTGATTGAGATTATTGATGAGCCCCCTCCGCTCCTTTCCTCCCTGAGATGGCCTAGGAAGATGCCATGAAGGGAAGGTCTTATGTGGCATTTTGTCAGCAAATCCCATTGTCACCCACCTGTCCCCAACCTGAAAGCTTCACCCGCGGTCCGAATGCCCAGATTTCTTGCCTCCAGCTGGTCACCTCTCCGCCTTAATCACATTAGAAAATGCACATTTTGTGTTCACCTCCCCCCCAGAGTAATGAAATATTTATTTTCCTTCCTGTAATCTGGAAATCCTTTTTTCTGGTGTTGTTTTTGTTGTTATTTTTAAGAGGACTCGCACGTGTCAGAGGACTCGCTGGCTCCTCAGAAACCAGCCTAGTTGGAGAGCTGATTGGATTTGCCTCAAGCATTTCCTCATTAGTAGCCTGTATGTGCTTTTCCTTTCAAATGTCATCTGGCCACCTCAACAAAGATTTAATTGTTGCAACTTGGGGCCTTCACAAACTTGGGCTCTGCTGAAGGTTCTTTTGAAAGCTTTACAACTGCTCGTCCTTGAGATGACAAACCAGAAACGTATTGAAAGTGACTTGGTGGATTATTGGTTTGAAGACCACTCCTTACGGCTCTCCTCCCCCCACCCCCGCTTTTTATTTTTTGCAAGTGAAGATTGGAATTTTAATTGCTCAACCACAGTTTTTAATTCATGATGCCCAGAAAGGGCATGGTTCATTAATTAGTTCTGATTATGAGCACCCTGAACTGGGGCCTGGCTCTTCTTGATCTGTTTCAACAGCTCGTTGCCTGAAATTACTGTCTGTAAGCACATGGAAGTGTAATTATGCAAACGCTAGCTCTTAAACCCTCTATTATGCATACATACTACAGTGTCTTACAAGGCATTTATTGAAATGCCATAGTTTAATAGTTTAGGCTTACAAAATCAAGCTGTCTTATGTTACAGGCAATAGCCACTTAATTGGATGTTTTCTCCCAGTGCATTAAAATGTTGCCTTAAATACACACACACATACACACACATTCAATTAATTAAACAAAAAAAAAAGTGTGACAAACAGTATTACTTCGTCGTTAAAAACAAGAACTGTGGAGCCAGGCTGACTGGATTTGACTCTGGCTTCTGCCTTTTCTAGCACTGTAATCTGGGGATATGACTTAACCCTTTCCCGTCGTTGCATCCTTGCTAAAATGAGGATGATCGCCGTGCTTGCATCATAGAGTTGTTGTGAAGTTCTAATGAGTTAGTATGCAAAAAACACTTAGCGAAGTTCATGGAATCTAATCATTGTGCTTTTTTCTGATCTCTCCAACACATTTATTTGTACTTACGTGTCATAAAATTAGCTGTGATGGGCTGACAGCATTAGGGATATCTTTGTGTGATAGAAACTGAGAGTTGTCCCTTAGTATCTGTTCTCTTCTTCTTCCACAATAGTAGCCTCCCTTCTACACCAGTTTTTAGCTGGGTTGGCACCAGAGTTAAGGGTAAAATTTCTTTTCCCTCCAGAAATGGCTCTGTGGCTAAATGCTGGCCGATGGTTTGTAGGCAGATGGACTGTGTCAGCTTCTGAAAGTGTTCTTTAAGGGAGGAAGCGTGGTGTGTCCTTTACTTTTTCCTCCTTCTTGCTGATGGGTAATTGGTCATAATGGCGGGCACTCAAGCAGCCATCTTGGGTTATCAGATGGCAGGCCAGAGATGCAGAGCAGGAAGGGGGCAGAGGGCTGAGCCCCTGACAACTTCAGGGAGCAAAGCTTGTCCTGGCAGCCCTTTTCTTTTGCTCTAGACTTTTAGTAAAAGAAAAACCTCTCTATCATTTAATACACTGTAATTGGGACACCTATTGCAGTCATATCTAGTCTTTGGGTAACACTGTACCCTTCCTGAATTAAATCCTCTCATTATTTTGATTGCAAGGTGTAGAAATCTCAAGAGGCTAAGGCACCAAGAACGAAGAAAAGGTTTCACACATGCTTTGTTTTCTGTTAGAGGCTCTGCTTTTACCACACCCAGGTGTGGCCACACTGTTCTTACTCTCTGATTGAGGGGAGAAGGGACTTAGCCTCAGGCCTCAGTTGGTGATTGGAGAGGGACAGCTCGACAGCGGAATTATGCTCAGAACTGATGACCAAGCCTTGTAGCAAGAAGGGATATTCTGACAATTTTATTATTTCCTCTGGACCAGAAATTGTGGGCCCTTGGAGAAAGCCAATGGTAGTTTTCTGTTGCTTTCTTTGTTATACACAAAAACCAGTTTCTCCATTTTCTCTCTTCTCTATATATCAACAAGAAGCAAGACTCCTGAACAAAGGGGCTTTATGCAGGGATGTGTTGATGTTACCTGTTTTTCCTCAAGACTGATGTGGAAACAGTTCAGTGATTTCCACATATCTTGTTCAGGGACGGTGATGATAATCTCTTTGTTTCCTTGTTTTTTTCCCCTTGAAATTGCAAACTTGTTTTCTGGTGGTGCCAGAGACCGCTGAACTCATTTAGGGATTTGGCTGAATCTTCCTTACAAAACTTTAGTGAAAGGGAGAGGTGATATCTAAAGTTCTCAGAAGAAACATGGATTCTAAGGAGAGGCTTAGCCTACCTGAGGTTGAAAGCACAATGACCCCTTATTTCTCTTTGTCTTGATGGGGAAGAGCACAGGTGGTGTTTATCAAAATTAAGTCAGGTTTCTTAAAGTCGTGGGTTGTTGTCTTTCCTTCAGGAAAATCCTTAGCCTCTGCCACATTCTGTCTTTCCTTTTGGGGCTCCAGTTAGACATACATTAGACCTTCTCACTTCATCCTCCACATCTCTATTCCATGTTTTCCATATTTTTATATTTTTGTGCTACATTCTGTAAAATTTCTTCTGATCTACAATTCACTCACTAATTTCTTCTTTAATATGTCTAGCTATTGAAGTGTTTTTTTTTTTTAAAGATTTTATTTATTCATTCATGAGAGACAGAGGGAGAGAGAGAGAGAGAGAGAGAAGCAGAGGGAGAAGCAGGCTCCCAAGGAGCAGGGGACCCGATGCGGGACTCGATCCCAGGATCCTGGGTTGATGACCTGAGCCGAAGGCAGACGCTTAACCATCTGAGCCACCCAGGCGCCCTACCTATTGAAGTTTTAATTCTGGTTTATTTATTATAATCCTATATTATATAGCAGTAATTATTATTACAGCTACTACTACTAGATATTGTTTTGTTATTTTACCAATCTGTTAGGTCACTTTTCAAAAAAAATATTCTCTGGAAGGGGTGCCTGGGTGGCTCAGTTGGTTGAGCATCTGACTCTTGATTTGGGCTCAGGCCGTGATCTCAGGGTGGTGAGATCGAGCCCCACATTGGGCTCCACACTCAGCGGGGTGTCTGCTTGAGATTCTCACTTTCCCTCTCCCTTTGCCCCCTCCCCCTGATTGCTCTCTCTCTCTCAAATAAATGAAATCTTAAAAAAAAATATTCTGTGGCAGATTCTCTCAGACTTTCATTTGTTTCTTTACACATGGTAAACGTATTTGTTGCTTTGTAGTTTCTGTTGGGACTGTCAGTGCTTTCAGTTATTTTTCCTAGTTCTTGCTCATGCTACCTCATTTCTATGTGAGCAACATTTTCTTACTTTATGCTGTTCATTGCCCTTGAAAGTGATTCATAGGAACTCTTTGAAGCCAAGGATGAAATTGCCTTCCTCCAGAAGGAATTTGGATTTGATTTTGCCAGTCCCCTAGAGACTCCTCTAGCTTGGGCCCTCCTTAAACCAGGTGTAAGATTAACACAAGAACTCACGCCACCTACTCACTTCCCTTCGCCCTTTCACAGGCTTACATTTTTTTAAACAGGGCCTTTTTTTGTTTTTAATCATCACACGTGGATAGCATAGTCCTCAGCACATGATGAATAATTGGATTTGGGATGAATGAAGAAACCTTTAAATGACCATCCCTACCTTGTTAACTTATTTTCTCTGTCCTTATTTTCAGTTGGTCAGTTAAAAGGATTACTATTTTGAATATCATTTCCAGGCCTTTCTTCAAGGCATTGTTACGTCTTCTCTCCATAAATTCCCCAAGTTCTGTGCGGCACAGGAAGTGGTTACTTGGTCAGTATTGCTTCTGGCCCAGGACTTGCCATACTCCCCATGCTTCTGCCCATGAGTGGCTCAAACCACACATTTCTGGGACCCTCGCACTTTCCGTGGATATTTTGAGTACCGCTTACGGTACCCAGTGGCTCCGTAATTAGTGGATCTACCTCTGATACCTTTTCTCTTTAGTACACCTGACCTCACTTGCCAGACTTCTCTCTATAGCTAGCCTCCGATTCCCCTCACTCACAGACCAAGACCACAGTGGCTATCAGCTCCGCCTGTGGAATAAAGTCCAAGCCTATTAGCTTGTCATTTTGCCTTTGTTAGCTAGGTGAGGTAGCCACTTGTCATTAAAGAAGGTGATCTCTGGGAAGTCAAACTCCAGCTCCACCGCTCACCAGCCACATAAGCTAAACTTCTGTGCTCATTGTGCCGATGTGTAAAATAATGCTAGTCTGGCAAAGGATAACGTATGTAAAGCTCCTGGTGTCCATCAGAATAAGAATAGCCCTCCAAGCCATTTCTTTTTAGCAGGGTCTGAAAGGAATAGCAACTTACTCTTTCACTGCTTGTACATGCACGGATACTCAAAAAGTGGAAGATCCCTTACCCAGTTTCTTCCTCTGGACCTTAGTTGTCTTATAAATATAGTGGTGCCTTGGGGCGCCTGGGTGGCTCAGTCGTTAAGTGTCTGCCTTCGGCTCAGGTCGTGATCCCAGGGTCCTGGGATCGAGCCTCACATCGGGCTCCCGCCTGCTTCTCCCTCTCCAACTCCCCCTGCTTGTGTGCCCTCTCTCGCTATGTCTCTCTCTGTCAAATAAATAAATAAAATCTTTAAAAAAAAATATGGTGGTGCCTTGAATAGTTATTTTGCAGCTTAAGTGTGGGAAGATATGTAAAGCCCCTGGTTCCATTCATCATTAGGTGTATAATAAATGTTCGTTCTTTATTCCCCTTCAAACCAAGGTCCAACTTTTCTTTCTTAGGGGACTGCAGTGCGATTTGTAAATAAGAGTACATTATATAAAAGAAGGACTGTTGTTCCTATCTCTGCATTTAAAGTCCTGTCTACCTTTTAAGGCCAAGTTCAAATGACACCCACTTCATGAAGCATCTCTGGATTCTCACTTCCACCACACTCATCTCCTACTCCATCTGGAAGAATAATTATACAACCAAAGGGGAACCTTCAAACCATCTCAGCTGATACTAGAATTTCCTGTATATAATAAGTACAAGTCAATAATGTACAAAGCTAAGCAGTGTTCTAGCTTCTACTAAGACATTTTTAGAGATAAAAAAAATTAAGTGTCTTCAAAATAGATCTATTTACTCCAGCTTTGGACAGCTTAAATCTGTCCCCCTAAATTTTCTGCATTTGTCCTGAGGTATATTTGTGTTCCTCTTTAAATATATTGCCCACGAATAAATAATATTCCTTAAAATACACCCGTCCGTGAATGCCCTTTCTTCTCCCATAATGGCAGCTTGTGCTAACAGGTTTGTGGTGACCGTGGAGCTGTTTTCTCCTAATTGCCCTTATATTCAGTTAAAACCCTGAAACCTTTTCAAATATGTGTTGGTACTAAATGACATCTCTGTCTTGAATTAATATGACCTATGGTCGAGTTCCCTAGTATCTGTCCATATTACGTGCATCTTGGTGTGTTTGGCCTTATTAAATTGCTGTGAACCTAACTTGTCCTCATACTCCTAGATTCAGTTTCCTTGTGAGTTCCTCCAACGTACTTTATTCCTGTTACAACACACAGTGCTCTTTGCTTTGTGCCATATTTTATGTATTTGTATGATGTCACCATCTTAGGTGGGGTTCCCAAGAAGCAGAGCCTCTCTCTGGGGCATCAAGAAACAACTCTGTAGCTTCCCAGACTTGCTGGCTTCTATTGGGTCAACAGCTATTTTCTGGAACAGGTGGGCAGCTTAAGAGTTGTTCTCAGCCAGCACACAGCATCTAGGAAATACGTGCTCAGGCTGGTGGAAAGGGTCTGAGGGGACCCAGCAGCATCCATTGGAGTCACCCATCATTTTGGAATTCTTGAGTATGGAAACTACCTATTGCTTATTTTGGTAGTCTCTATAAGCCTGACCCCATGTCTCGTGCCATAAAGGTGCTAGTTTGTGGACTTGAATCACCAAACGTCTGGAGTAAATATCTTCCGATGTGTACCCATTCCAGTCCACTGCCATTTGTAATAACAGATACCAGTAAGGAACTTAGCCCAATTCCCTCCTGCAAAGCAGCACAGAACCAAACTGTGTGAGTGACAGAGAGAAGGATAGGGAAGTTTATATTGCACCTTCCAAGAATCTAGTTGCCCTGTCAATACAAAAGCTGTCTAAGGACGAAATGCTTAAATTCAGAAGAGGCAAATAACTTTTCTTTTAGTTTTTTTTTCTTACTATGTTATGTTAATCACCATGCATTACATCATTAGTTTTTGATGTAGTGTCCATGATTCATTGTTTGCATGTAACGCCCAGTGCTCCACGCAGAACGTGCCCTCTTTAATACCCATCACCAGGCTAACCTACCCTCCCACCCCCCTCCCCTCTAGAACCCTCAGTTTGTTTCCCAGAGTCCATAGTCTTTCATGGTTCGTCTCCCCCTCCGATTTCCCCCCCTTCATTCTTCCCCCTCCTGCTATCTTCTTCTTCTTTTTTTTTTTTTGATTAACGTATAATGTATTATTTCTTTCAGAGGTACAGGTCTGTGATTCAATAGTCTTACACAATTCACAGCGCTCACCATAGCACATGCCCTCCCCAATGTCTGTCACCCAGCCACCCCATCCCTCCCACCCCCCACCACTCCAGCAACCCTCAGTTTAGGCAAGTAACTTCTTAAGACCAAGGAAACATATCAAAGAGCAGACTGAGCTCTGGAACTATTTTTGTTTCTTTTAAATTTTATTCTCATAATAGGCACATATTGGCTAAACATAAAATGGTATAAAAGGGTAATACAGCTTGACTTTCATTTCCACTCCCCAGAGCTAACTGCTGTTAACATTTTCTTATGTTCCTATCCAGAAATATTTGTATATATGCAAGGCTATGTATTTATGATTTAGATACAAAAGATTACAGTATATGTACTTCTCTCTACCATTTTTTAAACTAATAATAGATCTTGTAGGTCTTTCTACATCAAAACATCTGTATCTATCTCATTTTTAAAAATGTGTAGATGTCTTACAATTTATTATTTTTCTGATGGACATTTAGGTTGATCCTAGTTTTCAGCTCTTACAGAAGGTATTTTTGCTCTTACAAATCTTTTTCCATTGCAAAATAAGTATCCTTTTATGTGAGGGTTGTTTTTTTTTCTTTTTGCATATATGTTTTCTTAGCACTATTAACTTGAAAAGCCTGTTCTTCTTACTTCTGAATAAGGACGTAGAGAATATGGCTACCAGATTCCCTGCTTCTGTATCGAACAATTATGTGCCTTTAAGCCTAAGTTATGCTTTCTCCTTCTCTGCCCATTTGTGTTTCAGCCTCTTCGCCAGAATGCAACTTAAAATCAGAAAAGATAAAAGTTGTCATCATTGAAAAAAGTTGAAAGTAATTCTCAATTCAGGTCATTGTAATAGCAAGTTCTAAATACCACTTTGCTATAGAATTTAAATAACAGAAAAACTGTTTTGAGAGGAACAGAAATTGTGACTCTTGTTCAGAATTTAAGAGCGTTGGTATTAAGAGCTCATCTGATGCAAGTTTCGAAAACGCAATCAGACTTTCCAGAAATTCAGCCGCGATGTACTTAAAAGCACTGTTGTTGTCTTTTTCCTTGCAGTGAAGTACATGCGAGAAGCCACACCCTATGTGAAGAAAGGCTCCCCAGTATCAGAGATTGGCTGGGAAACACCTCCGCCAGAATCCCCTCGGTTAGGGGCCGGGTCCTCAGATGCCTTGTCATCACAGCCGTGCTCCTTCCACAGAGATCGGAAGAACATCCCCCTCAAGATGTGCTATGTCACCCGGAGTCTGGCCTCTGCTGACCCTGAGAACAGGTAAAGGCGGCCAGGGACCTCTGGATCTCAGCCACGTGGTGGCCGCTGAGGTTGTGAGGGCCATGCTTATGTTCTCAAAACACTCAGCAGTTTCCAGAGAAAAGCCTGAAAGGGCCCTGCTGAGATAATGTGCATGTTCAAGCCCCGGCCACCTCCCTCCCTCCCTCTCTTCTTCAATTCTTCTTCCTTTCTTTTATCCTAATGACTAATCCGTGCGCTGAGCTTTGGTTCTGGGAAGAGTTGAAGAATTGGATCGTAAGTGTCTTCCCTGCGTCTACCATTGCTAGTGTATGGGACTTTGGGCAAGTTTCACAAACCAAGAAACCTCAGTTTTGTCCTCTGTAAAACGGGAATAATAGAAATAGATACCTCACTGAGCTGGAAATCCATGTGAAGTGCTTAGTACAGGAGAACCTTCATGAATATAAGGTATCATAATATTTGTTATTAATGTTAGGTAGTAGTAAGCACATCAGCCCCCCTGGACCTCGGTGCCCTCAACTGTGTACTTGGAAGTTTCCACAAGAGGATCCTTACTGCAGTTTTCTGCTCTAAGCCTGTCTTTATGCTTAAGAGAGAAAAAGGAGTGGCTTTGATCCAACCCTGGAGTGCTATTTCTCGAAGTCTGTACATGATTTCTCTTGCCACGGGAGATATCACCCAGTCTGTGGTGATTATAAAAAGTTTAGCAAGACAAGCAAATATCTGGGGTCCCTGTTCCCCCAGATATCTTACTTTAACTCATCCGAACAGAAAACGTCTATTTGGGAGGAAAATAAGAGATGTGGAGGAGAGGGAGAGGAATTGAGCCAGCAAATGGGGAATCTTGGTGATCTTGGCAGCCACATTCAGATGCTAAAAATAGGGACAGCTCTGCTGGCCCTTATTTGTAATATGTGTGGGACAGGGGCAGCCCACCCGAGTAGGATGTATTTGGCTACGTTCTGAGTTGCTGATGGGGAAAAGCCAAAGGGAATAGGGACAGGGAGGAAGTTGCCTCCTTGGCTCAGAGCTCAAAGCTTTTTTCGTTCTTTTCCTAATAAGCTTGCTCGAAGGAAGCCACTAGCCTGGCTGACTCCAGCAGCTGCAGGATGTAGCCTGCTCCCCTCCCACACCAGTACGTCTGCCCAGGGCTCAGAGCTGTGGTTGCAGGAGAGAGAGAGGACCATCAGCCAGGGAGGAATCGGAGCAGGCCGACTGAGCAGGCATGAGCCACTCCAACCTGTTCTCTGCTTTGTCCCGCTCGATTTCTGCTGATTTCCTGGGCCCGCAGTTGATGTTCTGGTTACTCTGGGCCTGATCTTTCCCGGTCTCTAGGCTACCCAGTCAGACAGGTCCTTTCTTCCAAGAGTCTGATGTCTAAGGTGTTAGATCTGGTGAATTCCTAATTTATCAAGTGCCCATCTCGTGCTGGGCATTATGCTAATTACTTCAGACCAGAGACTGCCGACAGGTGTGCCCAGCCCGCAGATATGGTGTGTCTGGTGTTTGAAAGAAATTGGCATTACTTACCACATTGAATCATTGGGAAATTTCACATTAGAAAGCCAGATTTCAGCTTTTCTAGAACAGTGGAAAGATCTGGTGAGATTATTTGGCCCGTGTTGCTGCAGGCAGGTTTCCAATTTGCAGGAGCCCAGTAGAGGCTTCTCCTCGTACAAGGGAATGGACTCTCCTCGTCACTCCTATTGCCATACCCTTGGGGGTTCCTATTAGCTACTTGCCTGGTCCTTCACATTTCCTGCCCCGTCCTTGAATCTGTGACCCTGCTTGGTCCTCTTAACAGCCCTCTGAGTTTTGCTTTGTCTCCATTCTGTAGATAAAAAATGGAGGCTCAGCTCTTATATAAGTTCCAAACATCATAGAGCTAATATATGGTTTTGCTGGGTTTCAAATGCAGGCCTATAGTGTGGGTGACAGTGTCAGTTCACCAATACCAGAAAAAGGCAGAGCCTAGAAAATGTGGAGTATTGTAGAAGAGATTCATGCCTGGGGAGAGAGTTTAAGTCAGTGATTTCTAGGCTTCTTTCCAGCTGTGGACTATATGTTACAACTCCCTCCTGAGGCACCGCATTCTGTTTTAAAGAATATTTTGGGAGACATCAGGCCTTGGTTCAAACATTGGGGACTCCATCCGTCAAGCCAGAAGAGGGAATGCATTTGTAAACTTTCATATCCGTGGTCTTCAAGTCCACTACTGGTGAGGTGGTGCGGAGGAGCCTGTCCTGCCAGGAGGTGAGAACCACAGGGGGGAACTGAAAATGGGACTCCAGCTAAGCCAGAGGGTCTGGGGGGGACTTAAGTCCAGACAGACCCAGAACTGCGGCCAAGGAGATTGACCTCTGACGATGTACACGTATATCAAATCACCATGCTATACGCTTTAAAAATCTTAAAATTTTGTGAATTGTACCTCAGTAAAGCTGGGGGGAAAAAAAAAAGGTCATGGTTTTAGGTGAGTCTTGACCCTGGTTGAGGAAGAAAAGAAAAGGAAAAAGGAAACAAATATTTTACAGAACTCTGGTAACATGCTAGGCAGAGTACAATGTACCAGTCAGAGAGGTGGACTCTGCCAAACCCAACTCGGTGCTGGACCCAAGACACACCTAACGCAAAGGGATTTTAAAAGGCAGAAACCAAAGAGATGGGCAAAGCGTACGAGGCAAATGCAGACTAACAACACTGACAAAAGCTACCAGTTTTGAGCTTGCTATACGATAAGGTAAAATGCAGACTGAAAGCACAAAACAGGACAAAGGACCGGTTGCCGCTAAAGGCCAGAGTGCACAAGGAACATTCACCACTTGTGAATGAGCACCCAATAACACAGCAGCGGCCTTTATAGTGGAAACTCTAGGAGATGCAAGACAAAACAGAAATGTACTAATAGTAGGCATTTCAACATACTCTCCATCCAAGTGGACAAAAGGTCAGTAAAGATATAAAAGACCCAAACAGCATAATTAATAAGGGAGATCGGGATACATCACAAACTTTGTACACTGATAATAAAGAATATATTTTCCTTTCAAATCCAGGCAGAACATTGACAAAATTAACTATAGATTAGCTCACCAAAAATGCAATAAATTTCCCGAGGTTGGAATACCACAAACAGCATTCTCTGATGATAGTGGAATCAAAGTAGAAAATTATTTGCCACACTGAAGCACAATAAGCCCTTCTCCTTGGATTTTTAAAATCTCTGTGAAATATCTCTTAGGTCAAAGGGGCAATAGAAACTGAAATTGTAGTATTTCTTAAAATATGAAAATAATGCGTATGTTAAACATGAAAGAGAAAGAAGGAGAAAGGGAGAGTCGACTCTGCAGTCAGCTAGATCCATGATAGAATCTGGGTTCTGCCACTTATGCGTGAATTTAAGCAAGTATCTCATTCGATCTAAATAACGACCCTGGTCGTAGGTACTCTAAGCTTCTATTGTATAGACAAGGAAATTTAGTTCAGAAAGGAGAGTGGAAACAAACAGTAGATCTGGGGTTCCAGCAGGAAGCCCAGTTTCTTAATCATGATACCCAAGTTCCTGTGACTGTAGCACCTGGTGGAACAGCCCACCTAAACCATAGGGACAATGGCCAGGACTTCATGGGCTCTTGGATGCTAAAACTTGAGTAGCGATGACAAACGCCCCCTCATCTTGGGGCTCATCCCCTCAGTTGGTGACACACAGCTAGCTACTTAAGAGTTTGCATTAAAAACTCTAATGTTCAGTTTCTCAAATAGAAACCTCCATAGAATAGCAGGCAGGATTGCGGCTCTTTCTTTGGAAAAGGTCACCGAGCAGGCACTACATCCTCAAGAATATGTCACTTCATAAATATCTAAATACCTCATTGTTCATATTCAGCTCTTCGCTGCTCTGGTCCAGGGCTATATCCCCCGTTCTCCAGACTCTTTGGACATATTCCCTACCAGGTGCTTCATTTCTGGCTTGCCCCTTCCCCATCCTCCACCATCTACCCTACACCCAGCTAGCCAAGGGAGTGTTTCACACTCAGGATTTATCCATTTGCTCAAGATGGCACCCTGTCCCCTTCACTAATCTCAGAACTCCCCAGTATTACATAAAAACCTTATGAGGTTCTGGGTCTTCCCTAAGTGTCCAGTTCCTCCCATCTCATCATTTATGCCCCAGCCACCCTTAAATAATTCACTCACCTGACAATTTCCTTGGTCGCCTATTAAAAATCAGCATAAGTGAGGCACTGGTCCCACTATACCTAGTGTGTAGATCTGGCCATCATGGCACCCTTTATAAGGACTTGAGATTTTTTTCTTATGTGCCTACCTAGATCTTAAAGTCATTAAGACCCTTGAGGTCTGGAACACCCATGTTATCATTTTAAAATGATACAAAGCAGGCATTCAAAAATATATGATATGTTAATGATACATGGCATATTCGTCTGTCCGTTTTTGGTATTCTTACCTTCTCAAAGTTTAAAAGAAAAAAAAAAAACTTCCACTAAATAACCTTGGGAGTAAAAGAACAAATAAAAACACAGTTCTATCCTGCCAGGCTCAGCAAACTTAAATAACCCAGAACAACCCATTAGTGAATTTTGTTCAAAGTAACAAAACCAATATGGACTTTCAAGGCAGCCTAAGCAGTGTATTCTCTCCATGTGAGAAATTAAATTGTCACCAAAGGTATCAATACAAGAGATGCTAACAGACCTGAAGAAGTGTATTTTAGACAGGGAAACTGGAAGCCACTCCTTCTGGGATCAGGAGAGCCTTGCTAAGGTGGCCATAATGGTAATTACTACTTTACTGAGACCCCCATCTCCTTTGGGCTGTACCTAAATGGGCAGGGCTCCCCCAAATAGATGCCCCCCGTTCTGTTCACCCAGTCTTATTCCTGATGGGGATCAGAACATCGGACTTCAAATTAAATCACTTTCTAGTCTTGGCTCCTCAACATTGCTCCCATATGACTCCGTTCCGGGTTTTAGATGATCCCAGGTACTTCAGTTACACGTTTGTAAACACATGGTCTTTTGGCAACCACCAGAAAAGAGTAATCATTTTACTAGTTTAGCCTTATTTCCTCCTTTTCCCAGTGTTTGGGGGCACACTGTTGTCTCCCTCACCCAAAGCTTATGTAGAGTTTTCAACCATATTCTTTGAACTTGGAACACTATTGAAAAGGCCCCTCTATTAGTTCATCCGGAATGAAGATTCACACAGTTCTTCTGTCCATCTTCTCTCCACCGTAAATCCTTGCTTGTGAAGTGCTTCTCCTTTTAAGAGGCTCACAAGATGTCTACTTTCTTGGTTCTGTTTTCTTCAATCTTAGTTGGACACACTGTGGTGGCCTCATAACTGAAAGTATCGCCAGCCACACCATAATTGACACTGCATTTTGGAAACAAAGGGAAAATGTAAAATCAATTTACATTGGCACTGTAGTCAGTGGACACAGTTTCAGTGTCTAAAACAAGAGGCCCAAATTAACTGCCCACTAATACTGGTGGAATTGAGGTTAGAAGATAGGAGTTTGAATCCCAGTTCTGTCACTTAGTCCCTTTCACTTTAAATGAATTACCAAATTCATCTATCTATGATAGCTTCCTTATCTATACAATGTGCTTACTAACCCTGACCACATTTAACTGTTGTGATGGTTTGGTGCCAGTGTAGACATCCCTAATTCCTGGCAGCATAATTGTGCCATAAATGCAACTTTCAATCAAAATACCCTCAGTCCTGGGTACAAGGGGAGGGGGGAGGTTTTTTTGTTTGTTTGTTTGTTTTCCCCAGCAGAAAGAAGTTTCCGGGTCATCTCCCCAAGCTGTTGAGCAGAGATTATTTTGTAAGACATTCTTTCACAGAGGTTTTTATCCTTTTGGGATTTCTGTCTCTCTGCAGGAAACTCGTTCTAGTTTCCCAAGTCATGGGCTTACAGATCCTTAACGATCATGTATGTATTGAACTCCAAGTCCTCAGCCCACCCCCCCACTACCAACCCACTACCTGCCATGACCCCACTCCACTCCGCGTTCCAGGGATCAGCTTGAATAATACTCACCACCCTTGTTTTCAGTGCCTTCCCACCCATTTACCCCCCCTTTTTTGGGCACCTGGGAGTTTTCTTTTTTGCAGCTTAGCAGTACATTAAAGCCCAAACAAGCAACCTTTTCTTACTACATCTGATCTAGTATATCCAGGTGTTCATACCAGAAGGGTTTCTGAATTTGTAGACCACCATAGACTTGGAAGCCTCCTCACATAGCTAGTTTAGTATAAAACTAAAATCAAACAAACAGAAAAAGTGAATATTATCTTTTGGATGATCTACCACTTTCATTTGAAAGTGCGGACTTCCCTCTACCACCAGAAGCACCATTTTGGTCATGCTTATTCATCTGTCTGTATCTGTCTGTTACCTCTGTCCCTCTATCTGTCTGTCTATTGCCTCTATCTACTATAGCCTCTATCACATATCTATTATCTTTCTCTTCTTGCTTCTTACCTAGACATCCCCTAGTGAAATATTCTTCTTACTATAGAAGGATATGCATAAAAAGAGAGATGATCTTGGTGTTTGATTCAACAGCACTCACGTTCTGCTTTTAAGAAATACAGGAAGTGAAATACATAGTAACAAGTTCAACAATTTGTTTAAAAGTGGTTGGGAAAGGAAAGTTCAGAGAGGTTGGGCTGAATTAGTCAAAAATCTGAAGAAGGAAATAAAGCCCTAAATAGCTGTTCTTTTTTAAGTGTACATAGTTAGGCAAAGTAAGGGGGCATGGCTTTAGCATTCATTTTTTTTTTTTTTAAGATTTTATTTATTTATTTGAGAGAATGAGAGATAGAGAGCATGAGAGGGAAGAGGGTCAGAGGGAGAAGCAAACTCCCCGCTGAGGAGGGAGCCCGATGTGGGACTCGATTCTGGGACTCCAGGATCATGACCTGAGCCGAAGGCAGTCGCTTAACCAATTGAGCCACCCAGGCGCCCATGGCTTTAGCATTTGTAACAGACCTAAGAAAATAGATAAGATACTCCTCTTCAAAAGTTATTTTAAATGAGGGCGCCTGGGTGGCCCAGATGGTTAAGTGTCTGCCTTCGGCTCAGGTCATGATCCTAGAGTCCTGGGATCGAGTCCCGCATCAGGCTCCCTGCTCTGTGGTGAGCCTGCTTCTCACTCTCCCTCTGCTTCTGCCTCTGCCTCTCTCTCTCTCTCTCTCTCTCCCTCTCTCTGACTCTCGTGAATAAATAAATAAAACATTTAAGAAAAAAAAAGTTAAATGAAAGTTTAAATGTTATTAAAACAATAAAGACAGGTTAAAAATCAAATAGATCTAAAAGATTTATTATTAAAAAGCAGTGGGTATTTATCATTCATTTTGAAACCTATTTGTAAACTAATTGAGAGACTCATATCTGAGACCTCGAGAATGTTCTCATATTATGTATTTGGCAATGTCCTCCTCTGTTTTCTTTGTTCTCTTTCTCTCTCTGCATCCCCTCTTGGAAAGATGACCTCCTGGGTTGATTTTCTAAGTCTGTTTCTTTCTCTCTTACTTCTGTCACATTTTTTTTCTTACTTTATTTTTGTGACCCTTCTCGTGAATATAGCGTGTTTAAATTTCAGCTATTTTAGCTCTTTTTGTTCTCTGAATGTTCCTTTTTAATGGAATTTTGTTGTTTTCTGGATACTGTATTTTCCTCTTAATTCTTGGAGACTATTAATTAGTTTTGTTTTCTTTGTACTCTTTGTCTCTCCTATTATTATTATTATTATTTTGTCTGTTTGTCTGGATCTTCATCTGACTTGCTGGAGTTTTCCTCAAATGTTTGGTGATCCTTTGCTAGCTGCTCATTTTTTACACTGAAGGATGAAAAAGCCTATTGGAGCCTGTGTGTGGGGAGAGGGGTTATCAGTTGGTGGGAATTCAGATACAGTTACTGTTTGGCAAGTCAGCCTTACCAAGAGACCTCTTCCAATTCTGCAAATGTTGGTGTTTGGAACTTTTGTCTGGGTCCATTTAGTTACTTAGGAAAATTATCCAGTCTTTGGGTGTGGTTGGCGGGAGAACACCTGGTTGAAAGCTTTATGAGAGTCCCACCACTCAGCTTGCAAAGCTCACATAGGATCCTGTTTCCAGCCCTGAATCACCCTTAACTCTCTCTCGGGAGGTTCCAAGCCCCTGCAGGTGTACAGAGCCAAGGAGCTCACACTTCTCTGGAATTCTAGAGAGAATACAAGCCCTTCAGGTTGTAACGTTCTTGGCTCCTTCTCTACTTTGCAGTCGATCACTGGGCTGTCTGTCCTCACTGTCTGATCCATTGCTGTCTGTCCTCCAGACACTTATTGAGCGCTCATTCTCTGGTGGGCTTATACATATTTTACTGGGATCTTTTAAGGGAGAGGAGATGAACACAAATGGCCAAGCCACTATGTTTCCCCCCAAAAGAACCCTAGCATAATTTGCATCTTTGTATACAACAGAGTGCACAAAAGGTTCATTTTAATGAGCTTAAAAAACATTTTCATAGCCTTATTATTTTTAAGAAAATTTGTTCCTTCCATAGATAAACTTAAGTATTCATCCTAATTATCATACATTTTTAATCAGTGGGAGATGAATAAGTAAGGTTTCCCTGGCAATGCTAAGCTAGTGAAAAGGGGCATTTAACTATTTTTGGATAGCCTTGAGAAAAAGAGTTGAGGAGAATGCTCACCAAGCATGGTTCTGTGATTTCATCAATACCCAATAAGATGAGTTCATTTTAGTTCATTCCGTGACTCTAAGCACCATTCCAGGAAAATCTCAGTTTTCCCTCTTCTAAGAGCATTTCAAGAGGTTGAACTTGACCATCTGGGTGCTGAGAGACTTTTGCTAATGTTTATTCTCAGTATTTAGGTCTTGATCCTTTGCTCTCGATACATTAATTGAACTCCATTTGGTTTGCAAAAAGCTGCCCCAGGATTTTCCAGCTGAGATAATGAAGCCTCTGAAAATAACCCAGTGCTATAATGCAGGCATCCTCTATTCAAGCAGGTTATCACCTACTGTGGGATGGGTAGAAGGAAGAGAGAGGGGGATCCACAGAGCAGGCCCTGCCCTCCTTCCTCAACTCATGCATGGAATTTTACTTGCCTCAGGGTGGGTGGTTTGGGGGCACAGAGAGCTACAGATACATTTAGACAATACCTCCATAGGCATACAGGTCTTGTGTCTGTTGACAGGTACCTTCTTTGTTCCTAAACAATACTAGGATAGGAATTTTCACATTGCTGGTCCAACCAACCTGGTTGAGATTTCTTTCATTTTCTTAAATTTCAACGTTTTGGACAGTCTTGACCGTTCAGGTTTTTGGCTAGGTCCTGAGCCACCACAGTGGCAGAGTTCTTGCCCTGACCCAGCTTACTGTCAGGGAGGGAATGTGGGCAAGCAAGCTGGCAGTTATAGAATAGTACTTGAAAAGGTGATGCAGGAGGAAAGGATGCTCTGAATGCTCCTTCATGGGAGCACTGCCTAATCCAAAGTTCTGTTTCTGGAAGGGGGTGGAGGGTGGGGGCAATGGGGAATGACTATTTGTGCCGAGATGCAAATAATAAAAATAGAAGTTAGCCAGGTCCAAGGTTGGGGAAGGCAGACAGAAAGGGTATTCTTGACAACAGAGATAGTATAGGTCTAGGCACCAAGGCAAGAAAACACATTGCTCTGTTAAAGAACTAGAAGTTCGGCCTCTTTGGCGCACCCCATGAGAGGAGTGTCAAGAGTCTGCAGAGACGGTCGCGATCAGAGCTAAGCGACTTCATGTTGGGACTTTATCTGAGGTGGAATCTGCGGTGGAAGAATGACGTCACCAAGATCCTTCTGGCTTCACAGTCAGGTGGGGACCCAAGGGGCCAGACTGGAGGCTGGGGGAGCAGTCAGAGGGTTATTGCAGAAATGGAGGTGAGAAATCATCCTGGCCTCTACTAGAATAGAACAGGAACCCTAAAGAGAAGTTGGATGAATTGGAGAGATTTTAAGGACCAGAATCTGCAGGAGCTCCTGATACAATGGGCTTGGAGGCATGAGGCAAAAGAAGGAGTCCAGAACTAGTTTTGCTCTGTCAGCCATGGACATAGAGCCACGGTCTAGTCAATCCCTGAGCCCTATTGCTAGGTGCTTACACTGGCGCTCGGTGAGTGGGACCGAGGACAGCCATGTTTTGGTGGAGGGTGGGGGTCGCTAGAAGCATAGGACAAGTTTGGGCCTTTGGAGATACTGCCTTGATTGTGCATCAGACTCTGTCTTTTGACAGTCTCATGTCCCTTCCTGGATTCTCAGGTACTGTGAGAGGAGCAGTATGTCCTGCATTTCTTCTGTATTTGCCCTCACTCTTAGAACTGCATGTAGAAATCACTCAGTAAATACAGAATGGCAAATGCAGTGATGTTGGTCAGCGTTGCTGGTGTCACTCCTGAAGGGTTAACTGAAGAGTGTTTAATGAAGGGACCATTTCCAGAAGGGCAGGTTGTGTGAGCAGAACCAAGGACAAATGGAGAGGCACCCAGGGCCCAGTCACTTTGGGAAGCTGCTCCTACCCCGGGGACGGAGGAGCAAAGAGAGAAAGTTACTGCAGCCTGGTGAGGTCTGGAGCCCTGGGAGATACCGAGGCCCAGGGAGGGTTCGGGGCATGGCAGTATCCCTAACCTTCTTCCCTCCTGCCCTAGGATCTCCTGTTGGTGCTTCTGATTGGCTGCACACAACCGGACGCCAGAGTCTAGGGAGCCTGAGTGACATGCTTAGTAGAGTTGTACTCTTAGAGCACAGAGCAAGGCAAAGAAGAACAAATCTGGAGGAGGCAAAAACAGAAAAAAAATAAAATCACGAGAAAGAAGTGCATTTATATTCTGTCTTTTTGAAAACGGGTCTGATGTATATGCAACAAGTGATAACTAGTTATGAGAAAAAGGTGGTTAACTCGAACACTTCATTTCCTGACCTTGTTGGATAAAAACATCTTGGACAGCCCCAAATCCATATTTACAAGGTCCTGCTTCATAAAAGGTGTTATGCCCCTTCTAGAGTTTTGGTTAAGAATCCTTTTTTTTTTTTTTTTTAATTTTTATTTATTTAAGAGAGAGTGCATGCATCAGCAGGGGTGGGGGAGTGGAAGGGCAGAGGGAGAGGGAGAAGCAGACTCCCCACTGAGCAGGGAGCCCAACACGGGGATCAATCCCTGGATCCTGGGATCGTGACCCGAGCCGAAGGCAGATGCTTAATGACTGAGCCACTCAGACGCCCCAAAACTGCAAAATCCTTTTAATGTTAATTTTTCTCTCACCTAAAATGCCAGATCATTGACCCTGAATAGACACACTTGCAATTGGAGTGTGGTGCCTTTTCTTTCCCTTAGAATAAAACCCTCTCCTCCACCTCTGTTACGAAACACACAGTAAAGGCCAAGTAGTGCAATTTGTTTTCGTTTCCTGTGCTATTAAATATTCAGGCAATCAGAAGATGTTTCCTCATGTTACCTGGAAACAAAACACTAGATCCAGAAGTTAGAATTCTTGGAGCTGGTTTCTCAAGCTCTCTGGTAATATTTTTTTGTGGGAGGTGTTATGCAATCTTGAAAAGATGGTTGACTTTCAAGCCAGGCCAATCCATGTTTCATTGCTAGCTCTTCTCCTAATTATCTGCATGTGACTTTGGTCAATTTATGTATCTTCTTTGAATTTTTTAAATACATAAAATTAGGGAGATAGTGTTTCTATGTATGTACCATCTTAATGGATTAAATAAGTTGGGACGTGCCTAATGTCCTACACCAAAGTAGGCACTTAGCAAATGCAACCTCTTCCCATTTTTTTTCTATTCTAGAAATATCCATTCCTCAGGAGATCACCAAAGGATTCTTTCAGTGGCATGAAGATGCGTTAAGAATTTTTTTAGTTGGTTTTATTAAGTGCTGGGAAAGCCCTGGGTAAAATATTGAGTTGAAAAGTATACAACAGCTGTTTGGACAGGTGAAAACCACACTTTGATTTTATATGTTTCTCTCTGATGCCACAGCTGTAGGAGTTGGCAGCTTGAAGAAGAGGGTCAATTTGCAAATAGTATCTTTAGATTAATTTCTCCGGGAAAGACAGAGACAGGGCTTGAATCACTAAGAAGGGGTGGAATTTTACCACGGCCACACAGTTTTATAGAAATATTCCAGTAAGCCTTGATGGCAGAATTCACCAGCCTGCTGTCAGATATGCAGAGAAGGAGAGTGACAGATAAAACAGCATGCATGAGCTAGCGTAGGAATTTGAAGCAACATATTTCTGCTGACGCCATAGTCCTCCCAGGATCCTATTGACTTCACTTGATACTAGGCTTCCAGGCTTCACAAGTCTATTATCATTAGGTATGTGCACAGAGTCATAATAGTGCTGGTCGGGTTTCGGTCATTTTTTTTTTTTTCTAGTTCTACAGATCTTTCTACTGTGTTCCATCCATCTTTTCTTTCTTAATTCTTCATAAAATGAGAAGTACACCATTTTGAGGCAGATGCTTACAGCTTTTGAGGTCTTAGAAGAGAGAGAAGACCTAACTAGTAATACCAGCATTGAGCTAAGTGAACTAACCAAACCGTTTATAAACCAGTATTTAGAGCAGCTGAGAACTAATGAACTGTAGCTCTCTTCGAAGTCTGCGTGTTGCAGTGGAAAGAGCTCATGGCTTTGAAAACTGACAGACCTAGGTTTAAATCCTAGCTCTTTGTGATCTTGGACACCTAATTTTACCCCTCTAAGCCCCAGTTAATCTGTCTGTAAATAATAAAATAATGAAAGCATAATAAGAGCCACTTTTCAGAATTTTTACACAGATAAAATGCCTCTCAAGATGAAGGGTGTATACCGTCTTGGATAAGGTTGGCTATATCGTGAAGTATATAAAGCCACTGAATGAAAAGGTGTACTTCCAGGAATGTGAATTCTGCTGTGAATTTTGGGAGAACAGAATTTTTTATAGAGTTCATTCACATGCATTTAAAAGCTATAACGTGAGATTTAAAACAAATTTATGCTTGCAGTTATTTTCGCTCAAACCTAGATTCCCTAAAAGTACAAGGTCACTTGTTTCAACAATTAAGAGTTCTCAGAAAGTAGTTAGAGGAACTAACAACTTTTATTATGTGCATAATAATATGTGGTAAATGTTATCAGTTAGGTTACGGTGAAAGAAACAGAGACCAGTCTAGGTAACTTCAGCAGAAAGGTATTTAAGGAGTTAGTTGCTTGCAAAAAATGGGAAGGCCTTAGGTCTCCAGTTGAGTCTCCATTAACGACCGTCAGGAGTCTATAAAACTGATACAATCAGGAAAGTAGAGAACCAGGAGGTTGCCATTGGAAGTACCAAAATGATGCAGGACCAGAGGAGTGATCCAGGAATCAGGGAACTGGGATGAGGGAATTGGCACCTTGTAATTCCCTCTTGACACCCAGGAGGCTGGTGATTGGACACCGGCACTCCCAGCCAGCTGCAGTTGCTCCTTGCTTTTGACCCTGACATCCTTGCTCACCAGCAGTGGCCATCAAAACTTCCACCTTCCCAATCTCACAGGAATATATAAAATAATATATTTGGCAGAACCTACTGTATTTACAAAACCTTACCTCTAAGGGAATCTGGGAACATGGAATTTGTCTTTCTTGCTTGCTTGCTTGCTTGCTTGCTTGCTTTCTTGCTTTCTTTCTTTTTTTAGCATTCTACGTTGTAAAGAGGGTGCAATGAGGTTGCATTAGCCAACTCACAGTATCTGTTACACAGCGTTGGCTACCTGGTAGGAGTTCAAGAAATGCTCATTCTCTTCCCTCCCCTTGTCAAGACTCAAAATAAGAGCTTAAAGGAAACTTTGCGCCTTGATATGGTTAGAGGAGTTGTGGAAAAGGCACTACCTCTCCTCCTGCATCAGTTTTGTTGAGTTTTGGAAACAGGTTGTAGTGGCAGAGACACCCACCAAGTAGTCCCTTTGTTCCCCTGAATTTCCACGTCTTCTTATAGTTGTGTTGGGCATTGTGACTAATTCTGGCTAATGAAATATGAGCAGAAATGATGTGTGCGCTTTTGAGCTGAGACCCTGATGGGCACATGGGTTCTTGGAGGTGCAGCTTTCAAATGGGAGAGTTTCCTTACGCCTGGCATCCTGAGTGACCTAATGGAGCAGATCCCCACCCTACTCACGTCAGACTGCTTTGGGAATAGAACATGTAATTTTCATAAACTTTGGTTATGTTAGATGACTGAGATTTCAGGACAATTTGACACCATAGCATAAACCTGTTGTGACCAATATGATCTTCGTGGAGATGTCCTAACAACGCAGTCAAGCTGATTAATATTTACTGGGAGATAGCAGTAATTCTCATGGAGCTAGGTGTATTTAGTAAATGAAATTTTTTCCCTCTGTTTCCCACTTTATGTAGTTTCCCCCCCCCCCCCACTTTATATAGTTTTTAATGTAGAGTCTAAAAGGAACCATATGGTTTCTTTTTTAGCTGACATTATCCAAGTGAGTGAGCATGACCTAAAGGTACCAGATAAAGGACCATTGGACCTTTTCACACTAAGAACATGTGAAAAGCATGCTTTGTTATTGCAGTTATAGGTGTTGCTTTGGGAACTGTTATTATTTGTGGCTAATGCTCTTTCCCTGTGGGTCTAGAGGATACTGTTGTCCGAAAGGAAGTGGGGGGGAGCAGGGGGAGAATCAGGCCCCCCACTGAGCAGAGAGCCCTATGCGGGATTCCATCCCAGGACCCTGGGATCACGACCTGAGCCAAAGGCAGACGCTTAACCGACTGACCCACCCAGGCACCCACAGCCTTCTTGTTTAATTCTTGTCATTGCAGCATAGGTATGAAAATAAAATGATAACCTAAGAGAAAAACGTGCCTCACTAAAGAATTCTACACCTCATCACCCCTTTACTGGGGCCCACAAGAAACCCAGAGCTGCCTCATCCTGAGTCTCCGTGTGTCACCCTTTGTAGTTCTTACCATGTGGTGGTTTTACATTTATTTGTGTCTTGATTTGACTAATCTCTGACTCTCTCACTAACTCCATGAGTACCGTGGTCTGGTTTGCCTTTGCTTGTCATGCTATCCCCAGTGCCCACCCCAGTCAGGGGGATGAATAAATAGTCACTGGACAGAGGTGTGTGCCAATGAAGGGACTGATGAGCGGATGAGGGAAAGAGAACACAAGGAAGACCTAGGAGATAGGACAGAGCTTCTCGGCTTCCCCACTCAGCATTCCTATGGTCTGCATGTTACTACTGACAGGGCCAAACAGATGTTTAGAATTTCTTCTGCTATGATCTTTGTGGGGCCTTGGAAGTTCCCCAAGATACTCCTGGTCCTCAGATGGAAAAAATCTTTTACAATGATTGCCTCAGTCAGTATATTAGGTTGCAAAACTGTGAGGCACCATTTCTGAGAGGAAAACAACCTTGCACAGTACAGTATTCGTGTTTCTCAAGGAACCAGGACTGTGACCTCTGTGAGTTTATTTGTAAGAGTTGGGTGGCTTTCATACTGTGATGAGCTCCAAGGAGTTTCCCAGCTTCTTTGTGACCAGTGTTCTGATTGCAGTGGCAGGCCTGCAGCTTAGAAATGCTTGTGAAGGGGCGCCTGGGTGGCTCAGTCGGTTAAGCGTCTGCCTTCGGCTCAGGTCATGATCCCAGGGTCGTGGGATCGAGCCCCTGCATCGGGCTCCTTGCTCAGCAGGGAGACTGCTTCTTCCTCTCCCTCTGCCTGCTACTCTGCCTACTTGTGTGCTCTCTGTCTCTCTGTCAAATAAATAAGTAAAATCTTGAAAGAAAGAAAGAAAGAAAGAAAGGAAGGAAGGAAGGGGAAGGGGAAGAGAAAGAACGAAGGAGGAAGGAGGAAGGAAGAAGGAAGAAGGAAAAGAAAGAAAGAAAGAAATGCTTGTGAACCCAGGCCCAGAGGGGCTGGTGGGGAGGAGCGGGTGGTCTTGGGGGCGGCCTCGGGAAGGTCAGCGTCTGTGCCCTGGGTTTTAGACCCAGGCCCTGGAGCTAAGCTGTCATAATGGGTCTAGAGGGCCCCAGCTGCAGGCACTTCTGGGAATTCAGCAGAGTTTGTGCTGTTGCAGGTTGCCCAGCTGTCCCGCATTGACCTGCAGAGCCCAAGCAGAGAGGATGGCTTCCAGCCACAGGAAATCCACATCCAGCCTGCAGAAGCATTTCAGTCAGCATCCAACCAGGAAAACAGACTACTCTAGGCATTTTATTTTATTTTTATTTTTGTTTTTTTTTTGGGGGGTGTGTGTGTGCACATTTTAAACAGAGGGAACGGAATGCAGTGAATTGGTTATAATGGTCAAAGATGAGCTGAGAAGCCAGCCTAGGTTTTCCCTCCCTCTTGCCCTACGGTCTCCCCCAGTGTCTCCTGTGTGCAGAAGCCATGTGACACAGAAACCCCAAGTAATCATCCCCTCGTGATATTGAGCAAAGTCACGGAGAGAGCAAGGAATGGATTTGAGGACTGACAGTACCAGGACAGGCCCAGAAAGGCACCTGATGCATCTCGAAATTTCTAGTGGTTAGCACACAGTAAGTGGCCCAATAAATATTACATTGAACAGAATGAATGATCAGCATGTGGCTCCGATACTCAACTCTGTGTGTTATGTGAAGCAAGTCATTTCATCACTTTGAGTGTATTCTTGAACATAAAGGAGAGACGATGTGGGTTCCCCATTTTCATCCTAACAAGTAGATGATTCTGATCTTTTGTGTCTTGCCAGAGCTCTGTGTCACTTTCAAGAGCTTCTGTTCTCATTGTACAAGACTCTGCTCAGTAGCTTTATCACCCTGACCCCCAAGACTGACTCTGGAAGTCACTCTTTTGAATGAGCCTTTCATGTCACATGGCTTTAAAAGGATTTCTTTCTTTGATGGAGTACAAGAAACCAATACACTTCATGGCATTGGTCCCAAATATGTTGCTCTAGGATATCGCTTTAAAATATTTAATGATTTATTTATTTATTTGTTCCTTTATTTTTTCAATAGATAATACAGACATGTGGTTTACTATGCACAAAAGGACATGCAGAGAAAAATAAGTCCCCCTTTAACGCCTCTGTCCAAGTCACCTGGTTCTCCTCCCCAGAAGCAACCACTGTTACCAGATTTCCATGTCAAATTGTCAATTTAAGACAACTATTTCCCTGAAATTTCCAGAAGGCAAATGTATTCATTTCCTATGCCTGTAATAACAAATTACTAAAAACTGAAAGGCTTAAAACCACAGAAGTTTATTCTCTCAGAGTTCTGAAGAGATTTAGTCTGCTCTTCCCAAAGGATCTAGGGAAGAATCCTTCCTTGCTTCTTACGTTTCTGGTGGCTCCTAGCAATCCTTGACATTCCTTGGCTTATAGCTAGTTGCCGCACTCCAATCTCTGTGTTTCTTTACTGACCTTCTCTATTTATCTGTGTATCTCTGTATCCTTTTTTTTTTCTTTTTTTCTTTTCTTTTTTGAGAGAGAGAGAGAACATGCATGCATGAATGGGGAGAGGGGGCACAGGGAGAGGGAGAGAGAATCTTAAGCAGGCTCCACATCCAGCATGGAGCCTGACATGGGGCTCCATCTCACAACCCTGAGATCACAACCTGAGCCAAAATCAAGAATTGGACACTTAACTGACTGAGCCACCGAGGCGCCCCCATGTCCTCTTCTTATAAGAATATTAGTCATTGGATTTAGGGCCACCCTCATCCACGATGACCTCATTTTAACTAATTATATCTGTAAGGACCCAGTTTCAAGTAAGGGGTCACCTTGAGGTCCTAGGTAGACATGAATTTTGGGGAGACATTATTCAACCCACTACAACAGGTAATGATGCTTCTCAAGTTGCCCCAAAGATTATACATATATGGTGACAAGGGTGGGGGTAGTCAGTAATTAAATATACAGATTCCTGGCCACCTCTCAGACCCACAGAATTGGAACCTCCATAGAAGGAGCTTAGAAATCTACAGTTTTAACAAATTTTCTCATTGTGTCTAATCATTAGGTAAAGTATAGAAAATCCTCTTTTAAAATAATCAAGCAAAAGCAAAAATCCCAAAGGATAAAACTTGATCCAATAGACTTGAGGTCAAATACTGGCTCAGTCCATATTTACTAGTTAATAACCTTGGGCATTTTATCTAATTTTTGGGGCTCAGTCTTCCTATCTGTAGGATGGCAGTAATAATAATGGTAGCTGAATTGTAGAGTTGCTAGAAACGGGAAGGTCACATGTACAGAGATTCTAGATGTTGCAGAACTAGTAGGCAGATTTGGGACTTGAACCCAGGACTTCGGAGTCCATGTCCATTGTGCACTTGCCACTGAAACCTGTCTTGCTTTTGACTTCACAGAGGAATTGTACATAGGAGTCCTTTAAAGAGCTAGTTTCTCTCAAGGAATAGTAAATTTGATTCTGTTCACAAGGCCATAATATATGCACATGTACCAGAAAGTACTTAGTGAATAGAGCACTGTGTAATTTGACACCTTGGTGACACCTTCTACTTAGAATCATCTACTTACCTCGCTACCTGCTAACCCCTAACAGATCTGTTTCTCAAGCTACCAATCATCCTCAATCATCACACAGATATCACCTGCTCTGAGCAGTCTTTCCTGTCTCCCTCCCTCCAGATAGAATCATTGCTATTATTATTCTGAGAAACCCTAACCATCATTTTTTTTGGCATTTGCTATACTAAGACCAAGGCAGTAAAGTGACAGGACTGGGCTTTGAGCCCAACCCTTTCTGACTCCAAAGCTCATGTGACATAGAATTATCACTGTACCCTCTCTCTCTTCAAACCCCTCCCAATGTTATCCTAACCATTCTGTATGCGGTGAGGGAAAGAAAGCCTATTTCTTCCAATGAACTGTGACCCCTTCCAGTCATCCATTCCAAAGCAAAAACCCTGTCTCATTTGTTGGTGTGTCGTGAAGTCTAGAACAGTGTTTCTCAAAGTGCGATCCCAGGCCGGAAGCATCAGCATCACCCGGAAATGTGTTGGAAATACAAATTCTCAGAGATCTTTAGGTGGGACCCAGGGATCTATAGTTCAACAAGCCCTACAGGTGATTCTGATGCACACTGAAGTCTGAGAACCACTGTAGGATGACATCCCCTCCCAGCTGCTTTCCAAAACACAGTGAGATTCTCAGACGTCTGTGTACTCTTAACAACCATTGCTGAAGCAGCTTGATAGCGTGCGTGGCATCATATTATCATTGCTTGCTTCTCTCTCTGAACTGATGCCTTTTTGCAGGGGTTTGATCTAGTGCATACTTAATTAGCCAGGACCTTACGCAGTGCCTGACACATAGCAGGTGTTCAATGCACGTCTGCAAATAGAATACGTGAATTCATGCATAAAGGGAAGCTAGACCTGTACTTTCAGGAACATGATACATTTTTAGGATCTGGAAGGAACCGTAGAGAACAGTTTATATCAGAGTAAACTGAAACTCAATTGAGAAATTTCCCAGGTTATGACAGTGACGCAGTGGAAAAATGAAACATGAATGAGGTCTCAGTATCTTCCAGCTCCTTGCGACTCAAAGTGTGCTACAGAGACAACAAGCAGCAGTGCATCACCTGACGGCTTGTGAGAGATACTGAACCTCAGGCCCCACTCCAGGCCTGTTGAACCAGAGTCTGCCTTTTAATGTGATCCATCTCATTACAGTTTGAGAGGCACTTTCATTTTGACTCCATCACTGGGCTTTCACCAAACTAATCTCTTCTCCTTTAGTCAAATGTCTTTGGTTTTTTTTTTGGTTTGTTTTCTAGAGCTGAAATTCAATTTCCTAGTGAATCCACAGGTGTGAGGAATTTATTAAAGATTGGGTGGTGCTGGGAAAATTAATTAAATTCACTCAGTGCCTTGGAAATAAAGCTTTAACAAACAATGAGGAAAAGTTCCTTCAGCGCAGATGGGATAACTGATTTCTTGTTTAGAATAGCACCCACCCTGGCTCAGATCCAGGCAAAACATCAGCTGCTCCAGCTCATGAAAGGTCAACATATTGCTTCGAATGACTTTTATGAAATGCTCGTCTCAAAATTGGAAGCACTGTGGAGATGGTTATATGTAATCCAACTCCTTGATGTCATCAACCTTATACCTTTACCCCAGCCTGCTTCTTTTTCCTGAGATTTTCAGAGGTGGGGGGACATTTAAGGCTTTATCTCCTCCTATCTGAAGTAGACCCAGCTTTCTATCCTGGTTATGGGAGTGGAGTCATAGCATGAACTAGAGAAGTCAACAGCTCATCAGCATAAACCATTTCCCTCTAGAGTTTCAACTTCTGCCCCTAAGTCTAAGCCTAAGGGCTGCTTAAAATTAGCAAAATCCTGTGACTCGAGGTTCTTATTTCCTCCAGCTGTCCTTTATGCATAAGTAGTGATGGTGTTGGCAGGCGCCATTCAAAAAGAGGGAGTGTTAAGAGCATGGATAATATACGAGCCCGATAATCGGTTCATTCCAAAGTTGTTTGCTGTATCTGGACACTGATGCCAGGAAGGCAGAGCCCCTTTTGGGTGGGTTCATCTTCATAAACACAGTAGCTGATAAATGCCTTTGAACTGACATGAAGTGAATACAGTCTAATCTGTCCCTTAATACATCAGTGATGTTAAATGCCATAATGCCTTCATCATGAAGACTGTCATGCTGAAAAGACTTTATCTTAAAGACTTCCATTGATGGGCAAGGTACAAGACTTCCACTCTGAGCAAGATGGAGGAACCCAAACTAGATTTATCCTCCCTCCTGCCTGAAACAACCAAACGCAGGTGAAACATGTGCTTGAGACCTTGGATTTCAGGCAGTGGTTCCTGAGAGATGGGCAACAAGACAGTCCCTGAGATTGCCTTAGCTTTCTGCCTTAAGAGAGTTTTTGGGCAATGGCACAGGGACAGAGCACCCCAGTGAAGCCTGAAAGCCCCCCTCAGTTGGGAAGACAGGGAGGAGAGAGTCCAGGAAGACCAACACAGCTGGCAGCCACAGGGCAGGCAGGTAGTAGAGAGGAGAGAACTGCACAGAGAGGATTCTGGAGATTGAGGAGGATTCCCTCAAGGTGAGCGGAGTACTGATCAGCACACGTATGAGCAAACTGCGAAAGACCAAGGGAAAAACTGCCCCACAGGATTAGAGGTAACATTGCTCAGGACTCACATAAGGCCAGGAATGATGCCTGTCCTGAGGTGGGACTGGAAAATGTCATGATTCACAGGAGTAGACAGAGTACAGAGTGCATGGAGGGACAGAATTCATCCTAGATGGAACACCACCCTAGTTCTACCTGACAAGCCTTAAAAACAATGCCTAAAAAGATCAGATGATTTCCAAGTAACTGTGTCCTGGAAAAAGACAAAACAAAACAAACAAACAAACAAAAAACACTCAATATTTTTAGGACTATAAACATATCCAGCACTCAACAACATAAGATTTGCAATGTCTGGCATCTACTAAAACATTAGCAGGCAGGCAAAGAAGGAGGAAAAATATGTTTCCTGATGAAGAGGAGAACCAGTCAATTGAAATTGACCCAGAAATGACCCTAAGATATTAAGATTAGCCAACAAGGACATTAAAACAGTTCATGTAACTGTATTCCATACATTCAAAAAGCTAGCCAAAGACATGGAAGATACAAAAAAGATCCAAATCAAGCTCTTGGAGATGAAAATTACATTGTGTGAAATGAAAAACACATGGGATGATATTAATAACAGAAGAGACCCAGTAATAGAGACTGTCCATAGTGGGGTGCCTGGGTGGCTCAGTCGTTAAGCATCTGCCTTCGGCTCAGGTCATGATCCCAGGATCCTGGGATCGAGCCCCGCATCGGGCTCCCTGCTCGGCGGGAAGCCTGCTTCTCCCTCTCCTACTCCCACTGCTGTGTTCCCTCTCTCACTGTCTCTCTCTCTCTCTCTCTGTCAAATAAATAAATAAATCTTAAAAAAAAAAAAAAAAAGGAAACTCCATAGTGAAACAGAGAAGATAATTTTTTAAAGTCATGAGAGAATGAGTGAGCTATGGTACAAAGTCAAGCAGCCTAATACACCTGTAGTTGGATCCTCAAAGGGGGCAGAGGAAGAAAAACTTTCAAAGAAAAACTGCCTGAAAACTGTCCCAATTTGATAAAAACTATAAACCCACAAATCCATAGAAGCTCAATAAACTCTATATACAAGAAACATGCAGAAAGTGACACCAAAGCACATTATTATCAAATTGCTCAGCACTAGTGATGAAAAGCTTAAAAGCTGCCAAAGAAAAAAGACACATTACATAGAAAGGAATAAAGAAGAGGCAACTGCTATAGATGAATGTTTGTGTCCCCGCCCCCACAAATTCATATGTTGGAACCTAATCCTCAGTGTGATGGTGTTAGGAGGTGGAGCCTCTGGGAGGTGTTCAGGTCGTGAGGGTGGAGCCCTCATGATGGGGTTACCATCCTTAAAAGAGATCCTAGAAATTCCTGGTCCCTTCCACCAGGTGAGTGCAAAAAGAAGATGACCCTTTTCCCTACCAGACACAGAATCTGCTGGAGTCTTGAAATTGGACCTCCCAGGATGGAAAACTGTGAGCAATAAATTCATGTTTATAAGCCACCCAGTCCGTGTTATTCTGTGATAACAGCCTGGGTAAACCAAGACAGCAACTTATTTCTCCTTAGAAGCAATGCAAATGAGAAAGTCAAGCAAGATCGTTCCATGTACTGAAAGAAAAAAAAAAGTGTCAAGTTAGAATTCTATATCTAGTGAAAATACCTTTCAGAAATTAAGGTGAAATAAAGACTTTTTCTGACATACAAAGGCTGAAAGAACTCGTTACCTGCAGGCCTGTACAAGGAATGCTAAAGAAAGTCCTTCAGGCAGAAAGAAAATGATGCCAAGTAGAAATATGGGCCTACAGAAAAGATTGGCTCTGTCTTGTTAAGAAGACATCTCTCCCCTCATTGATCTGTAGGTGCATTGCCATACTCCTCAAAATCACAACAGGTTTTTTTCTACAGAAACTGGAGAATGGATTAAAAAATTCATATGGAAATGCAAATAGGATATGCATATAGAAATAGCCAAACAGCTTTGAAGAAAACAATGTTGGATGATTCACACCATATCATTCAAGAGTTTTTATAAAGTTTACAGTCATCAAAAAAGTGGGATACTGACACCAAGATAGATAATTGGTTGATGGAACATAATACGGAGTCCAGGAAAAGACTCCTGCATAGATGCGCAACTGATTTTTCAAGAGAAGTACAAAGGCAATTCAGTAGAGGAAGAATGGTCTTTATTGTGAGTAGTGTGGTAAAAATGGGATATTCAGATGGAAAAAAAAAAAGAGCTTCCAATCTGTGCCTTATACCCTATACAAAAACTAGTTTAATGTGTCATCAACTTAAATGTAAAACCTAAAACTATCAAACTTCTAGAAGAAGATATAAGAGAAAGCATTTGTGGATTTGGGTCAGTCAGAGATTCTATATATGGCACCAAAAGCAAAATCCATAAAGAAGTGCTGATAAATTGGATTTCATTAAAATTAAAACTTACTCTTAGGAGAATGAAAACAAAGCCACAGACTGGGAGAAAATATTTGCAAAGCATGTATCTCATAAAGGACATATATCCAATATATATATATATATATATGAAAAGCTCTCTAAATTCAATAAGAAAAAAGCAGTAATACCCTTTTTTTAAAAAAGGGCAAAAATTTATACAGACACTTCACCATAGAAGATAGATGGATAGGAAATAAGCACAAGAAAAGGTGTGCATCATCGGTCATGACAGACATGTAAAGTAAAACCACAGTGTGATGACATGATGCAATTTAATTTGGCTAAAATTAAAAACACTGATCATACCAAGTGTTGACAAAGATGTGGAAGAATTAGAACCTCCATCCGCTGCTGAATGGGAATGAAAAATGGTACAATCACTTTTTTGAAAAAGATTTTATTTAGTCATTTGAGAGAGCAAGAGCGAGAGTATGAGTGGGGGGAGGGGCAGAGGAAGAGGGAAAGAAAGAATCTCAATCAGATTCCACCTGAGTGCAGAGCCCGACATGAGGCTTGATTCTAGGACCCCAAGACCATGACCTGAGCCACAATCAAGAGCCGGGCCCTTAACTGACTGAACCACCACTTTGATACAGTTTGGTAATTAAAATATTATACACCTATAGTATGAATCAGTAGTATTTACCCAAGAGAAATGAAAGCATGTATCCGTAAAAAAACCACAGATGTTCCTAGCACCATTATTTGTAATAACCAAAAACTAGAAAGAACCCACATGTCTATCAAGAAGTGCATGGATAAACAAACAGGGCTGTATGGTACAGTGGTTACTGCTTGGTCATAAAAGGGAATGAAGTATTGACACATGTTATAACACGTATGAATCTCAAAATAATTATACTCTGTAGAAAAAAGGAATATATACTCAATGATTCCATTTATTAAAATTCTAGATAATGCAAACTAAGTTCTAATAAGGGAAAGGGAGGAAAGAAGAGTCACCATGGCGGGTATACATATGTCTACACTTGCTGCATACTGAAAGCCCAGTTCATTGTATGTCAGTTATACCTTAGCAACACGGTTAAAGAAAATCAGTGCAGTTATAGAAATAGTTTTTAAGAAAAACTGGACTATTTGCTATTCTTTAACACCCTTAGCCTCTCTGTCCCTGGTCATGGATGGCCCCCACAAACTGGAATGCCCTCCCTTCATTCCCCACCTGTCAAAACCCTCTTGTTCCGGAGCCCCTTCTCAGATGCCTTTCTCTTCCTGAACTATTTCCTGATCCTTACCCTCCAACGTGCCTCCCTTGGAGACTCTCTGCTTCTCTAATGGCGCACCTGTTGTGCCCTGTATTACAATTATTTTGGTACCATCCCCGTCAGGAGGCTATAAATGGCTTGGACTATATCCAGCTTATCTTTGTATCGCACTGCCTCCTCCCATGCCTAGCAGACTCTTGGATCCATGCAGGTGTATTTTCGAATTCGATATTTGGAGGACATGTTTTCCCAAAGATACAAGTATTAATTCGTAAATCAGATGGTCACAAGAGCATGCTCTTCTTTGCTGTAGGTTAACCTTTAATATCTAAAGTGGTCTTTCCTTTGCATGTCTACTGCTGCCACCCCGTCACTGCAGAGATATCCTGGCCAGTCTCCATGCCTCTAGTCTCTGTCTCCTCCAGTCCCATCTTCCCAGTGTGATCTCACTAAAATACGGCTTGATCACATCACTTGCTTAAATGAAATTCTGTGGGTGTGTCCTCACTAGGGCTCTCGCGTTTGTGTTCCCACTTCCTTGTCTACCTCTCCCCTAAACTTTGTCTAAGCCATTAAAGAACTATACACAGTTTCCATAATGTGCAATGCAATTTTCCCCTTTGGTCCTTTGCTCAGGCTGCCCCTCTCCCTGGGATACTCCCCTTGGCTATTCCTTCTCCTTTTTGATTTAGCCGATTTATCCTCTGCTTTCAAAAGGAAGGAAAAATAAAACAAGGTAAAAACAGAGAGGAAGGCAAACCACAAGAGACTCTTAACTCCAGAAAACAAACTGAGGGTTGCTGGAAGGGAGGTGGGTGGGGGGAAGGGGTAACTGGGTGATGGGCATTAAGGAGGGCATGCGATGTCATGGGCACTGGGTGTCATATGCAACTGATGAATCACTGAACTCTACCCCTGAAACTAAGAATATACTATATGATAACTGAATTTAAATAAAAAAATGTTTAAAATAATTAAGCTTTAGGATTATCACTGTTCCAGGGGTTATATATGTATGTTATAACTCAGCCCACTCCTGTTTGTAAGATGAAGACACTAGGATGCAAAGAGGTTGAGTTCTTCACTCGAGGACACTCAGCTCAGAGCCAGTGCAGAGACCAAGGCCGACTGACTCCGTTAACAACGTTCTAACTGCTGTACTGTGTGGCCTGTCCTGGAGAGCAGTCACTGGGCTCTTGTGTACCAGCCACTCCCTGAGCTCCTCGAAGGCCATGGCTATGTTGTCGGACTCAGTGTCCCTAGACCCAGCAGACTGCCCAGCGGAGAGTAAGCATTCAGAAATATTTTTGAATGAATGATTCAGATGTGATTAAGGTTATCTGTACTTGCCCCACATAAGTATCTGGTTTCTTTTCTTTTTTATTTTTTTTTTCAGGGGGTATCTTGAAATCTTGGTAAAAGCAGTGCAGGCTAATTGATAAGCAGCCCTCATGCAGATTGCCCAAAGGTACAAAGCTGAAAATAGAAAGTTCAATCGATTGACTGGCCCATCTGGAGGGAACACATGTTTGGAATGCTATAGACAAGAGGCAGACTTCTGACCAGCCCAGGAGCTCAGCTCTTCCTGTAGCAACCACAGAATCGGGGCGTTCTCCTCTCCCCTCCATGGCCTGCCCTCCTTCCCATTCCTCCTCCCTGTGCAGCTCATTTCAAGAAGCAGAAAGCTTTAAGTAAATTTCCTTCATGCGTAACAACTTTTCCGTCCTACTATTTTAACACATATTTTCTTTAAGGAAAAAAATAAAACTAATAAAGTCAAAACAAAATTAAACAAATCTAACCCACATCTTTGCTCCTTCACAGAGAGGTTGACTCTCTTCCCAACCTGTTTGGCGCCTTGGCATTTACTGTAAGAATGAGGAAGATTGAATTTTATGTAGCGTGACCTTTTGAAACTTGGGATGATCATTAGCATTATTCTGATTTTCACCCGCTCTTGCAACCAGTACAGAATTGCATGACAATTTAAAACTTGTCTAGATAGTTCGGATATAGATTTTTTAAAAATAGCAATTTTGTGGGTAGCTGATTTGTTTGTGCTTGTTTAAATCCTTCAAGTAATGAAATGATTATTGCTATCTACAAAAGAGGTGAACATGTCTTTGAGCAAAGGCTTCGCAGAGAAAATAATTATGAAGCTGTCATTTCCATAAATACTTTGACAGTGAAATATGTACAAAGTGTTACAGTAACTGTTTCAAATGCAGAAAGAGGTACTGGACCCAAATTCAGGACCAGCCCCCTGGAAAATTGTAAAGAAAGGTAAGTTGGCCTCCAGTGCGTGAGCTCTCTGTGTCCATCCCCTGAACTTGGGTAAACGTCATTGCTGGGAATTCTGGATTCTAGGTTCAATAATACTACTACCTGCAGGTGTGACCTTGGATAAATAAATCACTTCTCCTCCCTAGAAATTTTTCACCTTTGAAATGAGTGTTTGGGGTAAATGACCTCTAAATTCTTTCTGGATTGCTAATTCTGTCTTTGATCATTCATTTGTTCATCCATTTAACGAGGATCATTTTGGTTTCTGCTTCCCCTCTTCATGTCGTGCCCCTTCCCATGCTAACTAAAATTGCCTATGGTGTTTTCCACTTTTCTGGACCCCATTTCCATGGCTAGTCTAGTCCCTTCATGTGGTAGAGCCTGTTCAGATCCTTCTCGTCTCATCCAGCTTTTGCCTCATCTTTACCATTCTCACGGGGCCCTCTTCTCTGCTGGGCGGTAGCTACTAATAATCCTTGTTGAAAGGTATTAATGGCTTAATGGCCTTCCACCGGTAACACATCCTTCTCTATCTAGGGACACTGGAGAAACAGTGCTTTTGTCCTTCTCCCCTTTTCTTCTCCTCCCTCCTTAAAAAGAAAGACTTAGTAGAAATTAAAACAGAACAGATAAGCGATATTTTGGGTTTGGTGAAGTACTGTTACTATGTATAAGCAGCTGCGGACTTCACAGTGGTGAATTATTGCTTAGTTTATTAAGAACTGAATAAAAGATTGTTCCTAAAACAGATACAAGTTATTCTCTCATGGTAGGAATTTTTCATGTTATTTTCATGTTATTTCATGTTAAAGTGTGTGCTTGTCCAAGATTGCTAGACTGTAATCTCAGGGATCACAGAAACCATGTCGACGTTCAGTTCCCTTTCCCTCATGTGCCTCATGCCATGGCTAGGTACTAGGCTCTCGAAAAATAATTGATTAATTAACGAATGACAAGCCATCTTGTAATCTTGTCCATGAGTCAGACAGAAATGAATTAAGTGGCATCCACTTCTGTCCTTACCTCTCAGATAGAAGTATTCCTTGTTGCTTTAGGTTGTGTCATCTCTTGACCCTGATTTACACATTTACAAGTCTGCCTGCTTTTACGTCCAACCTGGATAAGACTGGCCAGATCACAAATTGATTACTTTAGCCCAAGAAAATTATGTATGACAAATTGATAAACAAGATAATATGAAATAAACTAAACACTTCAGAGTTGACTACTGTTGCACATTATCCGTGGAAACTGTCCTTCTGGGACATTAAAACATTTTTGATTTTATGTATTTAAATACATTAAATAAATCTTATGATGTAGAACTGAAGTACTTTATACCATAGAATTAAATTTCATTACTCCAGACTGAAAGGGTTAATGTGTAGTGAGGGAAAAGCACAATGTAAAAGGAGGCAGTTAAAGAACTTTGACAAGAAGTTAGAAGGAGAGCCACCATCGAGTCTGGACAAACTTTTAGGTAATAGACGAAGCCATCCATTCACTTAGTCCAGGAGAAACTTATGGGTTATGCCCCTCTGTGTCAGGCAATGGGGGATATTAACATGATATATATCATACCCTCAAGGAATTTACAGTCTAGAGGGAGAGAGAAACTATAAAGGGATAAGCCTTGAAAGAGAAATTGTCGGATGACAGAAGGCCACTACTGTCTCTAAGATTAGGGCCATCAGGAGCTACATGTGAGAGCTACATTTCAGAATGCTTTCTAGAAATATCAAATAGACAACATGAGTGCTGCCAATCCCCACTCCCATTATCCATGGCAGATGTCAACATATGATGATGCTACTTTTTCTCATTGAGTCTAGAATGAGACCTCAGGCTCTTTTTAATATCATTTCAGGCAACTGTTACCATTTGATCAAAGTTGGCCTCCAAAGTAGAACTCACATCCCATCCTAGACCCGTGTTTACCCTAGCTCCACTGAGAAAACTTGCTAATTTACAGCGTGGCCACCTCTTCTGAAGGGAGATACTACTGAGGTAATACTGATAAAACTTGGAGACTGAATGGATCCTACGAGAGGAGGACAGGAGACATCAAGAACGATGGGATCATCCAACCTGGATTATTGGGAAGATGTGGATTCCATGAAAATAACATAACCATAGAAGAGACAGACTCTTGAGTCTATGTGTACAAGTTTGAGGTTATTACAAGATACCTATGTGAAGATGGAGATATTTCCCAAACTCATGTTTCTTGCCAAATCGTTTTCCATTTTTTGTCTTAGTAAGAGACACGGTCATTCATTCAGCTGTCTGAGCCAGAAAGCTCCTTGACACTCCCCTCTTTCTCATCCCTCAAAGCTAATCCATCATGAAGTCCTATCAGTTTTATTTTCTATACACTTTCTAATCCAGGTACTTTATACCATTTCTACCACTAGGTATTGTGCCAGACATACTTAACACTAAAAACTGTTGGTTGTTTATTTGAAATTCAAATTTAGCTGGGTATCGTATATTTTTATTTGCTAACTCCAGCCCAAAATAATCTAATTCGGAAGAAGCAAGAATAGATATTCGGACTGCAAATGCTATGCTCTGGACTGGACTCTGGGATGGACTGTTTATGCTGTCAGTGTAGGATATTAAGAATCTAGAGACAAATGTAAATTGATTTGACCTGCATAGCACATTGTATATTTAAATGGCTGAAAAAAATCAGTTGAGCTAGGTCAATTCACAGAGTATTCTGTGAGGTACAGATGAAGTCCATAGTGGAAAAACAAAATGTTTTCTCTAGTTTGACATTAGCTGACTCCTCTTCTAAAACTTTGATAATGATATCATTCCCCTAGGAAAGTCAAAGTGCTGAAATTCTTCACACATTTTGTAAATTTATGTGTTACTGAAAAACTGAAACCTAGCCAACATGAGAGATATTGTCAGGTTCCCTCAGAGCCTAGCAGAATATTATATCATGCATGACCTGTTTTTAAAATGGGATTTTGTGAAAAACAGCAGAACACCTTTTCTGGTTCCTTTTCTATTCACTGCTCGCACTTGACATATTCCTTAGGTGATCTCATTAGCTCCCATCATGGCAGCTAGATTCCGAAATCTGCATTCTTAGCAGGGGATTGTAGTTTCGGGCAATAGAATCAACTCTGGCTGAGGATATGAGAGTGCTCACATATTTCCCAAAGAGTTCAGAGAGGCAGGCTAAGCTCAACACCCATCCACATTGAGAATGCTGTTCTAGAAGAAATCCTGCTCTTGCTGCCACTTAACAACCATGCCACAGTTCGCACAACTGCCTTAGCTTGCACCAGTAACAACTCGGGACTGGCCAAGCTCCCATTTAGAGCTGGATGCTTCTGCCGCCATACTTGCCAAAAGAGGGATTCCATACACAGCTACTTTCTCACGGTGCGTCCTTGCCATTTTGAGTGAGTGGCTCTGAGCCCTAGCAGCAAGAAAGACAAGGGAACTCAAATTCTGGCTTCTACCGCAGGGGAAACTCAACTCACAATTTGGAAAACTTTCCAAATACACAGGAAGGGTGCCTGAAAGATATTGAGCAGCAACCAAGATGAAAAATATTCTCTACTCTTGTAAGCAACAGACCACCTTCTACAAACATCCTACTCAGTGGAGCATAATGAATAAGACACAGGCTGTGCAGTCAGACGTGCTAGGGATCCAGTTCCAGCTTTGCCTCTTACTGACTGGAAGAGTGAACAAGCTAGCCCTTCTGAGGTGCCAACTTCTCATCTGGAAAGTAGACACACTAATACCATTCACCTCATAGGCTGGTGGAAGGGACAAAATGAGGAAAGTGAACACCTGCGGTGGTGGAGTTTTCATCCCTACAAGACAAGTTCTCCTCATTATGAATATTGTGAATACAGATCTCTGATCTCTTTCTTTTGAAGTCTTTTGGTTACAACCAATTTGAGGATTTAAAAAAAGAATCCATTTTTTTTCTAATTTTTTTCTGTGATGTTTTCTTGTCTACATAAAGCTATTTTTCCTAGTGAAAAGGGGTGCAAACATTCCTTTTCTTAAACTTTTTTCCTCATCTTTGATTACATTGCAAAAAGTTTAGAAATTCAAGAAAAGCAGAAAGGTGGAAATAAAAATACTTCAAAATTCAACTATGTAGAGATAGCCACTATTAATGGTGTGCCATACATTTGTCTGTGGGGAAATATTTTCTATCAGCCTTGGGAATCACAGGTTCATGGAACTGGGAGCAACCATAATGACCAGGAACCAGGTGGTTTGAATTCCCCTCCATTCCCAGGGGTTGCTGCAAGCCCGCAGGCCTTCCCCTCCCGACTACCTTCATCTGTGTTTCCTCCAGCCTCACCTTGGAGGGGAAAGGTCACGGGAAACCTTTGTTGCCAGGTTGCAGGCTTTATGTATTAATTTTGCGTTGGGAGGCTTCAAGGTTTATGTGGCAGCCTCGTGTCTCTGAACAGGGGGAGTAGAGAATTCTGGGAAAATATTATTGGTCTCAGCGGGAGTCTTTAAAAGAGTAAGAGGGTAGGAAAATCACTCTTTTATTGCAAGGTTTGCCAAATGATCTCCGAGAAGCTGTGATATCATTCACCGGCTGTGCCAAGCTGGATCGAAACTGCCCGTCTTGGCAGCCAGCTCGAGTGAGTGTGTAATTCCTTGGGGTTGGTACGGGCCTTTATCAGAAAGAGTTCCATAGGCAGTATTTACATAACTGTGGTAGAGTGTGAGAATAAACACAGCTGTGGCATTGCCCTAAATATTTCCATTCAGCAGGGAATTAGAAGAGAACTTTATCGCTGAACTACAGATAAACACAATTCATCAAGCAGTGGTCAGTTCAACTGGGGAACAAGATAGGAGTTGTAAAAGACTGGCCTGCTAGAAATAGCTCCATTCGGCCATCCTGACTTTATTGCCCTTTTATTCGCTCCCTCCCTCCTCTTTCCCGGTTCCAGAAATGCAGGACTCATCAGCTAGCAAGGAGGTCGTCTAGATTTTTTTTTTTTTTTTTTTTTTAATGCCAGGAGGGAAGTAGAAGGCCCTGTGATGGACTGAGCAAGGCCTACTAGGGGCCTGCATGCTTCCGACGGCTTTATCTATGTCCCTCATTCCAGGAGGGTTTCCTTTTCCTTTCTGGTTATAGAATTGAATGCTGGTGGGGCTAAGGGTGTTTTGTTGTTGTTGTTGTTGTTGTTTCGCCAAGGAGAAGACTGTGTAACTCCAATGTATGTTGAAGTGGAAGACTGATTGCCACAGCCCCAAGTGATCTGCATCTTACGAGTTACTTCCAGCATCTGTGTGTCTTACACATCAGTGCAGTTCCCATTCAACTATGCGCAAGAAGATAGTTACACGGTGTATTAGTTTTCTAGGACTGCCGTGACAAAGCGGGCACAAACTGGAAAGCGTAAAACAACAGAAATTTCTTCTCTCTCGGTTTTGGAGGCCGGAAGTGTGAAATCAAGGACTTGGCAGGACTGGTTCCTTCCAGAAGCTTTGAGGGAGAAACCATCCCCTGCCTCCGTGCTAGCTTCTGGTACCTGCCGATCTTTGGCGATCATTGGCTGTGGCTACATCACTCCAGTCTCTGTGTCCATCTTCACATTGCCTTCTTCTCCGCATCTCCGTGTCTTTTCTGTCTCTTAGAATGACACCTCCTTGGATTTAGGACCCACTCTAATTCAGTGGGCAGATGAATGGAATAAGGATCTCATCCCCATCCTCACTTTAATTACTTCCACAAAGATTCTGTTTCCAAACCAGTCACATTCTGAGGTTCTGGGCAGACATGAATTTGGAATGATACTATTCATCCTACTATGTACATGGTGAGCTTCCTGGGGACAGGGACACCCAACACACGCTAAACACCTGTGAGTTTTCTTGAACACTCACATATAGGCACATCATATCAACATATTGAAATCACTGCATGTTTCCAAGTCCATTTTGTAACTCGAGATTTATTAGGATTTTGTTTCAATATGCATGCCTCGTTTCTCTATTAATGGTGCAGTTAGGAAAGAACTAACTTATATGTGCTCATATGTGCAGACAATTCAAAAGCATTGTATTCACTAATATAGTGCCTTTTCCCACTTACTGAGCCAACGGAAGAGTCTTAAAATGCCAAAAGCATAAATGGCACCTGCTAATATCAGGATTTACAAGTCACAGAGCACTTTCACAACTCTTATCTCATTTGATGCTCTAGTAACCCCGTGAAGGTTTTATTATTATCACTTCCATTATAATTATCATTATCATTTCATCATCATTATCATCACCACCACCACCCCTATTATACAGGGGAAAAAGATACTCAAGGCTCATAGAAATTATGTGACCTATTTGTGATCAATGAGTCAGGACTTTTAATTGTATTTGTCAACCCAATTCAGATAGGTTTATGCAAAAAGGGGAACATAGGAGAAAAGTACAAGGATATGCTGTGTGTCAGGTATGGCTGGATCCAGCACTCTCGGCCCTGTTTTCCTCAATGTTGGCTTCATTTGCAGTCAGGCCCTCCCCTCTTGATGGCAAGATGGCCTTCAGTAAATCCATGATTTTATCTGACCCCTCAGTAGATGTGATACGGAAAAAACATCTCCTTAACAATTACTCCTACAGAAATCCTGGGCCAGATCTCCATGACCCAGATTAGATCACACCTACAACACTGAAACCATTGAACCCCCAAACCACTGAGGCTGAGAATGGGGGTAAAGCCTGTTTCCAGAAAGGGGGAATGGAAACTGGGCAGAAGGAATCACAGATGGTCGTAAGAGAGTATAGTATAGTTCGTAAGTGACAGAGCTTGGATTTGAGACAAGTTTTAACCTGCAGCCCGATCCACCTGCCCTTCCTCCTCCTCCTCTGCCATTCCAGTACAGTGAATACACAATGCATACATGGAACACAATTCAGGAGATAGAATGTGAGACAGTGAAGTCTCCTTTCTAATCTTGTCTTCATGTTGCTCAATTTCCCTCCTCATTGAACCCACCTGGATACATTTCCCAGCATAGTCTCCACAGTTACAAGCATCTATAAAAATCACTTTGACATCAGTGATACCACACTACTCTCACTGTTCTGCCCCGTGCTTTTTTTTTTTTCAAGATTTTATTTATTTTATTTTTTTTAAGAGAGAGAGGGACAGAGAGAAGAGGAAGGGGGGGAACTGAGAGCATCTTAAGCAGGCCCCTCACCCAGCACAGAGCGCCACGTAGAGCTTGCGATCTCACAACCCAGAGATCATGACTTGAGCTAAAACCAAGAGTTGGTCGCCTATCTGACTGAGCCCCCCAGACACCCCTGTCCTGTGCTTTTTTTTACTTCCACTGTATCATGCATTTGTGGTTCTCTGACTTCAATGACTTCAGCTACCCAGCCACAGTAGCATTTCCACCCTAGAGTTTTTCTTATTTCCCTCTTCTTCCTCTCCCCACTCCTGCCCTCCCCTATTTCTACTTCATCTCTTCACCTTTGTCTCCTTCCATACATTTACAAATTGATGAAGTACTTATTGGAGTTGAAATTGCTTTTGAAAAAATGGCTTACATGAAATATGCGAAAATGGTTCTTTTGTAGTATGTTATCAGCAAAATCTTTCACCCTCACAGTTGCTGGTTGGTTCAGGCATTGAGAAAATAAAGGGGCTTTAGCAGATGTTTGTAGCTCTAGTGATGATCCTAACTCCTATCAACGTAGGCTCCTGAACATGGGCCTCTTGGGGCTCTTTTAGGTACAGCAGAGGTAGAGGGATCACAGGGGATGGAGTTATCAGGTTTGCCCCAAGGCATCCAAGATCTTGCAGAAGACTCATGCCGCTCTCCCCAAAGTTATCCTTTTTCCATTCCATGATGTTAGAAATAGTGAGATCCGAGAATTTACTTTTCCAGTAAGTTCTCTGGGTGGTGCAGCTGCTGCCAGTCAGCCGCACTTTGAGAACCACCACTAAAAGTATAGGACCTGCTAGTTCGCCCCAGAAATAGCCCAAGATCCTCCCTGTACGTCAGGCAACAACAGCCAACGAAAACAAAAACTCACACTTTTGGCTGGGATAAAAGTAAGTCGTGGTGATAGAAATCCGAATAGTGGTGATTTGGTGAGGGGTGGGGCGGTAATAGCTGGCAAGGGGGCTGGAAGCGGACTTCTGGGACGCATGTAATGTTCCGTTCCTTGATCTGAATGGTGGTTTCACAAATGCGTTCCCTTTGCAAAAGTACATTTGTGCACTGCGATTTGTACACTTTTCTGTCTGTAGGTTATACTTAAAAAGTTTACTTAAAAATTAATGATGATAAATGCTGTTAGGGCCCCGGAGAAACGGGCCTCTGTAGAAACGGGCCTCTGTATCATTAGCCTGTACGTTTGTTTACAAGTCAGCTTTCCTCTGGGGGTAGGCTGACAATCCAACAAAGATGTTCTTTGTTTCCTTTCTTCCTTGCTGGCATCATGTGCATATATGTGTGTGATACCTGGGGGGTGGCGGCTTCCCAAATCATCATTTGTTTAAAAACAAATGCACCTCTTCAAAAGAAAATATTGTAAATGAAATAGTTGCAGGTTTTAAATTTCTAGAATAACAGATCATGTTAGAATAATTTGAAAAGCATGCTGAGGGGCACCTGGCTGGCTCCGTCAGGGGAGCATGCAAGTCTTGATCTTGGGGGTTGTGGGCTTGAGCCCCACGGGGGGGAAAGGGATAACTTAAAAATAAAATCTTGGGGTGCCTGGGTGGCTCAGTTGGTGAGGTGTCCAACTCAATCTCAGTTCAAATCTTGAGCTCAGTGTCATGAGTTTGAGCCCCACGTTGGGCTCTATGCTGGACATGGGGCCTACTTAAAAAATAAATAAAGTAAAAATTTTGAAAAAGAAAAGTGCTTTGAGCTCTCATTAATGCATTTTGAGAACCCTGGTTGGTATTTGGCTATGTAACTTTACTGAAGAGGGAGAACTATAGGCAAGAACTACCTCCCATTTCTTTGAAAAGTGCCCAAGAGGCATGAGATGTTTTTCTTCTGAGGACAGATGTCACCTAAAGAATTCCCTGTTTTATCACAAAAAAACCTTTGGAGTCTTAGGAGGCTTGTTTTGCAAATTTTTGACCAAAAAAAAAAAAAAATGCTAATTTTTGCTAAAACTCCCCCAGAGACATTCCACTTTCAAATCATTCCTTTTCTACAATTTTAGTTTATGAGCAAAACAGTTTACTCACTCTAAAAGTTTGGTTTTGAATGTTAACGAGGCCAGGTTGCATTGGGACTTCTGATTTTCAGGTGATCTGCAATATTGTTATTTTGAAACTCAGGAGCTAAGGACACTACTGAGCATGAGAGCGAGACTTCAGACAGCTGTGGAAGAAAATGAGTGCCCCCTATGGGATGTTGTCCCATCTAAAGGAGAGATACTGTAATACAGTAGCTAAATTGATGGGATTTTGAGCCTAACCAACATAGGTTTGAATCCTAGCATCACTGTGTGGCCTTGGGTAAATTCTCTCTCCCTCCAAACTTTAGTTTTTTCTTCTATTAAATAGGATTAATAATAACAGTCCTAGGGATATTAGGAGAAACACATATATAAATAGTAAGTATTCAATGCATGGTAGCATAATAATTAAGGGATGAAATAACAAATGGATCATTTTTATTCAGTTTTGATTTTCCCAATTCCTATATATTTCTGATGCAAAAGTGAATGTAAAATATTTATTTGCATGTATACATGAATGAATAAATGCAATAAAAATTAGCTGTCTAAAAAGTATAGGTGTGAAGGACAGGTTATTGGTTGCCAGGGATTTGGGATTACAGTGGAGAGCAGAGCACTGTAACTATCAGGGGTAGCTGGAGGGAGGGCTTTGTGGGGCTAGAATAGTCCTGTATTCTGAGTGCTGTGATTCCCAGGTGATAAAATGACATAGAACCACACACCTACATTGTACCAATGTCAGTTTCCTGGTTTTGATATTGTAGGGTATAATGGACGGAGAGTCCATTATACTGTCTATATATACTATTTTTGCAATGTCATGTTAACCTAGGAGTACTTCAAAGAAATATCTATCTAGAACTTCCTTCTTTTACCACAATCACAGTATGCAAATCTCACTTTGTATCTCAGGTGGTCTCTGTGCAGTTCTGGTGTAAGCTTTGGTGTTTGACTTTTGCTTTCTTTTCTTATTCGGCTTTAAAAGAGCTCTTAGTGTGCCTCTCTCCCCCACTGTGACCCCATCCTAGGCCCATTCGCTTCTTCATTACACATGTCCAAGGGTTAAATGTTGGGTAAGTGTGCCACAGACAGGATTTCTAAGGAATGCAAAGTTTGGTCATCTTTGGTTCTTAAATTTCACAATTAACACTGAGCAGTAGGATTAAGCATATGGCTGGATATTTCAGTCTACTTTCTGCACTAGCAGCAAACGTGTGTGCATTATTAAAATCCTCTGTGGATTGAGAGGTAAAGCAAATCAGTATCAGCTCACAGTTTGGAAGTCTTGATATGATACTATTGATAAGCCAGTCAGCTGAATAATAGGAAAACCAGACATCCTTAGTTCAGGTGATCTGATGGTTGAATAACTGTGTCCCCAAAATCTAGACCAATGCCTAAGCACTCAGTGGATGTTTGTGGATGAACAAATGGGTGAATGAATGAAAGAAACATTAAGATAAACCATGCAAAGCTGACAAAGTCCAAAAGTAAGAGTACAGAATTAATTCACCTCTGTGGCCTAGGACTTGACAAAGCATGACCTACCAGGAAATGTTCTAACCCTTCTCTCTCTGCTTCTCTAGGCAGCTTGAAATCCACTCTCCAGATGCTAAGCACACAGTGATCCTAAGGAGCAAGGATTCAGCCACTGCCCAGGCCTGGTTCAGTGCCATCCATTCCAATGTTAGTGACCTGCTGACCCAAGTGATTGCTGAGGTCAGAGAGCAGCTGGGGAAAACAGGCATTGCTGGGAGCCGAGAGATCAGGCATCTTGGCTGGCTTGCAGATAAGGTAAGGAAAATGCTCCCCCAGGAGTAGACATTTCCCCCCCGGGTTCCCCCAGCACTTGTTGCAACCATAAAGTCAGTTACCTCATTCCATAGGCTGGATCTCTCATTCACAGGCTATTTGGACTTCCTGTCCATCTCTAGCAGGCTTGTGTTATACATGGGGAGCTGTGTCCTAATCTGCTTTGATTCCCCGACATAGAGTCCAATACGTTGCAAATTACAGGTGGTCACAGATTGTTTGTCAAATGGATGAATGAGTGAGTAGATGCGTAGTTTGTCACACGTATGGAAGTCAGGGAAAATAACTCAAATGCCCAAAGGAGCGTTTGCCTTGTGAGATAAGGAAGTGGAAAAGGTTGCTTAAAAAGGGGGTTTCTGTGAGTTTTCATGAACCTACTTGTTAATAACGTAGATACATTCATTTACAAATAATAGCAATAACAGCAAGGGGTTCTTAGCAACTACCGGGTGTGGGCTCTTTTGATGTATTATCTTATATTTTATCTCTGTTCTTAAGCCAGCAGGCCCTGAAGGTCATCATTTGTGAGCACCTGTTGTGTGCAAGGCACGGTACTAGGCAGGAGTGAAGTGTATAAGGATGAATGAAGATTTAATCTTTGTTCTCAGGGAGGACAGCTACTGTGGAAAAGGACCTGGGGTCATGTTAACACCGTCACTCTGATCTCTTTCCCAAGCTACATGATACATTGAAGATGGTAAAACTCACTTTGCAGCGGTCTGCTGGGAGTTAACCCTTCTCTTCGTTTCAAAGGATTGAGCCTTTGCCATTATTCCTATACCTGATTGCTGTCCCTTCAACTTGATCTTGAGTGCTCAGGAACACCGGGCTTTTGGAACAGTCTGACCTCCCAGTGACTCACATTGTAATAGGCGGTAAATGGGAATAATGATTGTCGCAATAAACAGCCTTTCTGCCAGTGAACCATGTCATCTGAGACGGCCCAGGCAAACAGCACTTGAAAATAATACTTGAACACAGCATTAGGCTATTTTCCACCATTGTGCTTTGATTGCACCAGTTCATGCCTGAGTCTCAGCCACAGAGTTCAACACGGAGTGGGTTGTTTGATTTGGTGTTGTCCCATCTCTCACAGATTTCAAAGGATCAAAGGAACAATGCAGATGGTGGTAGCCCCCAGAGCGTAATAAACAAAAACCATAGGTAGCCTCTCGTGACCTGTGTGCTGGGGTTCTCAATGAAAACAATACTGCAGATCAGGGTGACATCATTTTAGAAGTCAACAGTCTCTAATACTCTCTACTTTTTACTTCCTCCAACTGTGTGGGGGATATTTTCATTGCAAATGATAGAAAGCTCACCTCACCTTGAGCAAAAAAGGGATGTATTACTTTTGAGAAAAGTGAACAGTACCCAAGGATCAGCTTCAGCCATGGCGGGATCCAGGGATCCAAATAATGATATTAGGCCTGCTTCTCCATCTTTTTGCACCCAGCCCACTTCATTGGTGTACATGTAGGCAAGCCTTTGCCCTTGGCCCAGCAGTTCCAGGCTTGTGTTTTCCCTTATGGCCTACCCATCCACCTGAATAAAAGCCTCTTTGCCCTCCCAGTTGCAACAGAAGTCCTGAGATTAAGCCTCCTTGAACTGACTTAGGTCAGATGTTCACCCTGGGTTGTGCTGAGATCGGCCTCATCCGAACCTTGTGCCCTGAGAGATGAGGAGAGGTGGTTCTCTAATGGAAAGGTTGGCTGCTGTGCAAGGAAGAGACTGAATGGATTCTGGGGCAGGCGAAGCAACAGACATTACCTGCTATAGGAGGAGGAAAGGACTGCGATGAAAAGAGGCCCTCACTTGCTTAAGGGCCCGAGTAGATGGGCAGATGTTCTGGAGATCTCAGGGTCCTGGCAGGAAATGGATGGCAAACTCAAAAGCGATGATTGGAAAGGATTTAATGAAGGGATAATTTGTAAGGTGTGGCCAAGGTAAGGAAGACCAAGAAGAGATGGAGAAGCACTCCAGAGCTGCCAACAACAAGAGGCCACAGCCACCCCTTAATCTGAAATGGCAAGGAAAAGGAGCAGTTAGCCGAAACTAGCAAGACTGGTAGCTATAGAAAAGGGCCACCACTAAGAGCTGTGGTCTTTGGGAGGGAAGCACAACCCCCGTGACCCCGCCCCCTGATCTCCTGCTGGTGTCTCTCATTGGATGAGGCTGATGGGAAGCCAGAGGCAAGGGAGCCCCATTGATGTATTCTGATAAGCCCTGTCTCCAAAGGCACAAGCAGGGTCTGGAAAAGGGTGGAGACCCAGACCTGGAGGGGCAAAGGGAGCTGTCCTGCACACATATCCCTCTACCTCAAGTCCAAGGGAGTGAGCTGCTCTCAACTCCTAGAGGCGTTGTTTTTTTTTCTTTTTCATCTCTTTTAACACAAACTTCATTACTCTTTGCACAGTTGGAAAATACAGTCGTATCATTATTAATGATGTTGAAATTTTTTCCAAAGTTTCCATTTCCTCGCTTGTAAGTTGTCTGCTTATACCATATTATCAGTAGACACATTATCAGGCATTCCCATGGAGCACTAATAAAGGCTCATAAAAACCTCTTTTTGGTTTTAGAATAGTACTGTTCTTACAATTTCAGGTAACCATTACAGATGTTTCTTCAAGTTGTATTATGTGTTGTATTCCTACGAGCAGTAATGACTTACCATGGACAGTTATCAGAAGCAGGAATGTCTTTTATTGCCTTCTGCTTCTGAACTTCTTAAAAGATTACCATAGATCAAGTCCTAGGGAAAAAAATCCAAGCTGGAATCTTTTTTGATTAAATATTTAATACTGAATCCTAGTGTGGAGGCATACAAATGGTTTTCAGCAAAATGTTACAATGAATGGCAAATCCTTAATACTGTGGCCTTCTTATCACAAATATCAGAGAATTTGCTTGGTATTTGTAAAGATATAAAGTGTGATCCTATATATATCCGGCTGTAATTTACCTTAAATTGATGTCCTTTGTCTTTTCCTATGCTGTTAATCTTTGATTTTGTGATTAATAGCAGCTCTGGGACATGATTTGTACATATTAAATTTAATTTCAAATTTTTAGAACGGGCATTTACATGAACTAAAACAATATGAAACAACAACAACTTCCCTTTTAAAATCCCTGTCTATGCTAATCCTAAAACCTCCTCTATACTACACAGGAGGAAAACTTTATATTAATGTTATTCTTCCCTGTGAGATAGTCTGAGGACTGGAAGAATGGCTCCCACAAAATGGCTAGTCCTTGAGGCAATGGAGAGAATTCAGTGCACTCCAAGAGAGGAGAATGCACATGGAAAAAGTTGGAGGTAATCGATTACCTCTACACACTTGTATTTTACCTTGGTAAAAGGTAATCGATTACCTCTACACACTTGTATATTACCACTACAGCTTGTAGTGAAGGCATGTTAGAGACTGATCTAAAGGGAGGCAAGTATTCATCAAACACATCTGGTACCTTGGATAACATCCAATTTTGGAAGATCTTGAAAGCTGGATGGATGATTTGAATTTGATTTGGTGGGCAATAGGGAACCTTCATATACAGTATCAGAGAGAAGGGACTCAGAGGTAATTGCTAGGGACTGAACATTCCTGTCCCCCCAAATCCATATGTTGAAGCCCTCATCCTCAACGTGATGATATTTGAAGGTTGGGCCTTTGGGAGGTAATGAGGCTTGGATGAGGTCATGAGCACTGAGTGCCCACGATGGGACTGGTGCTTTTCTTGGGGATGAAGAGACCAGAGCACACTCTTTCTACCACGTGAGGATACATCAAGAAGGTAGCTCTCCCCAGGCCAGGAAGAGGGCCCTCACCAGAACCCCATGTCGGTACCCTGATCTTGCACTTCCAGCCTCCAGAACTATGAGAAATAAGTGTTTGTTGTTTAAGCCACCCAGTCTATGGTATTCTGTGATAGCAGCCTGAACCATGACAGTGGTTTAAACCGACTTCTTCTTTGTATAGATGATGACCCAGAGAATGGAAAGTGTTTGATCTAAAGTCACACTCTAAATCAAGATACAGGAATAATTGCAGAGTAGAACAATATGGTGCTATCATTATTTATTTAATTTTTAAAAGAATCCAGTGCAGCTTATTTGTTGCAATTGATTTTAGTCTTTCCTTGAACTCTCATAGCCATTCTCTGGACTCCCCACAGTATCAAGGTCAGCAATGGGCCAACAGCCATTTTTGTTGTTGTGGTTGTTGTTTCCTTCACTTCCTGGTCCTCTGAACTACGACAGTAACAGTCCGGTGCCTGTGCTGCTTTCCCTGTGAGTACCCTCACCTGTAGATGAGGGTATTTTCCCTTGTTCTTAGTGGTCTTAAACCTTTTACCTCTTTCCAGGCCCCAATCTATCCCCAAAGGGCCTATCAATGCTAATTTTCACCCGGAAAATACAATATGCCCCAAACACAGTTTTTCAATCATTGTTCTTTAATCTTTTTGTAGTTATTATTCCTGATGTGTTTTCCACGGTCCAATTTCAGACAAGAGAAAAACAAACTAGGCTCTGACTCTCTTGCTACTTAGAAAAACACTAATCAACAGGGACAGGCAGAATTGTTGGATTCTGTTTTGTACTCAGTTAATCAGGTGTCGCCTTTGCTTTACCTTGTTATCTTAGTTTGCAAACTATTTCTTGTCAGATTAAAAACACAAAAACGCAACACAAGGAAACAAACAAACAACCCAGTTGGGAGCTCTGAGATGCAAATTCAGTTCTCAGCTTTGCTCATTTCCACTTCAAATTTTTAAAAATGGGAACTTTTATATAGCTCTGCCTCCCTAGGGTGCTACTGGAGGAAGGGAAGTTGGTAATTAGTATTTATTGTGTGCCTAGTCTGTCGCAGGCAATGTGCTTTAAATAATTCCTATTCTATGAGGCAAGCTTGCAGAAGTTGAGTAACTTCACTCTTCCAGCAAGTGGCAGAGACAGTGTGAGCCCTTCTTTCTAATCCTCAAGTCCAGAATTCTTCACTAAGCTGAGCTCATATAGGGACCCAGGGAACATGTGTCCGTCTGTGTGAGACCGCCAGAATCCAGAGTCAGAGCAGTCTCCCATGCCCAAAGCACTGTTCCGTAACGAAGAGACATATCAAAAAAAACTCAAGTCTTTTATGTGTCTTTATGAAAATAAAGGGTGTCTTCATCCGTTCAGGCTGCTGAATCAGAGTATGGTAGACTGGGTAGCTTATAAACAGAAATTTGTTTCTCGCAGTTCTGGAGGCTGGAAATCTGAGATCAGGATGCCAGCAGAGTTGAGTACTGGTGAAGCCCTCTTTCTGATTTATAGACAGCCCTTTCTTTGTTTCCTCACTCCTCAGAAAGAGAGGAATGGTAGCTCTCTTCTTCTTGTAAGGACGCTAATCCTGTCATGGGGGCTCCATCCTCATGACCTAATTACCTCCCGAAGGCCCTACTGCAAATACCATCCCATTAGGGCTTCAACACATGAATTTGGAAGGGAAGGTATTCAATCCATAGCAGGGGGCACTCACATATCAGCAAAGGACAACCCTAATTAAAATCTTTTCTCTCCTATCCACTTCCATCCTAAACTTGAACTACTTTCATTCCTTTCATGACCCTAAAAGAAGAAATCCAAGAAAAGATTCAAGAAGAGATTCTCTCTGCTCTGTTCTTCCTGTCCATCCTTGACTATGTCATTCAGTTACACCTATCTGGCTGGTCCCAGTTTTTACTGTCCACACAATAATCCTCTGCCCTTCTCCTGTTTTGTTCTTCTTCCTGTTTTGTTCTACAGAAGTCCAATGAACAGGTCCAACAAAGACTGAAATTGTCTTTGATAGGACAGGTTAGAGAAAGACTAAAATACACAAACATGCACACACACACACACACACACACACACACAGAGTTGGCCTTGCTTTGAGTGTTTCCAGTATCTATGAATTCAGTGATCATGGTTCAAGTCGATATCCCCATTCTCTCAACAACACAGTTCAGATTTCAGTTACAATAGTCTATTAACTGCAAGTAATTTTATAAAGCACAAACTTTGCTGGCAGCTTTTCATTCAGAAAATCACTATGTAAATAGCTGACGTGCATCACATTGTGAACAATCCCGTGTCTTCTCTCAAAACCTGTCAGTGATCGGTCACCACATGCCTATTCATTCACACAGACTGCAAAGTGGGTAGTGGTGTTTCCTCCTTGTTTCATGGTGATGAATCTATGACTTTTTATAAGGATGGATAATAGAAAGGGGGAGTTGTCCAAAAAAGATGAAAGTACAATGAAATGAAAAGTGATCGTTGTAGAAGTGAGCTTCAAATCAAACATAAATGGAATTCCAGAAGAACTACTTGACCTTGGGGGCATAGATGCCAGTGCTCTTCAAGAGACTCCTGATATGCAGCCAGAAGTCAGTGAAGACAGGATGAAGATGCCCCAGAAGAAGTGAGAAGCTTCACAGCATGGGAACTCTCAGAGACCTTTCACATCACTGAAAGTAGAAAGGATAAGATGGCGCTGGCCGATCCAGACTTAGAAGGGAGCAGGATGGCTTGTCGAGGCCTGGAAAAGACACTCGCTCAGAATCCTAAGTTATGTGATGAGGAGAAGGCAACAAGCACTGCTCACACCACTCTCAAGTTTTTGACAAAGAAATAAAACACATTAATTCTCAATCTTTCTAATGTCTTAAGGGATCGATTACTAAGTAAATAGGTTTTAATTTTTTTTTTCATTTCCTGTGTACTTACAACTGACAGGAAGACAATTTTTAATGTGGTAATAAGAAATATTAAATGTCCAGGGAACAATCCTAATTTTTCCAAGTGCTTGAGACCACTTGGTATGGTTTCAGCCTGCACAGTCTTTTTTATTGCTCAGCACTGCTGTGCAAAGGCAGAACCATCTCTCTCTCTCTCCATCTATCCATCTTGCCCTATATCTGTTTATCCATCCATATCCACCTCCATCTCTCTCATCCCTGCCCCTATCCATCCACCTCTTTCTATCCATCTCCCATCTGTCAATGTATTTTCCCTATATTCTCACATAATTCACTAGACCATCATTAGTTTTCAGTTCCGACAATAGCAATTTATTCATCCCCCCCACCCCCCAAATCCACGTGAATATCACCAACCAAGTAATTTCATCCTGTAGCTGCACTGCCCAGCGATCTTAGAGCAATCTCGAATGCAAATGTAGAATAGCCTTGGCCTCAGTGAAACAGGCTGCTGGTAATCAAGATCTTGACAGTGTAATTAAAGGAACGATATTTCTGGAGCCTCTAAATATATCAGCTCCACCATCTGCCTAAAAATCACCTACGTAGGAATTTCCCACCACTTCTTCCCATGGAGAAAATAGTCTCTGACCTGAGGGAACTCCCATCTGATAAGCAGCAATAGAGCTACCCCTGACTTGCATCATCCCTAAATCAAGACTGTTTGTTATGCTAGGAAACACAGACTATTAATGCAATTAAGTGCTAATGGGCCTGTTGTGCTGCTTTAAAAGGCAGTCATCAAGTTCCTGAGTGAATCACATCTGAGATGGAGCAAGACTGAGGAAAACCAGCAACAGCTTGGTTATCTTCCTGTTAGTCTTTCACTACAAGTGTTGCAAGCAAACATGCCAGAGTGAATGCACATTGCCCCCATCTTCCATTCGCTGAAAAATCAGGGATCTAAAATTGGGGTGGGTAGGTGGCAGAGAGGCAGCTATAATGGAAGGATGGAAATATGCCCACTTTTCTGCGTGACTTCACAGTGCAATTTAGTAATGGGAGTCATTGTCACCAAGGTGGACACATCAGCACTGCCCATTTTGTTCCTGTAGGGCTGATTCCCACAAATTCATATAAGCCCTACTTGATCTCTTGGGAGAGGTGTGTAGAACTCAAGATTGAAAGCTCTCTGTGCCTGGTTGTATGGCCAGCACACTCTGCTAAACTTTATTTTATTGGTCATTGCAGATCACCCTACCTTTATGAAATAGATCTCTTCCAGAAAAACTCCCTCTCTTTAGTAAAGAAAAAAAAGATTTTCCTATTGACTTCCATTACTTGATTATTCCAGTCACCTCCTATTCACCCCCTTGGTGAGGGAGAGATCCCCACTGTAAATAGCAGGAGATGGCAGAACTCATGACACTGAACATGGGACAGAGGAACCTGGCAGCAGCTCATGAGTTACGTTTACTCAGGGTCTGGGGAGGATGCTGCAAGCCTTGCCGGACCACATAGGGTTTACTAGAGGGCAGAGAGAAACATCAGGGACAGTGAGACAGGCTTTGTAGTAACAAGTGGGTGAGATGCGCTCTGGTTCCCATGGGAGTATGGGATTGGCTTGTTTGAATCATTTTGCAGGCTGTCCAAGAAGTAAAACCCATTAGGGTAAGGACTAGGGGGAGTACAGGGAACTGGGGTGGTGGGCATATCTGATGAGAGCAGGAGCCCTGGGAGGCTCAAAGAGGTCAAGGCAGTACATGAAATTTTAGGCCTTACGATACATTGATCAGTGTCCTAGGATTCTTTAGAAGCCAAGTTGGAGATGGCAATTCTTGGGGAGGGATTTACTGAGGGAGGACACTCAGGAGAAACCTGTAAGGCAACGGTTGAAGCAAGAGATGTGGGGGAGGAAGCTAAGCAAAGATGTACTATCAGCTAGAGTCTAGCCTCATCCCAATCCCACAGGGGGCTCTGGAGCATGAAGGGCAGCACAGAGCCCCCTCCACCTTACACGGAAGAGTTGGGATTTTATATTTCCATATGAGTCAGCCACTGGCTGTAGGTGAAGAGAGGCCACTCCTGTCTGCCACGGGCAGCTCTAGAGGAAGAGAAGGCGTCTACTGTGGGCAGTCATTATTCACATCATGTGAAGGTTGAAGGCTCCAACCTAGAAAAGGGAATTTTGGCAGAGGACCAACAATATCTACTGTAATCCCTTGTGTGTTCATGTGGGGAAAGATATTCCAGCCCACGTACACAGGATCTTCAGGGGGCAAAGAGATACCGAGAGTAGCCAGTTCTGGGACTTGCAGGGGGCTCTAGCCACCACCTAGAAGTTTCCTTTCATTGACAACTATATTCAAATCCTAGTAACTCACTCTGGCATTTATTCATGACTTTCTCCCCACAGCATGGAAGAATTACTTTTTAATGCCTTAAAAATTCCCAATGTCATCTTCAGAGTCCCTTTGCAGCCTTACATTTTTGGCTTGGGCTTTTTATTACTCCTAATAGGACTAGGCTGCAGTATTACAAATGCAATGCAAATTCACATGTTTCATTTTTCATCCTGAAATTCTTTCAAGTTGGTATTTTCAGGTTTTGTAAGCTGAAGCTAAGTGATGAAGTTTGAAGTCCTTTATTGATTTTATGTAGAATTAGGAGTAAGAATACAGATGTATCTAGAGTTCTAGAGTCTGATTTAAGAACATCCATATTGACATAGGGCCTGAGTCAAGATGAAAATGAGGGTCTTTATGGAGTCTCAGAGGTCAAGCGGGATTCTCAGAATTACTCTTACTCATTTCCCTTTCATAAGGATTCAGGAAGAGACCCTAAAATATTCCTTGATCTGTTTTGGTCCTACAGGTACAACCTTGCAGAGAAAAGAGGCAGTTTCTTGTTTAGGCCAGTTGCCTCAGTGCCTAGACAGTGTCTGTGTTGTCAAATGAGTGAGTCAGTGGACTAGTGGTAGTAGCCAGAAATGTATTGCTGTTACCAGTAGACACTGCAATAGATTTCACTGAGAATAAAGTACAATCTCACTTTGCATGTTCAACAGGCTTTCTTGGAAGAGGAGAGGACAACCCAGGGCACCTGACCCTCATTTCTGTGTTTTAAAAAATCGTCTTTCCACATGAGACTTCTCGGACCATAAACTCGGTGAAACTTAGGGATTCCCTTATTTGAAAGCTTCTCCATTTTGAGTGAGATGCAGGAGTGATGGTCTTTGAGTGGCTGTTATGTTTTATGAATTTATCATCCTTCCTAATGAGAACACTAGATTAAAAGTCAGAAAAGGGGGGCTCTAGACTCAGATGTAAATAACACAATTCAGATACATGCCTTACTTATTCCATGGGTTCTAAGAATCATATTCTTACAGAGTTTTAGAGCTAGGAGGGACAGAAAAAAATAACAGAATATGAATTGGCAATTTTATGTTACTTGACCATAATCATGTAGCTAGTTTGCATGAAGTGTGAGACTAAAATTCATGTATCTCTGATTTTCAGCCCAGGGTGTGATTTGCTCCGCCCAGGTATACCTCGCCGTCCATGTAAAGTGTCCTAAGAACAATTCAGAATTCTGCAAATATACAATCCTTTTATTGCTGTTTCGCCATCGGGGATCATGGGGGCCTGCTGGTCTGGAACTTTGGTGAGATGGGAGGTCAGGATAGAGATTGGGAATATCTTCTAGAAAAGATCAAAGGGTGGAAGAGATTTCTGGGAAAATAAGAGAATGACAGAGTGAAACCTTGGGGAGTATCAGGAAGAGAAGACGCGAAGAGAGTTGGTTTCTGGTCATGATGACCCATTGGCCAACGCCTCTCTTGCCCTAATTAGTATGGACACTTTCCTCTTGTCCCGAAAGACTTCTAGGATAGCACGAACAATGCTTCTTATTGCACTTGTCTGTCAAGAGACTTTATTTTGGCTTACAAAACATGTGACTGTGTAGCTCATCTGCCTCTCCAGCCTCCCCCTCCTACCCCCACCTCCCCATTCCTCATCCTCACTTCTTCTTTGTTCCACGTACAGACGGACTACATCTTGTGTGAACCATACTCTGATGCTTCTCAGTTGCAGCTTCCCTAGATGCTTTACTATACTTCCTTTTCCCTGGTTAGCTGTCTACCTTAGGGCTGCTTTCTGCTCATTAGCAGTAATGGGTTTGAAAGGGAGAAATGCAAATCAACCCGATCTTTATCAGAGGCAATGGGAAAAGAATGTGTCAGGGGATTCCATCAGTGAAGATGGAGCATGTAGGCCTGTCTGTGTTTCACAAAAACTTCAGATGAACATTTTGTTTTGTGTACCCAGATCTGCCAACACAGACACACAACACAAAGACAACGCGAAGTTAATAGTGTCAGTGCTCAGAAAACATAAAATGTCCTTGGTGTGTGTGTGTGTGTGTGTGTGTGTGTGTGTGTGTGTGTGTGTGTGAACACAGTGGACACTGTAATTGTCTCTATCTAAGCTGTTGAATTCAGGAACCAAGCCTTTCGGCTAAGGTGAATTTGGGGAACCTTGAAATAAGGTCAGAGTCAAATAATCCGATAAGAACTAACTGAATGAGTGTGTGGGAGGCAGGGAAGGCTGGTGAAGCAGGATAGAGAGGCTGGGAGAGCAGGGCTTCGGTTGGGGACCTACCTGCATTTTAATCCCTGCTTTGTTACTCACTGGTTGAGTGACTTTAGGCAAGTTTTTTTTTTTTTTAAAGTCTTTGATCCTTTGTGTCTATAAAAAAGACATTAATACTTACCTCAAAAGAGAATTTATATGGTTTAAATGAAATATTCTGTGTCGCTGTCTGGCACAGTGCGGGCAGTAAATTGAAAGCAGTGTAAGAAGGCAGGTATTTCTCTCTTCTAAGCAGTAGTTTTGAAGTGGGATGTATATAGAGGCCTTTAGAAATACCCAAACTGTGAATGCTACTAAAATGTATGTATATATTTTCTTTCATTAAATGTGGTAAAAAGGATTTGCCCTGGTCCATTCACCAAATTACTGACTTCACTGTGTGACTCAGAACTACCAAATCAGTATTCTATTGTTTATCTCTAACTTCTATTATTTTCTGGCAGAAAACCATCCCTTTCATAATCAGTACTATCATTTGCCTTTTTAGGCCATTTTCCAAAAAGAAACAGAGTAGAGCGTACACGTATGGTGTGTGGGTGTGTCTTTAATGACATCAAGCAGGAGGGGAAGAGCAGAGCCAAACTGACGGGTCTGGGGAGGGCAGCCAGCCCACACCTTCAGAACTGGCCCCTAGCAAAATCACAAATGACTGCAAGTCATCAGCATTCAGGGTCACGCACAGTAACAACTGTGTTAAATCCATGAAGGCCAAAGATCTACTGTCTGTGGTAGATTGAAAACAGAATAAAAATATATACCCAACAATAGTGCTGCCAAAGTTAGGAAGGGAGAAAGAACAGCATAAATTGTGGTTTCTAGGAAAAGGTTGATGGGAAAAATCAGACTTGGGTTGGTCTTCAAAAAGTGAAAAGATTTGTAGTTAGCCTATTTTTTAATTTCACAAAGAAAGTCCTTAAATAAAGGAGCTTATTACATGATGCCTAGAAAAGAGGTCGTAAGTCATAAGTACAATTGATTGATTGTAAATCAATCCCAATTTTCCTGTAAATAGAATATAAAATTCATATATATGTGTAATTTTAACTAAGACTCTATTATCAAGCTTATGGGGGTAATTCCATATTTAACCAGCTCTAAATTATAAAAACACCTTTCTAAAGTTTATATAAACTTGATTAAATAAAGCAATAAATAATAAGTCATTCTAAAGTTTAAATAACTAAACGTGTAAAAATGAACTTCAAGCAAAGACATAAAATAATGTATTCATAATTCCTGTTTTTTGTCTTTTCCCTAGAAGAGATCAGAAGTTGAAGGAACAAGTATTCGTTCAAAGTTTAGGTTCTAATACATAAAGTTGTATTTTGTTGTTTTCTCCATTTTATATTTAAGCTTTTGTTTTGTTTTGTTTTTGAGAGAGAGAGCGCGTGAGTGCGGGGGTGGTGGGGAAAGGGCAGAGGGAGAGAATCTTAAGCCGACTCCATGCCCAGCTCAGAGCCTGACACAGGGATCCATCTCATGACCCAGAGATCATGACCCGAGCCGAAATCAAGAGTCGGACGCTTAACCGACTGAGCCACCCAGATGTCCCTATATTTAAACTTTTCTTTTAGCAAAAAGAGAGCCTTAAAAAGAATTGCTAGTTATTCAGGTTTCTGGAAACCTCACCCTGTACCCTTATATTATTCTGAGAAAGCAGGCCTGAGAATTTTAGAAGCCAAGTTTTTTTTTTTTTAAGGTTTTACTTATTTATTTGAGAGAGAGAGTGCACAAGCCGGGGGTGGGGTGGAGAAGGGCTTGGCGCAGAGGGAGAAGGAGAAGCAGACTCTCCACTGAGCAGGGAGCCAGACTCGGGGCTGGATCCCATGACCCTGGGATCATGACTGGAGCCAAAGGCAGACACTTAACTGACTGAGCCACCCAGGTGCCCCTAGAAGCCATCTTCTTCTGGAACTTGGTTTTCCACCATTGGACCCTCTGCCATGTTGTTTTTCCTCCATTTCAAGCTTTATAGCTTTAGCTTGAATAACTGGATTGAAAGATAATTTTATCTAAAATCCAACAGCTCTAAGTCCAGAATGAAACTGTCACAGGAATCTGTGTTTACATCATCTTAGGGGTTGAAAATCTTTTTGATTATAAATAATTTAGTGATTCTTAAAAACAAATGCATGATTAGTTATTTGCTCATTCACTCGATAAACATTATTTAGTACCTATAATTCATTCATTCAGTAAATTACCGTGGAGCACATACAACATGCGAGTAGGTTCAAGTACTAGGAATAGAACAGTGAGCAAGTCAGACAAGTTCTTACTGCACTGAAGCCTGCATTTCAGCAGACGAGATGATACACAAGAAAACAAACAATCCAGATAAAAGTGCTATAAAGGGAATGAGGAATGTGATTGTAAGGGGCTAGGGGAGTTATTCTAGATAATTGTTTATAATGGGCAAGGCAGTGGGTTGGAAATACCAAGATGTTCTCCAGGAACTCACAGACAAATGAGAAAGATAGACGTGGAAACTGAGAATTTCAAATGTACATGCTCTAAATTTCTGTCTTGAATCTGCAAGGGCTCATAGGAAGTAATCTGCTAATTGCACCCAGGAGCATAAGAAAAGCATTAAGTGGAATCTTAAAGATCGGGAAAAGAAAGACTTTCTTGGTAGCAGGAACTGCATGTGCAAAAGCTTCAAGGTGCATAATGCATGGCCTCATTTAAGAATAGCCATTAATCTTGGGTGGCTGGAGCACTGAATATATATATTCAGGTGATGCTGCCTTTCTCAGCAACACCCTCAGGCAGTTGTACCTTCACTCGTATGCTGCTGTATTGCATTTTTAGAATTCTTCTTTGGAATTGCCTTCAAAGACAATTTCTTAGCAACGTATGAAAATCTACTCTAGAGTCACATGGGCATCCCTCTTGGTCTGTGTTCTATTTCTCACTTTCACCCTGCTTGGCTCAGCTCTGCACCCTCCATCCCTTTAGACAATGGTTCCTGCCTCTCAGAACTAGGTACCTGAAGGTGAGTCTTGAGCCTTGGAATATAGCTGGGCACGGTGTTGTGCCAACTGAGGCTGACCACTGGGGATGCCACACCCAAAATGCATGATGAAGCTGAATGGCATAAATTCTTAAGGAAAATAATTCAACAGCATTTGTGAGTGCCTACCACTGGGCCAGGTGCTCTGTTCTACTTTGCTATTAGTTCTAGTGAGCTCTACTTATTAATTCCATCTTCACCCAGTAATGTAAATCTGCAAGCTCACGACTATCCTTCTTTTAAAAAGTTAGAGAACTGTTGCATATTGCTTCTTATGAAATACATCCCAGGGCCTTGTGTATTATACCCAAATAGATTTAGAAGTGAACACTTCAGTGTCTCTCCCACAACAGTGTTCTTTCTTGATAACTTAGAACTGCAGAAGTTATGAGCAATTGTCTTGATCTGTTTGGGCTGCTATCTATAATAAAATACCATAAAATACACTGGGTAGCTTAGAAATAACAGAAACGTATTTCTCACAGTTCTGGAGGCTGGAAGCCCAAGATCAGAAGCCCAAGTACCAGCATGGGCAGACAAGGGCTGTCTTCCGGACTGTAGACTTCTCGTTGCATCCTCACAGAGGGAAGGGGTGAAGGAGCTCTGTGGAGTCTCCTGTATAAGGGCACTAATTCCATTCACGTGGGTTCCACCTTTATGACCTAATCACCTCCCAGAGGTCCCCCACACCACCTTCTAATACTGTCACCTTGGGCATTAGGTTTTCAACATGGGAATTAGGGGAGATGCAAACATTCAAACCATAGCCCAATGAAATATTTGCATTAGGGCTTTAGGAAGTGATTTCCTGTCTGTTTCCCTCAGCACTCCTGAGAACTCACTGATTCTATAGCCCTTGACTACCAGAGCGCAGGGGAGGTCTGTTGTCTTGATGAGTGAGCCCATGCCCATGGTGCAGGTGTGCCCAGGTTAGAGGTGTGGGCCACCTCGCTGTGCAGGAGCCTCACTCCCTTTCAGGAAGGACACAGACACCATCCGAGATGTTGTGCCTGCCTCATGGTTGTCACGGTGCCAAGTGCTTATTGGGATTCTGCCAAGAAAGGTGTGATCGTGGAGAATAAAAGCGCCTCTTTGAATTGTGCTGACCAGAAAGCTGATTCTTGGTGTTGGAGTGTTTAGTTTGACCTTTCATTTTTAAGTGGTTTTATGAAAATGTGAGCCCTGCATGCTCTGTAATTTTGAACATAGAGGTTTTTCTTGTTTTGTTTTGTTTCTTCTTTTTTAAACCAGGCCTACAAAATTCGAGCTAATCTTAAACACCCATGTTGGGTCCACTAATCATCTCTAAGGGATCCACTCATTGTGCCATCCTTGACGAAAAGGGAAACTGTTAGTAAAAGCATGAGAGTCCTACCCAAAATGTCCTATTAAATCATTACTTAGAAACATGACAGGCATGGAGATCTGAGGAAGCCCTTCTTTCCTAATATAACTTTCCCACTCCTACTAAAGTTTGTTGTCCTCCAGGAGGGGTGATAAGAAGTGTACAAGCAGGATTTATGTGCCAAATGATGCATGGCAGGGGGTGACTTGAGAGGCCCCACTCTGGGGAGAACAGTTAGTTTTTCTTTTTTTAAGATTTATTTATTTGAGAGAGAGAGAGTGCATGCGTGTACATGCGCGAGTGAGCTGGGGGACAGTCGTAGGGAGAGAGAGAATCCTGAAGCAGGCTTCCTGCTGAGCGAGGACTGGGGAGCCGGATGCGGGGCTTTATTCCGGGACCCCGAGATCATGAACTGCGTGAAAACCAAGAGTCGACTGCTTAACTGACTGAGCCACCCAGGCGCCCCAGAACGGTTAGTTCCTTAAAGACCTATTTATTACTAGCTCTTTAGTAAGAGCTGAAGGAAGAAATTGGTAGGAAGGAAAGAAGAACAGAGAAAGAAAAGAAAGGAAGGAAGAAAAGGAGGGAGGAAATAAACAGAAAGGAGAAACACATGCTATAATCATTTTACCTCCATTAGATTTAAACCAGTTTATGTCATTCAAAGGATAGAAATAACATTTGGATTTAGAGACATGCTCTAAATCTTTTCACCCTGACCTTGGGGCTGCTTGCTTGGATCCCTGATGAATGGTGTTTGGTTCCTGGAAATATGATAATGCCACTTGTTTTCTTATTTTGGGTGATAAACCCAGTACATTCCTCATGTGAGCAGAAACGCACATCGATAACCGTGAAGGCCCATGGGTCCAGCAAAGGGATTTTTTCCTCCCCTCAATTTTTAATGAGGCCCCGTATTTGTCATCATCCCCAAAGGCTACTCTGAGCACAATGTCCTCAGCGTGTGCACCAGAGCTGATGCCAAGCTGCTGACCCCTGCATTTGATGAGGCCTCAGCTGAGACTCTGGCCCAAGCTCCAACAAATTGTTGGATGCGTCGCATTGATTCTTGGCTCTGATACTAACGTAGAGCTCATGAGTTGTGTGGTGCCCATGTGAACCCAGGCTCTGGCAGTGCTTATGCCAGACGCATGATGAGATGAAGCTGGGAGGAGGGCAGCAAGACCCCCTGCGCACTGGCATCTTAACAGACGTGAGCAACGAGAAGAGCTATGTTGCAGAATCACCATTTCGTAGCTTATGGGAAGTCATAAGCGATCAGGAGGTGGAAAAAAAAAATGCTGTCTTCTAGCTCCTCTTAAATAAAAAAAAAAATCCCTCCACATCAGAGAGATGCTTTATGAACTGTGAAATGGGGAAGAAAGTTGAAATGTTTAAAGAGTCAGGTAATCACTTTTATTATCAAAGGGAAGCTGACTTCCAGGCTGGCTGTTGAGTTAACGGCAGATTTAAGAGCCTCGGGCATGGCCGTGTGGCACTGACCACAAGGACACTGGTGATATTTCAAGGCAGCGCTGTGTTGTCTAGTTCTTTTTTTTTTCCTTCCCCTCCAGGAGAGGGCAGGCCAGAGCCAGGGCACAAAAGGGCATGCTACTCTGGCCTAGGAAGCAATTTTTCAAAAGGCAGTTGCACACAAACATTTCTACCAGCACACTCTGTGAGACATAATCCTGTGTCAGAGTAGGAGTTGTGCCTGTCTTATTGCACCCAGAGTTCCTGGCACGGTGAGCAGCCCCTAGTTCAAGACAGATCTGTTGGACTCACTAAGGAGCTATGAAAATTGAGTATAAGAGCCTTGCTACTAAAGATAGCTATTAGACTTTGGTCCAGGGACTGCTCTTAAATTTGTTCCAGATGCCTCATTTCACAGATAGGAAAACTGAGGCAAAGAAAAGGTCAATAGCTTCGCACTGTATTGCCCAGCTTCCCGTAAGTGCTAAGGTTGTATGGGAAAGAAGTGTGCCTGCACGGTGCCCTGGGTAAACAGTGGACACGGAGCCCAGGGACCCAGTTCTGATGCTCACACTGCGTTTGTGAGCTCTTTCTTCTTAGGTGAACTCTTGCTAGTCTCTCTGAGCTTCTGCACCCACCCCTGGAAATGGTAATGGTAGTAATGCATGCGAAGGCACTTTGTAAACTGCAGAGCCCCATATAAATGTAAGTGATGATTAATTTTCCGAGACACTGTTGTCCAAACTCTGTTGTTACAGTGTTTTTTTTTTAAAGGGGTCATGTAAGAGTAAAGGAAGGAATGGAATCCATGACCAAATGACTGAAGCAGGGGCGCTCAGTGGCTCAGTTGGTTGAGCTTCTGACTCTTGGTTTCGGCTCAGGCCATGATCTTGCGGTTGTGGGATTGAGCCCCATGTTGGGCTCCATGCTCAGCAATGAGTCTGCTTCAGATTCTCTCTCCCTCCCCCTCTGCTTCTCCCCCTGCTCATGCATTCTCTCTCTTTCTCAAATAAATAAATCTTTTAAAAAATTACTTTGAAGGAAATGCTGTATTTTGCCATTAATATTTTGCTTATATTAAAGGCTCTGAGAAGGCCTGATATAAAGAAGTGCATTTGACTGTGTTTTTGTTTTGTTTTAAAGATTTAGTTATTTATATATTTGAGAGACAGAGAGTAAGCACATGAGCCAGGCCACGGGGGTGGGCGGTAGGAGGTGGGGCAGAGGGAGAGGGAGAGAGAAACTTTAGCAGACTCTGCGCTGAGCATGGAGCCCGATGCAGGGCTCAATCCCAGGACCCTGAGATCATGACCTGAGCTGAAGCCAAAAGTCAGCCACTTAACCGATTGAGCCACCCAGGCACCCCCATATGAGTATGTTTAATGCCATGGTTCTTAAATCCATCTCAACCACTATAATTTTCCATCTTTGACCCACGTAGAGACAGACGTGAAAAATGTCACATTCTTATTTTGTATGAATGTTGATAAATGTTACATTCATTCATTCACCATCACTGATTGAGCCTCTGGTGAGCAAGCAGCAGACTGTGGTGTTTCTCGAAAGTAGTTTACGGAGCTCCATCAGGATCACCTGGAGAGGGAATGGTGCTAGTTAAAGTGCAGCTTTCTGGGTCCTACCCCAAACCTACTGAATCAGAATAACTCCAGAGTCGGGGCCTGGGAATATGCATTTGCCGCCAGTCCTGGAAGATCCTGATGCGCAAGGAGGTTTGATAACCGCCCCTGTATGCTGTGCTGAGGAAGAAGTTAGTTACCCTGGTTTTATGAGTTACTAGCTATATGACCCGGGCAGCTACTTTCATGTTTCTGAACTCCATTTTAAAGAAAAGCAAAAAGGCATATTGCCGCTTCATAAAGGTTTTGTGAAGATTTAATGCTATAATCTATGCAAAGTGCTAATTATATCTATCTTCATCCTTTTGGGCTGCTGTCCCCAAATTAACACAGATTGGGTGGTTTATAAACCACAGAAATGCCTTTCTCACAGTTCTGGAGGCTGGGCGTCCAGGATCAGGGTGCCAGGTGGGTAGGGTGAAGGCCCTCTTCTGGGTGGCAAATGTCTCCTTGTATCCCCACATGGGGGAAGGTGGGGGCGTCTGTGCGATCTCTTTTATAAGAGGGCTAGGGCGCCCGGATGGCTCAGTCGGTTAAGCCACTGCCTTCGGCTCAGGTCATGGTCCTGGAGTCCCGGGATCGAGTCCCGCATCGGGCTCTCTGCTCGGCGGGGAGTCTGCTGCTCCCTCTGACCCTCTTCCCTCTCGTGCTCCCTCTCTCTCATTCTCTCTCTCTCAAATAAATAAATAAAATCTTTAAAAAAAAAATAAGAGGGCTAATCCCGTTCCTGAGTACTCTGCCCTCATGGCCCAATCACCTCCCAAAGGTCCTACCTCCTCATACGATCACTTTGGGGATTAGGATTTCAACATATGAGTTTTGGAGGGTTACAGACATTCAGACCATAGCAACATCTGCTATAATGAGATCTCATTAATGGTGGTAGTAGCTGTTGCTGTTATTATTATTGTCGTTGTTGTTGTTCTTATTCCTGGGACCAGTGTGCAGGTGGAGACATAAAATAAGCATGATCACTCTCCTCGAGTGCTCTGTCCAGTTAGCAGTCAGCTACATACACCATGATCTGGGTGCTGTAGGAGTGAAATCTAATGGAAAGCCGGACGTTCACCGTGTGGAGGGGCTCATGGAAGGCTGTACGAAGAAGATATTTGAGCTAACCTTGAAGGAGGTGTCATTAGGTAAAAACCAACCAACTCCACTAATGCACAGAAGGAAAAAACCATCCTAAGGGTCCTTCCAGCAAACCCGAAGGAACATTGCCACGTATCTGGCCTTGCCTTTTTGGTAACTGGGAGTTGGCTTCCCATCACTTTGTGTCTCAGAGGTATTCTTTCTCTGATTTAATTTTCTTCACAGATTGTCATAGGGAACATTTTTTTCTTAAAAAAAAAACAACTCTGCAAATATTCAGAAATAATTTAAAATAATAGTTCTAGTTTCTTTGTTGACTCCCCCCACCCCCAGCTTCTAGTGGCTATTTGATAACATTTGATTTTGTTGCTTCTCTCTTTTTTCCCACTCTTTGTTCTCTCGCCAATAGGTGGCTAAAAGTGACCATGAGCAAAGATCTAATTAATTCCTGAGTGGTGGTGGATAGGACTAATAACAACCGGCATTAATTTCATAAGTGTTCTGTTTAGCATTATTAAGAAAATTTCGCAAATTTCAGTTGATTGCTTGCTATGGGATCAGTCTTGCTCAAGGGTGTTAGTAGGCTATAAATGCAAAACATGGTCCCTGTCCTTAAGTAGCTGATTAATGAAGGAAATGCCAAAGTGCGAAGTTTCAAAGTCAAGTAGTGATCCACAGAGAAACCGTGCAAGGCCAAACACAATCCTATTTGATTAAATAATTGTATAAGTCTTTCTGTGATTAATTATGAGATCAGGTGGGCTAAGTACATTGGTCCGGCCCCATGGAGTATTCCAAAAGAAAAGATACGGGTGGAAAATCTGAATTTAGTAAGTCTCACTTCTGGTACCCTGAAGGATGCATATTTTCTCATGGGGCAGCAGGTCCGTGCTATGATTCCAGAGAGTATAGAGCCAATTTTTCAAGTATTTTCTACAAAGATTGGCAGACATCACGCAGAGCAGTAGCCTAGCACTGCTGGAATGTCCATGCACACAGACATGTAATATGACATAAATCGAGACACATCTCTTCCCTCCCCACCCCACGCAGAAAAGGAGGAAGAATAAATGAGAGGATTGATTTGGTTTGGTTTTTAGCCATTTTGGTGATTTTTTTTTTAAACAAATTTTCTTTTTAAAAATTAATGTGTGCTCATTGTGAACACTATTTTCCATTCATTTTTCAGTGTGATTATGGATATTGCAAGAGTGGCTCCCATGGGATGGGAGGCAGGATGGGTTGGAACTGCCAACCTTAGCAGCAGCAGACTCTTCTGATGGCTCAGGGCATCCTGCTCCAGACGGACTGGACGGTGGTGGGAGTCTGGCTGGCAGGTGGTCACTTGATCGGCCACAGCAGTCTTTGGTGAGAGAAACCCTCTAGCACAGAGCTGTATACGCGGTCTACCCCATCATTTCCCTCAGTTTAAGGAACATGGAACATGAACTACACAAGAAGGAAGCAGGCAATTTGACAGAGTTCTTCCTATGTTACGATCTTTGCTTTTTCTGTTGTTTTTTTCTTGCCCACTTTTTTTTCTTTTTTATTTTGTTCTTCCTCTTATTTTATTTTTCCTTTCTACTTATTTTGGAAAGCATATAGTCTTTATCTGTCCTTTTAGTAGTTACCCTTTAATTTTTGATGTGTGTATATGATTTAAAATCCAAACAGAATTAATTTCTCTAACCCCTTCTCCTCAAATACAAGGATCTTAGGAAGCTTTCACACCACTCTGTCTTCCATGTTACTTTGTTCCGGTCTTATCTCCCACCTCCTTTTACGTTCCCCAGACCGGTCCTCACTTTCGTTATCCAGCAGTGATACTGGCTTGGGTTTGCACGTAAGTCGACTGGTTTCTTTGCTCTCCGTTGTTCTCTACTCCCACTCCTTCCTTTGGGATTCAGTCTCTTTTTTTCCTGAAACACTTCTTTAGTGCTTGTTTCGTTTTGTAGCAAGAGTCCTTGTCTTATTCCGTGTATGGCTTCTAATACTTTAAACAGACTTCACCACATGTCTGTCCTTTCTTGTGTTATAGTGCATTGTGTTTGTTTACCGGGGCGCCATTACAAAGTACCATAGACTGAGCAGCTTAAACAACGGAAACTTACTTTCTCGCACTTCTGGAGGTTCGAAGTTCGACATAGGTGTCAGCTTGTCAGCTGTGTTAGTTTCTTCTGAGACCTCTCTTTGGCTTGTGGGTGGCTGTCTTCTCCCTGTGTCCTCACATGTTCTTCTGCCTGTGTATGTCTGTCTCTCAATCTGCTCTTCTTGCAAGGACAACACTCATAGTGGATTAAGCCCCACTCTAATGACTTCATCTTACCTTAATTGCATCTTTAAAGAACTCTTGTCTCCAAATACAATTGCATTCTTAGATACTCGGGGTTAGGACTTCAACACATGGACTTAGGGGCCGGTGGAGACACAATTTAGCCCATACCGCAAGTTCTTAATGGTCTAAGAACCCCATGTGATGTGTCTGTTAACTCATTCTCATGGAGGATTTTCATCACATGTGCTTTGAAATTTTGGACTGTGAACTCATCTCCATTGGGTGTTTAACCGTGGGAATACCATGTACGTGGGTTAAAGGTGTGTCCCTACAGGGCAGCTTTATCCAGAAGGATCTACCCGGTGCTGCCAGAGTTTCAGTGGCTCAGGCCAATGTTTATGATAATTACCCTGCTTGGGGTTTCCCAGATCATGTAGACTATAGAAATACCAACCACAGACCCTCACAAATCCTCTCAGCCCGTGGTTATAAAGTATCAGAGGAGACCTTTTATCCTATTCAAATTATAGGATGCTGTGAAGACAGGTTTTTTTTTTTTTCTTTCTATCAACTCTTTCACTAGCTTGAAGCCCTTAAAAGGTTCATATTTATGCAGAGACATCAATTACAACCTCTCACCTTATAGGCATGGCCACCCACAGAGCCGTGCAGTAGCTAATCCTACGTGATGCTAAAACCTGTTCTGGGTTATGGAGACAATTACCTCTCCTTCATTCTATCCCCATCTTGGTCATAGCATCAACTTATTGCTTCACATCATCACTTCATTCTTTTTTTCTTGCACCCGAGGCTTTCAGATATTCATTCATGTCCAATTTTGTCCAGCATGTTTAGGTGTTTGTAACACGAGGATTTTCAAGACATCTAGTCTTCCATTACCAGAGTAAAAATTTAGGTGGTGAGATTGCTTTAAACTTATCGATTAATTTAGGGAGGAGTGACATCCTTGTGATAATGAGTATTCCCTTCCAAGAATTGGATATTTGTCTAAATTTTCTTGGTGTCCCTCCATTAGGTTTTTAAAATTTTCTTTGTGTGGTTTTGTACTTCTTTCTATTTCTTATTTATCTTTAGCTATTACACATTGGATCTTTTTTATTTTAACTCTTACTAACTTTGCATATGCAAAGCCTATGATCTCCATATGTTAATCTTGTTCCTAGCTAACTTGTTGAATTCTGTTGTTTCTGTCAGTTTTCCAGTTGCCTCTCAGGTTTTTCGGGTATGCAATCATCTCAGCCCTAAAATATGACACTTTTACCCCTGTCCTCGAATGTTTTATGTCCCTATTTTCTTTCTTTTGCTAGATTGATAGTACTTTTGTAACAATGTTATATAATAGATTGGAGAGCATTATTTTTTTTAAAGATTTTATTTATTTCTTTTAGAGAGTGAGACAGTGTGTGTGCATGCGGGGGGAGGGGCAAAGGGAGAGGGAGAGAGAGAATCTCGAGCAGACTGACCTGGGCCTCGATCGCTCACGACCCAGAAACCATGACCTAAGCCAAAACCAACAATTGGACGCTCAACTGACTGAGCCACCCCGGTGCCCCAGGAATAGAGAGCATTCTTACATTTTCCCTAATTTAAACAGGAATGCTGCTGTTGGTTTCTTGTTAAGCTTGACTCTGGCTAACTTGCAGATTGAAGTGACATTTATGTAAGTCTCCAGAATTTAAAAGCACTTTCTTGCCCGTTGTCGTGTTGAATTCTTGCCACCACCTGGTTTTATAAGACATGGAAAATATTGTTTGATCAATTTTCTTTTAAAGACGACTTATGGAAGATTTTCTCTGAGTGGCCAGTGACCTTCAGTTGTCCTGGCAGGTGAGTTTTATCCACTTTTGGTTACCAGAAATAGTGATAAGACCTACCTAGTCACAAACATCCTATTGACTGTTTTTTTTTTTAAAGATTGTATTTATTTATTTGACAGAGAGAGACACAGCGAGAGAGAGAACACAAGCAGGGGAGTGGGAGAGGGAGAAGCAGGCTTCCTGCCGAGGAGGGAGCCTGATGCCAGGCTCGATCCCAGGATCCTGAGATCCTGACCAGAGCCAAAGTCAGACGCTTAACGACTGAGCCACTCAGGTGCCCCTATTGTCTGTTTTCTTATTGAAAACCCAAATCTGGTCTTCTCTTTAACTAAAAAGCACCTAAGAAAAATTAAAAAGCAGTGTACTATTTTGGACTGAAATATATATGTCGCAATATAAACTTATACAGTAGTCACTATTGCTTAAAAGTGTATAAAAAGCACTGCAAAGCCCTGGTCTGGCCCATTTGTCTTTATGCAATTGGCATTCACTGAGCTGCTGTGTAAGGCTATATGGTTTGTGCACTCCTCAGAGGTGCCCAGCAGTGGAGGTTAGAGGGGGAAAAATCCAAATGACATTGTACTCGCTAAGCTTCATGTTGTGGATGATGGCCGCAGCCTGACCCCACCAGAGGAAAGGGTGGTTTCTTCAACATAAAGGCTTTCTGTAGCTAAATGGTGTGCCTGCAGGGCTGTGGCTTCCCAGAAGAGGGCACCGTTCCCAATTCTCTTAAAGAGTCTGTAAGGCTGCTATCACAACCCCAGGATTAAACTCAACCCCCTAAAGCCCAATTCCATACACAGTTCATACAGTCTTACCTTAGAGCCGTACCAGGTTTTTTCTCATCTGGACTTTAAGAAATATGAGAGAATCTTTGTAGAAGGTTCCCTTTTATAATTCTCAGTTCTGAAACATGATGCCATCTTCATCACCATCAGCTGGGCATCTACTAAGCAGGGGTCCCTAATAAGCACTGGATAGAAAAGGAGCTAAACGCACAGCTTAGCATGGCTACTTAACAAGCACTAGCCAAGGTTATACATCATGGATGGTCTTGTGAATGTACATTACTCTTAGCTGAAGTGAAGAAGCATAATCAGATGCAGTAAGGGGTCCTGATTACATATTCCCATCTATTAGTCTTGGAACTATTGCCCGGGAGTTTGGCAAGCCTTGTGGAAGATGGAGTAAGTAAAATCTCCTTCGAGAGCAAGTTATGAGGAATGAGCACACTGACTCCTGAAGGCAGATAGAGGTCCTGAGTCTCTGTCCACTGCAGAGGACTCAGCCTATCTCTTGCTGCTCCTCCACAGTTTGGAGAAAGGGAACTGCTAAGTCAGCACTGTTGAGTCTAATAAATACAGAGGTGGAAGGAATTTTATACATCGCCCACTCTGTACCCCTCAAATATGAGGAATGTTGGTTCAGGAACGTTCTGTACCATCCCAGGAGCGCATGCTTGTCAGTGGGAAAATAGAGACAAAAATGCAGTATGGGGGCGCCTGGGTGGCTCAGTCGGTTAAGCATCTGACTCTTGGTTTCAGCTCAGGTCATGATCTCAGAGTCATAAGATCGAGCCCCACGTCTGTCTCCGCGCTGGGCATGGAGCCTACTTAGGATTCTCTCTCTCCCTCTGCCCCTCTCACCCCACACCCCTCTCTGTCTCCTTCTCTGAAAAAAATATTCAGTGTGGACCTCATCTTTGAGATTCAAGATGTCACTCCTTGTGAAGGTTTCACTACTTCAGTAACAAGTTATGACATACATATTGTGTGTATTCATAGTCTCTGGAATAGTGATGGCTTGAATAAAGAAGCACACCTTACTGGACACAAGTGCCTGGTTTTCAATCCTGATTTCTATCTGTCTTACCCAGAAATCGTTATTGTTGTTCAGTCTTTAGATCTGATGCTTCTATTTGTGGAATCGCTGGATACATGAATATAAGACACAAATTTGTAAGCTTTCATAGGCTAATCAGTGACCTATGACAGGACCACATGCGACAAGAAGAGCTGATATTTGGGGAGGTGGGAGAATGGGCCACTTAGCGGTGGAAGCCTAACTAACGGGATGGAGACTCAGGTACCGAGAGCTCCTCCATGAGCCATGAGAAAGAAAGCGACGCCAAATGCAAAGACCAGTGAGTGGACAGATGGAGAAGCACTTCTTTCTGCTGACTTTCCCCTTTTCAGAAGACCTGTTAGGGTGATTTCTGAATGCAGCTTGAACCCCATAGAACCTCTGGGCAATGTGGCACTCAGTAGATGTCCCTTCTCATCTTGTGAGCAGAGAACACTCGAGCATGTAGGCGAGAGCCCCCTCCTTTCAGGTCATGTTCCACAGGGCAGTGGTTCTCAAACTTCCTCCTGTGTCAGAATCACCTGGAGTGTTCCTTGAATCACCACCTACATGGCTGGGCCCTACCCCAACAGTTTCTGGTTCAGGAGGTCTGGGTTTAACAAGCTCACAGCCAATGCCGATGATGCTGGTTCTGAATCACACTTTGAGAAACACTGCCCTTGAACAGTGCTTTTCAGAAAACAAGTGATAACTAGAGAGTGAGTAAAAAAGCCTCCAGGGATCCTTCTAAGGATAATAGAAATATTGTAAAATTAGATTACAGTGCTAGTCATACAATGCTATACATATAGTAAGATTCACTGACCCCTACACTCTAAGTGGGCAAGGGTTGTGGTATGTCAATCACGTGATGATAAAACTGGGTTTTAAAAGTCATTACTTACTAGAATGAATTACAAACAACAATTTTCTTTCAGTTAATTAGAATGAAAGAGAAACTCTCCTGTGTTTTACATAGTGTATGAGGATTCTCCAGAGAAACAGAACTAACAGGATGTGCGCGCGCTCGCGCGCACACACACACACACACACACACACACACACACACACACACACACAATGAGAGAGACCAAAATCTGCAGGGCAGCCTGGCAAACTGGCAGGAGTGACAGCCCTATTCTTGAGTCCGAAGGCACCCTAGCCTAGAGACTGAATCTTTCCTCTTTGGGGGACCAAAGTGATTGGATGAGCCCCTCCCACATTACGGAGGATAATCTGCTTTACTCAAAGTGCAGTGATTTAAATGTTAATCACATCTAAAAAAATACTTGCACGGCAACACCTAGACTGTTGGGTCAAACAACTGTGCACCAGAGCCTAACCAGACTGACATATAAAACTCACCATTGCACACAGTAAAAATACTGTTTTTGCGAAACTGTTGTTTCCACTTTCACACACACACACACACACACACACACACACACACACACACACACACACACACACACAGAGGCATGCATCTGGGTGAACTGGCTGGTGGTTTAAAATGTCTTCATTACTGTGAGTCGCCAATTAAAAAATACCAAAGACTCTGCTTAGAACACTTCTTCATAAAATAGACAAAAAGAGCCAGTAACAAAAAGAGCTGCTTTCATACTTTTGGTAAAAGCACACTAAATGGAATTCAATGAAATCTTTTTATGCCTCAAGCTTAAAGACTCAGTGGAAAGAGAGTAGTCCCCAGACTCTGGGAGCCTTATCTGGCTATCACCTTTATTACTCTAGACAGCCATATGCTTGTGACCGTCTGAGGGCTTGTAATGACAAGCCTGGGATGATTGAACCAAGTGGAAAACACATGTAGGCTGGCAGGCACATCTTGTAGACAGATCAAGATGATTAAGCAGTGCTTCCCTGTGCCATTAACATGTGACCAAAGCAGTTCATTTGGAGGAGGCTGTTTTGCTGTGGCAGCTTCAAAACATAGTAACACTGTGCTTTCTTAACCAGTTCTTTGCATAGCTGGTGATCCTGAGCTAGCGCTGCATCCCCAGGCAGGGCTCGCGATACAAGTCGTGGGCGGGGTGAGACATAGGAAGTGGTCAGCATTGTTCATGATATACATTACTTTGTATTTTTTGTTTTGTTAAGGGCTTTATGATGAGGGTCTTTGTTTTTTAGCATGAGGGATATGATGAGGTTAGAGATGGGGTCAAGCTCAGCATGATGTAAGGATGTCTATGAGGTATTTTTGGGAACACACAATTTACATTTTTTATGGTAATTTCAAATTGTCTCATCCAAGTAAGATGTCTTTGAGTATCAGATATTTTCATCCTCATGTGACCAGTGAAATCTAAATTCTAACATCTAAGTTTGCCATTGTATGTAATGAGCCCACCCCCACCCCACATGCTGCCTACCCCCTCCCACCTTGAGACCACTCTAATGATGATAACAGGAACTGGCCCCATTCTTCGCTGAGATTCGGGATTATTTCCCAGAGTGAGAGGGCAGGACTGGGAGACAGCACCCAGCCTAAATGCTATGCCCCTCCTCCTTCTCCTGGGACCCTTGGGCAACTAGCTCTTTCACCCGCTTGAGTGTGGGGAAGTGGTAGCATGTTTTCCCATCCACCTGAACTGTTTGCTTTTTCTTCCAGCTTCAGTCTAGCCAGTTCCCTTTTCTCAGGCTGAACCAGACTGGGCATGGCTGTGCTGGATTCTCATTCTGTCTTCTTCTCCATCCAGACTTCCCAAGATGGCCCTGCTCTGTGGCTTCTATTTCTGCCTCCTTCACTCCGCAGCCTTGCAGGTATGGTCCATCCCACTTCCTGAGGACCAAGCCCAGTTTTCCCCCATCTCATGGGCAGCCCAAAACTGTAGTGACACTACATCATGCTGACCAAGACAATTTGTAGATGAATTAAATGATCAATTTATAGGGGCCCTGGGTGGCTCAGTCGGTTAAGCATCTGCCTTTAACTCAGGTCATGATCCCAGGGTCCTGGAATTGAGCCCCGTGTCGGCTCCCTGCTCAGCAGGGAGCCTGCTTCTCCCTCTCCCTCTGCCTGCCACTCCCCCTGCTTGTACTCTCTCTCTCTAATAAATAAATAAAATCTTTTTAAAAAGATCAATTTATAAATAGAATAAGAGACAAGTAGAGAATTTCAGCTATCTATGCTCAGTAATATCTATGCCTACTGAATGCTTTTTTAATTGGGATGGTGGCTTAAAACAACCATTTTATTATCTCTCACAATTCTGTGGGCCGACTGGATTTGGCTGAAAAGTACTGCTGCTCCACGTACTGTCAGCTGGGGTAGCAGTCATCTGGAGGCTTGGCTGAGTTACCCCATCCAAGATGGTGCACACATATGGCAGGCAGTTGGTACTGTTGTCAGCTGGGACCTCGGCTGGGATTGTCACCTGGAGCGCGTTGGTTCTCCATGTGCCTTCTCCATATGATTTGGACTGCTCGCAGCCTGGCAGCTGGATCCCAGGGGGCGGCATTCCAAGTGTACTTAAGCAGAAGTTGCAGACCTCTAAAACCCAACCTCCAAAGTTACACAGCATCATGTCTGCTGCACCCTGGTAGTCAAAACTAGCCACGGGGCCAGCCTGCAGAAGGGAAATAGATTCCACCTCTTAATGGGGTTGTCTTTAATCTATCACATCTTTAAATCTATCACATCAATACAGATAAAGATAAACAGATGAAGAATCGGTGGATTGAAACATTCCAACAAAACTTTTCAGGAAATAATGGTGGTTTTTATGTACTTCTTGTTGTTTTACTGCATTTTCTGATTGTTCTAGCAATAAATGAATTGCTGTTTTTTAACTTTGTTAAGTGTCATACATGCATAAATGTTCATATGTTATCAGTACAGCGAGGTGAATGTTAACAAATTGAACATCCTCTTGCAACTTGTATCTAGATCAAGAAAGAGAACATTATCAGCATTCCAGAGATCTTCAATAGCTGTTACTTTTGCTAAGACAAAACAAGCATTTAATATTTAAAGAGAAGCATCTATTATAAGAAAAATAACAATTCTTAAATCTTTTATTCTGTACAAGTAAAACACATCTTTGACATTTGCAAAATAACCGCAAATCCTTAACGATTCTTTAAATTATAGATTTCAAGGCTCAATTGGCTAATATCCAATAATTTGCAACAAATGAATAGAAGAAGTGGATTTTCCCAACAGTTGGATGGCTAGTCTGAACATTTAGTGAATTGACTGATGGCCTATATCCTTATCAAAAGCTTTTATCATTGCCAAATAGTTATTTAATTCTTCAAACTTGTTTTGAAGTGAGGCATAAATAAATAAAAAATCAGAGTTTTGAGCAAAAGCATCAACCAGCAGTTAGCTTCAGAAACATACAAAAAACAAATCCACATGTGCATGAGTGTCATTTTTGTCCATCTTACCATTTCAAGAGGCAATACGCTAGATTATCATGAGATAGAGATGATACAATTATACAGCTCACCATTATTCAAATTATTTACATAGAATTTTGATTGATTTTTGATGCACATTTATATTTTGAGATGGGCACTGATAAAGAATCAAGGACCAAGACTTGTTCTCATTCTTTAATTCTTGACTTAAATTTCCCTCATGGCATTCACCTTTCCTGGCCACATCATTTAAAGGCAGCATCCTTTCTTCCCATCCTGATTGTTTTCTGCAGAGCCCCTGTGGTAAACTCAGTAATGGCTGCCAGGTATATCAGGTCCTAAGCCCTGGAACCTGTGAATGTTATCTTCTATGGAAAAAGGGTCTTTGAATATGTGATTAAGTTAAGGATCTTGAGATGAGTAATCCTGGATTATCCTGGTGGGCCCACCATGTAATCACAATCCCTCTTGTCTTTATGAGAGGGAGGCAGAGAGAAACCTCACACAGAAGCAGAGAAAAGCATTCAGGGAGAGAAGAAGCTGTGCTCTCTGGCTTTGAAGATGGAGGAAGGGGCCCTTGAGCCAAGGACTGCAAAAAATGCAGCTGTAGATCCTAGAAAGGCAAAGAAAAAATTCTCCTCTAGGGCCTCTGGAATGGGCACGGATCTGTAGACATCTTGACTTTAGCTCAATGTTGCTAGTTTCAGACTTCTAGCCTCCAGAACTATAAGAGAATGGAGTTTTTTTTTTTTTTAAGATTTTATTTATTTTTGAGAGAAAGCGAGAGAGAGAGAGCATGATCCTGGGGGTGAGGGGCGCCTGCAGAGGGAGAGAGAGAGAAGCAGGCTCCCCACTGGGAAGGGAGCCCGATGTGGGGCTCCATCGCAGGACCCAGGATCATGACCTGAGTCAAAGGCAGATGCTTAACCAACTGAGCCACCCAAGTGCACCTGGATTTCTGTTGTTTAAAGCCACCAAGTTGTGGTAACCATAGGAAACTAATATAGTACCTGTCACAATTTGAATTATTTGTTGACTTACCTTTTTTATTCTTATCTCCCTCGTTGGACGCTAAGCTCCAGGAGGTAGAGACCTGGTTTGTCTTCTCTGCTGTATACCCAGTACCCAGTTGGGAGCTTGGCATAGAGTAAATGTATGCCAAGTGATTCTGCAGCTAATGACAAGTTGGAGGAGGTGCATGGACATTAAGGGTTGGGTAAAGGTTGGTGTGGTAAGAAGTGGGGACGAACATTCCAGATGGGGGTTCTGTTGTGAGCAAACATGAAAATGTGAGGATGGAGAATTAATGTGGGGGGGTTTGAGGAAACCCATGAGATAAAAGGCCAGATAAGCCTTGAGAATCAGAGACACCCCTCCCCGCCCCCAGAAGTATAACATGAGGCCAGATTAAGGACTTCGAGAACCATAAGGAGCAGACAGGAGTAGAAAAGGATGTGGTAAAAGCTGATGGTTTTGGACTGTGTGCAGATGGCTTACCTGATGGACAGATATAAGCACCAGCAGAGTGGTGCTCTCCAAAAAAGAGAGAGGTTGAGCTCTGAGGAATGAATGAAGAATTTTACAGCTGGAAAATCTACCAAGAGACTCTTTTTTCCTTCAGCATACAAAATATGTTCTGTTTTGAAGTGAAGTCTTGATTTTAGTTTGAACTATGTGTAAGTAAGCAGAACCACAACTTTTTTTAGGATTTTAGGCCTCTGCAGATCAAGACCACAGGATGGAATCATCCGTGGTAGGAGGCTGGGTCCCATCGCTGTGCATACTGTTCGTAGTCTGCAGAGATCAGCAAATGAGCTTGCTCTGCCTCCTTCTTGGTGGTGCTCCCAAACCCTCGCTTTGCATAATTAGCTGATGACTTATGTCCTCATTAAGAGCTTACCAGTCAAAATGGTGATCAATTAGCAGACTCATTCATTAGGATCTTTCTTTGTGGTTCTGTTGTGAAGGATACTCATTTTTTTCCACTGGTACTCCTGAAAACTGCCATTCTGTAAAAAAAAAAAAAAAATGCCAATTTAGCAAGAACTCTGGCTATTAAACAGGTGTGTGCAAATCACCCAGGCTTATAAAAATCCTTCACACTACTTGTGGGAGGCAGATTAATGCCTCATCCCAGTTGTACTACTTTCTGATGGCTGCTATAACAAATTACCCCCCAAATTTTAAGGTTTGAAATAATACAGAAATATCAGAATCATTTGAGGTTTATACATTAAGACATGAGCTCTTTAGAAGAGACCCCACACACACATACTTTGTGAGTGACAGAAGTAATAAAGACTCATTAAAAACTCAAACAATACAGAATTGGGTAAAACAAATAGTGAAAGCCCTTCCTCCCTGCCTGCTTGATCCTGAGAAGGAACTCCTTGAACAGTTCCGTATTTACCCCCTTCTAGACAAGGACTTTCTTGTAATTGTGAATTCGGGCCAGCTTTAAAAATGGTCTCCCCGGATGGTTTCCTAGATGAGGTGATTTATGGGATTAGGAAAAACCCCTGTCCAGTGTGCCATCTCCAAATAATTTTCTCATTATGCCACTTTATGGCTGAAGTCCCATCATTAACAATTTATTTCTTTGGCTTAGTGGTTTTTCCCTTCTTAAGATGCAGATACCTGGTACAAGACTAACCCTGGCAGCCTGAACAGTCCTTGTAAGAATGAGTTTATTTAAATGAAGTCGGTCCCTCTCTCCGCTCCCTTATCTCGTCATCTGCTTTGTTCATGATTGCGATTTGCAATCCTTTGTCTGTCCCCTTGCCTTTTTCTTCTATCACCACCACTGACTCAAGTCCCATGAGGACCGGGAGTGCTTGTGCCTTCTTCCCTACCCACTTCCTGGGCTACGATGACGTAGGATGTGCTCCATAAACATTTGATTGGATGAAAGACCTTGGGAGACTGGATTCAGGCATGGGTGCTGGAACACGATGGAAGGACAGAGAAGTGCCATGTGAGCTGGTGAGGCTGCCTCCCAGGCCCGGCTCCGAGGCTGGTGCCCCTGATTGGGACCTAGGGCTTGCTTCCCATGCCTGCCCCCCTTCGATTGGTGGCTCTGCTGTTGTTAAATAGTTTGAATGTCACTCCTGGTGTCACAACGGAACGTTGCTGGCCTCACAGTCCTTGCCATTATCCACCCTGTGAATCAAAAGCCTCTGGTACTGATTTTTTAAAGTCTGAGAAGGTGGAAAATCAAAGCAGGAGAGGAGTATCTGTTTTGGTTGGATATTATGTTTTGTTTTGTTGAGTGAGTCCCAAAAGCTGTTTCTTCCCCCCTTTTTCTTTTTAACAGCTATATAAACATTTGCCAAAAAAAAAAAAAAAAAAAAAGCGATGGGAACAGGGTGTGGGTAAAGAGCTGCTGTTTGCAAAAATATGTCCAAAAAGCTGGCAACACCCATATGCCCTTTATTCCAAGTGTGCACATCAAGTTCATTGACCTGGTTAACACTTGTCTTTGACGGCAGTCAATGCAAAAGGAATGTCAGAATGAAGAATAGCAAAGCTTCATACATGTGAAGGTAATATAACATGGCATCAACTCCTCTTCAATAAAAATTAAAACAAAACAGAACAAGAGAACAACAAAGCTTCCAGAGTAGGAGAAAGTGGACTTGACTCAGTAGAACTCCTACGTAAGCTTCATAAGTGGCAGCAGTTAGCACCATGTATAATTGTATATTTCTTGTCTGTTTGAGGCTTTATGTAACATCGGTCCCCCTTCCAGCCTAGAAGCTCCATCTGGGGAGTACGGTCTGGTTCTGCTTGTCACAACGTGCCCAGTTGCTCGCACAGTGCTTGGCATACAGCATGTGCTAGGCAATATTTGTCCCACGAATGAGTACATATCACCTCATTTAGTTGGGATGGCCTATTCCAATGTGAATGGATTTTTAAAAATTGCCCAGCTTCTTAGTTCGACATAGGACTGCTTATATTTTTTGTCTAGGTAGTTTTCTAGCAAAGCATTCAGCCTTTTTTTCACACTTAAAAAAAAAATCTGTTTATAGATAACTTAGTTTTTCTCACGAATGGGGTCAACTGTAGATAATTAGTGACTGTTATAATAGAAGCAGTAAGAAGAGATTGTTCCCTAATATCCTCTTAATGAGAAAGCAGTAAAACTAAACTCAAGTGGTTATGTTGTTTGTGCGTTTTTTGTTACTTGTATCATGATCACGATCATCATCGTCATCGTCGTCGGCAACTGAACGGTCCCTTTTTCAGTTTAATTTAATGAGAATGGATCATTGCAGCCACTGAGACCAAAATGCTTGCTTATTAAGGAAGCCACTTCCTTTAACCTAAGTTGCACCTCTTTGAACACAATGCAGATGAAAGAGAACTGAGTTCTTACGCGGGTGGGAGAGAAAGGGGTGGAGACAGGACTGTGTGGGGCACTCAGGAGATTGAGGCTGGAAAGGACTCCAGAAGGCGCTGGGGGTGAGGCTTGCAAGAGGCAAAAGAGGTCAGAAGGAGCGTATTGACAGACTCATAAAACAGAGTGGTTGATACCACCTGCAGTACATCAGCAACCCATCATGCTGTCATTGGTTAATGTGTTTTCTGCCCAAAACCTTATACTCCGCACACTGCGAGTATAAAGTCAGAGTTACTCTTAGGTTCTCCTTCCTGGCAGAGAATGAGGAGGTCCTGGAGTTGCTGTGCGTCTCTGGCCAATCTATCTAGAACAGCATGTATGCCTTTTGATCCTCAGGTCTTAAGATGGCTTGAGGGAAAAAGTGAGTATAACGGAAAAAAACACCAATTCTCTGAGGTAGAGATGAAGCAGACTAAATCCAACAGAGTTTGGTAAATGAAAAGCACATAAGAAGATGCTGTAGCGAGAAATAAACTGTTGGAAGCAAAAGATAAAAAGACAGGGAGTGTGTTCTTGGGTTTGAAATGGCTAATTTTCAGAACTTACTGATGATCCAAGGACCCAGGAAAATCCAGGACAGAAGTGTGTTTGAGACTCCATGGTGCTGAGTGCCTGGCTGCTTAGGGTCTAGGTTTGGTGTGTTACCCTCCTCTACAGAGGCTTCCTTCAGGGAAGTAGAATGCCATGCAGACAACCCATTCCAGGGACTCAGAGGGCTGTCATTAAAACGCATGATTAGCACAGGGGTAGCAGGGACCAGACTTGGTTAAGGATGTGCTGATATGACAGTGATGTCATTTCATAACTGATGAGCCCTGCGGGGCCAGCATTATTGAAAACAGTGCACACTTGACCACATGTACTCCTACTAATACTCTATGTAATACTTAACCGTGCTTGCTCCTTTTCATATGATGCTTCATTTGGTTCTCAGGTATCCTGTGAGGTAGATACTGTTATCTACTTAAATTAGGCCAATGTGAGGCACAGGTAGAAATTGGAGGAGGGCAGGAGAATGGAGAAGCCAAGGTATTTCTTCCCTCTCTCTGCTTTGAGGACCGTTGCCTGGAGCAGCTATGCCTCGTCTGATTCTAGCTCTTACCTGACAGTTCCTTCTTCCATGGGCCGAGCTCCCCATTGTGCGACCATGGTTTTGTTTCCTGCTCTGGTCCTCAGAATCTCCCCGCTCCGGAGCTCTACTCTCATCACTACCCTCTCTCAGTCCCGTTAGCTGTATGGTGGGAAGAGCATCAAGCCTTTGCTGGCCTAGGGTTGATTCTTCATCCCCACTTTGACTTTTCAGCTGTTCCAAAGCCTTTGTAACTAGCTCCATATATTCAGTCCTCTGGACTACCGGGCAATGCTCTGTTTTCTTGACTGGACCCTGAGTGATACATAGTAAACTGATTTTTATTCTGTTCAAGGTAGATACTATTGTTCCGATGACTTTTGAGTGTCAGGGAGAACAGGTGTTTACCTATATTTCTGAAGCCAGAGAGAGACAGAGAGAGAGAGAGAGAGATTGATTTTAGGGTTCAAGGAATTGGCTTATGTGATTGTGGGGGCTGGCAAATCTGAAATCAATAGGGTAGACCACTGAGAAGGACAGGCTGGACACTGAGAGACTTTCGGGGGGACCCGAAGCTGTACTCCACAGGTAGGTATCTTTTTCCTCAAAGAAACTTCAGTTTTGCTGGTAAGGCCTTTCAACTGATTGGATGGGGCCCACCTGCGTTACCCAGCATAATCTTTTTTTTTTATCCATCATGGGGAATGCTCATGGGTCAGGGCCTGGTCCAAGTGGGTGTAGTGTAGGGTTTCCCAGGAAGGGAAGCCAGGTGTGCTGGAGCCCTCAGGGTGTGCTTTGTGGTTCTGGGTGTGTTGGAGAGAATAAGTTCGGGTCCAGATGGAGGGGCAGGCGGAGGATGCCCTGCGATGTTCTGAGCATCAGAGGCAGCTCAGAGGACAGTGGAATATAATATAATCAACTGATTATAGATGTAAACCACATCTACAAATACGTTCACAGGAATACCTTGATAGTGTTTGTTTTTTTTTTTAAGATTTTATTTATTTATTTGACAGAGAGAGACACAGTGAGAGCGGGAACACAAGCAGGGGGAGTGGGAGAGGGAGAAGCAGGTTTCCCGCTGAGCAGGGAGCCCGATGTGTGACTCGGTCCCAGGACCCTGGGATCATGACCTGAGCCAAAGGCAGATGGTTAACGACTGAGCCACCCAGGCGCCCCCTTGATTAGTGTTTAATTGAGTAAATGGATAGCATAATCTAGCCATGTTGACACATCAAACTAACCATCATACTGGAGAAGAGGAAGAAATGGAACAGAGAGCAAACAGACAAACGAGTGATTCACTGTCTGGTTGACAACACACACACAGGTACAAAAAACAGTATGAACACAAGTGTGCTCACAGTGGTGATGGGAGTTTCAACCACTTGGTAGAGTCCTAACCGTGTCTGCAAAGTCTAAGGTATCTACCTCTTATGTCACTCCTTTTGAGGCCAGTGCCCCATTGTCTAGTAGTCTTGGTAATAGCCGAGGGCTCTTGTCTGGTTTCCAGAGCATTCTGGACTCTCCTACCTTCAATCCAATTTGAACTTCCTGCCAAAAATTTCGAATCCCTTGAGTAAGTCATTGGCTTCTGCTTCAAGTTAATCTTTAATTAAAGCAAACACACACACACACACACACACACACACACACACATACACACAAACACACAGCACCTGCTCTACACCAAACTTGTCCTGGATGTTGGAGATATAACAGTAAACAAAATAGACAGTGTCTGTGTTTATGGAGCTTACAGAGTAGTTAGGACTGGCTACATAATTTCTGAGACCTACTGCAAAGTAAAAATGTGGGGCCCCTTGTTCAAAACATATTAAGAATTTCAAGACAGCAATAGAAAGCATTAAACCAAGTGTGAGGCCCTTCTAAATACAGGCTGCTTGTCTCTGAAACTGGCTTAAATTGCAGTGATCTGGCCTTGACCAACTACCCAACAGAAATAGGCGTTTCTGGTCCTCTGCTTCCAGTGGGGGTAAAATATGGAGGGAAGCTATTCTGTAACCATGGTCCTCTTCCTCAGGGAGGGATTTTCCTGTTAGGTTGTATTACCACTTGGTCTTCCATAGACCATACTGAGCATCTATTATATGCTAGACACTGTGTTAAGTGTTGGGGATCCAGCATCCTTTGTGTATCCATCAATAATAAACCATAGAATAACGTGGCATAATAAACAATAAAGTAGAGTTATGTAAACTGGGTATGGGACTCAAGATCTCTGAACAATAGCTCGCCTAATTTTATAATGAGGATAGTAATCGCGTACCTCACAGGATTGTTTTAAGGTTAAATGAGATATGCTTATAAAGTAATGCCTGGTGTTTGGTAAATACTAAAAAAAAATGTTAAAGTGTTATTATTATCGCCACTTAAATAGACTGAAGTTATAAGAAACCGTAGAGTTGGTTGTATAAATACATACTCAGGTACCACCATGGAGATAGTTTACCATATGTTTAAATTACAACTCAAAAAAATTCTTAAAAAGAAAACTTTCTACCTCAGTGCTGGCATGCTCATTCAATAAAATGAGGGTGTTACCACAGAATGAAGTTGGGGCTGAAGGAGAAGAGTTCAATGAAAGCATGTAACTCATTCTGGTAGGAATGATGCTGAGGCAGGCAGGAGGGTTTCATGTGAGGGGCAGCACTAGGGCCAATCTATAAAAAATAATATTTATGATGTCCAGAAAAGCAAAAGGGAATGAGCTGCAAGGTTGGGGTATACGCAAAAGTCCAGGGTGTTGCCTGAGTGGGAAGCGCTGGTTGAGCTCTGGAAGCGTCCCCTGAACAGTAGCTAATGGGCTAGAGTTAACACCATGAGCTCTGCGTTGGAGAGATGTAGGGATTCCTGCCAAAAAAATCAAGGGCTCAGATAGTGTCATGGCGACCAACCCTGTATGAGGCATGAATTCATGGCCGTGTTAGGAGAAATATTTAGGGGTGGTTTCCTAGACACATGTGCAGCATAACCAGGGCACGGAACCTAAACTTGTTGAGGTAATGGAGCTACAGAAAGAGTTCTGATGAGGGCGATTCCACTGTGCAGGGTAGCAGGGGTTATTGATGGTCCCTGGTCCGGCTGTTGGTCTGGTCTTTGTGCTCTAGGCACAGGAGAGACAACTCTCACCACAGCTCTCCCGAGGACCTACTTATGGCATGACTGCCTAGCTTAAAAGGCAAGATCCTGGACCAAGAGTATGTTGTAAGCACGGGACATGTGGGTTTCAGGAAGTTAAGTCATGTTTTGTAAAAAGCTATGAATGGATTTGTAACACCTCAGATTGCTGCTGTCTTTCCGGTGTTGTCTCTTTTCCTCTTCAGCCAACATGCCTGCCCCATAGAACTGGTGACCATTCTCTGGATGCATTATTTCTCTTCCTAAGCTTTGCCTACACCACTACTTTACTCTTGTACCTTCCCCCTCCTCTTCTTGACTAGGAGAGTCCCAGCTGTCGCATCAGGAGAGATGACATCTCCTCCATCCTAACCCTCATCTTACGAGGCAGGATCAATGTCTTCCTTCTTAGAACACACAGGACATTTCCTCTTCCAGCACTTACAGTCTCCTACTGCTTATGTTCCTGAGAGTATGAATCCCTTAGATGTAAGGATGCAGTCTTATTCATTGTTTAGGTCCTGAAGCCTGGCCCAGGGCTTGGCTTGTAGTAGGAATTTGGTAAGGACTCCTTGTGTAATTGAATGACTGGATGGATAACCATCCATTATTAAAATAGTTACCATAATATTTTGTAGATTCCATGTCTTAAAAATATTTGGTTGACTTCAAACTTGCTGAGTAAATATTCTCAAAGACTGTAGATGATTATTAAATCAAAGTAAATATAGTCCTTTCAAAAATGTTTATCCCTATTTTAGAAACATTAAGTAAATGCTTAGTACTTTTGCAAGTGACACTTAATGGATGATTAATATCGTAGGAGCCAAAATTTAGATTTAAAAAAAATTCTCCACAGAGCTAGAGCATTGAACTGTCAGAGGACAACAATTGAACTGTTCCTAAGTGAAAATTTCTATTACACTTTATAGCATATTTAAATCATATTAGCCTATTTTGTTTCTTTGTAACACTTGCCAAAGTTACTTTTTTATATTTGCTTATTTACTCTTCCTGACTTGTCTGCCTTCTACTACCATTCAGTGGCAGTGAGGCACTGAACAGAGGACCCAGCACACAATTTATACTATAGAAATGTTTACTGAGGGGCGCCTGGGTGGCTCAGTTGGTTGAGCGTCTGCCTTCAGCTCAGGTCATGATCTCAGGGTCCTGGGATCGAGCCCCACATCGGGCTCCCTGCTCAGCGGGGATCCTGCTTCTCCCTCTGCCTGCTGCTCCCCCTGCTTGTGCTCTCTCTCTCTCTCTCTCTCAAATAAATAAAATCTTAAGAAAATAAACGTTTATTGAATGAATGAATGAATATGTTCATAAAGCCAGACAGGAAAAAAAATGACAAGAAAGATTTCCTTTTTCAGAAAGCCACGTTTCTTTAGGTTCTTAACAGTGTACTACATTTACAGTTTTATAAATCTGAAGATGGATCTCCTATTTAAATAGTATAAAGGTAATTTTATATGAAACTTGTAATTAAAAGCCTCTGCAAAGGTCCAAGATCATCCAGAAAATGTTCGTACCGGGCAGGATTTCCACACCGACATGGTACTGCATGCGAAACGCTGCCTTCCTACGTCTCATTTGCTGCTGCTGGCCTTTGATAGAATGTTCGAATGCCCTTGGAATTTTCCCTGTGGTTCTTTTACTCCAGAAAGGAACACGTTGGCCGCAAATAGATTGTGTGTTGCGGAAAAGGCAATCTGGGGAAGAGAACATAAGGCTAGAAAGGGGAGGGAATACATGTCACCCTGTTTTCAAAGTTATATTCTACTCAGAAATAACATTTATATTGTCTCTTGTGGGATAGCTGCAAAGAGCATGCCAGCAGACATGAAAGAGGCTTCTTCTCAGTGCGGGATGTGTCTGTACGTGTGATTCAACCAACCAAACGAGTGTCAAGTTGGATATGTATAAACAAGCCTACTGGGTGAAGGCAGAAGATACACCTGTGTTGGGATTGTTGGACGGGGGGACGGGAAGGATAATCGGGATCAGGGACAGAGAATTTTGTAACTGGACATATTGTCACTCCTAATAATTTTGGAGTCCTTTTACTTAAAAGAAGAAGAGAACAGATATTGGGTGAGCAGCTAACAGTGAATCCCATAATGGTATAAGTGAAATCAACAAAAATCATGAAAATGGTACATGAATGACTAGGGTTTGGAAAAACTATGCAGGAATCCAATGTTCATAGATGTCACATTAGGAAGAAATGGTGGGGGGGGGGGCGGGGGGAGATTCCCTCAGCAGAGCCCATCATAGCTCAAGAGGTGTACTCGGGCAGACACACCTTTATTCAGGTCAGCTGATTTTAACAACAAACATTTTCATAGCATCATGGACACTGGCTAAATGGCTAAAAAATGAAGGGCTTTGAGCCAATATCAGAATGAGTTATGTGGGCCAGGGAATCCCGAAGCAGGCTCCAGAGAAGTTGCAAAAATAGAGATGTGTAGTCTCAATCCCTAGATAGTAGGATTCAGTGGATTTGGGATTCAAGAATTGGTATTTTCACCAAATCATGGTGATGGTAATTAACACTCATTGTAGATGTTCTCGAGCAATCGTACACACCGGACTTATCCAGGGCCTTTGCTATAAGTGCAGGTTCCTGGTACCACCTCTAGCACTTTTCCCCCTCCCCCCCTTTTCTTTTTACAACCCCTAGCACTTTTGAATAATTGGGTCTTAGAAGGGGCAGACATTAGAATTTGTCCCTCACAGCCTAGCTGATTCTGATGCAAGTTATCTGCAGACCACACTTGATCTTTGCTGGGCACTGTACTATGAGCCATTTATACACATTATCTGATTCCATCTTCCTAATGGTCTTAAGGGAGAGGGACTTTTATCACCCCCATTTCACAGATGAGGAAATTGAAACGTGGAGAAGATAAGTAACTCATTCAAGATCACACTGCGAAGAGCTGAGCTGACTTGCAGACCAGAACTGTCTGACAGCAAGATTTATGCTCTTAATACTACATTGCCTCTTTGCTTCCAGGAGGTCAGAGAAAAAGAAAAATGAATCTTCCTAGTTGGGGCAGGTTTTATGAAGGCATTTACTAAAGTAGGATAAGTGGACTAACTAATGTTGAACTATCTCTAAAATGAATTATTTTTTGCTTCTGTTTATTTAGTTTTGAAAATCTGATAAATCCAACTGAAAGCGAACATGTTGATATTTCTTTCATACAGTGAATGCTGTTATGGTGTCTGATGTTATTGAGGAGCTATGAGACCAGGGCATGACTTTAGAAAATGCTGACATGGTGTTGAGAGGCTAGACACTCCCTGTGTTTTAATAGTCTTCCTCCTTCAAAGCACCCTTCCTTTCTCCTTTGAAGGAGAAATAAAATGAGAAAATCTCCCAGAAAACCCACAGATACACCCAGTGAGAACAAACAGAAGATGCTGAAGCAGAGATTTTTTTTTTCTTAAGAACTCACTCCTTTTGGATTTAATGATAATGTCAACTGCCTTTCAAAAGATAACTTTTTACCACATTATGAATTTCTGCTGCACATCAGCATCCCTGTAAAGGGCATGTTTCCTGGGTGTTAGAGAAGGAAAGGCTGTTAGTCAAAGATAACTTGTTTACCAAACAGGGACTGTAATTGAAAAGGCCCTTTGGAGTTAATGAAAATATAAAATAGCTTTCCCCACCAGACAGAGAAGAGTCTAATTTAATTATCTGTGAGTGTCACAGATTAGAAGCAGCCTTTCATCCATTTCTGGAAGCTGAGTCTGGGCAGCTCACTGCTTGTGAAAGGAACAGGGAATTGGAGCCCTGGGTGGGTGAAGAAAGTCCATGAGAGACACAGAGATCACAGGCATCTGGGCTCTTTAAACAGTGCTGGACGGTGACAGTTTACCGTGTTTATCTGGGTATGACTTCTGTCCTTCAGAGTTCAGCTGGAGTCTCTGGAACACCCTCTAGATCCCAGGCATTAGGAAGGTACCATGGATACCTCACAAAAATACAGAACCAAGAGCCCATGAGGACAGTCACCCCACACAAGATGAAAATTTCCAAAGGCTGCATTTTCAAAAATTAGAAGGAATAAATAAGGGGGCAGAAACAGGTAGCATATTAGGGGCAGAGGATTATTATGGAGACCTTTGTCATTTGTGAGAGCTGAGTTTCAGAAGCTTGGAGAGTCCCTAAATCTTGAAGCCACTGTATTGAAGTTTCTCCAATAAACTTCAGTTTTCCAAGAAAGATCACTAACTTACATCTTTCCCTGACCCTTCACTTGATCCCCTGCACTGGGTGTTCACTTTTTTTGGTATCCACCTTTCATACAGAGACAAAGGTGGTATTTCTTCAAGAGAACCACCAGCTCGGCCACGATGAATAAACACACACACACACACACACACACACACACACACACACCACATTTTGAAGATGGAGGCTGCTCTTAGCCAATCTGTCTCACACACACACACACACACACACACACACACACACACACACACACACACACACACACACACACACACACACACACACACACCACATTTTGAAGATGGAGGCTGCTCTTAGCCAATCTGTCTCAGCAGCTAATACCCCCTTATACCTCAGTCTTCAGTTAATTCGGGTCCCACTTGAACTTCAGCGGATTGTTGGGGCCCTTGAGGAACACAAGGCACTCATGGAAACCCTGCCTGTGAGTTCTGCGAATCCATTTGCCGGAATTATGCACTTGTGCATTGTATATTTCTCAACAAGGAAGTGTCTTTATTTTACAGCAAGTTGGCAGTCTGTGGGCCATGCCTGGCTTCCTTGCAGGTGTATTTTCTTGGTCCTCGTGTTGTTTGTTTTTTTTAATTTTTATTAGAGGAATTTAATTTTTTTTCATATAAAAAGAAAAAAACCAATAATGAACCTCCAGGTGCACATAACCCAATTTTTATGATTGTCTATATTAAATCTATCTTGTTTTCTCTATTTACCCATTTTGGGGGTGAGGTAGAGGGAAGAGGACATGCAGGAGATTTTTAAAGTGCCAGACTTCAATATCAGGTTCATTTCATATTATTGTTTTTCTAACTTGAATTAGTTGCCAACTGAGGTAAGCAGACTAATGCTCCCCCAGAGATGTTCACATTCTAATCCTCAGTACCTATAGCTTTATTGTCTTACATGGGAAGAAGGACTTTGCAGATGTAATTAAGGATCTCGAGATGGTGAAATTATCTTATCTCGGGGGGGGGGTTAATCACATGGGTCCTTATAAGAGGGAGGCAAGGTCAGAGTCAAGAGTAGGTGATGCTGTGACGGAAACAGAGGGTGAAAAGGCAATTTGATGTGGAGTCATGAGCTAAAGGAATTAGAGAAGCTTCTAGAGGTTGGAAAAGGCACGGAAATGGATTGTCCCCTAGAGCCTCCAGAAGGCAGCACACCTGCCAACACCTTGATTTTAGGACTTTTGATTTCCAGAACTGTAAGAGAATAAATACCACTACTGTTGTGGTGATTTCTTAGAACAGCGATAGGAAACCAGTACACAAACTTTTTAAAAATAGGGAGAACTCACATTTAAAAAATACAAATTTGTGGATTCTTTTGAAATGCTTCTTTTGGCAACACTGTGTCTATTATCTTTCCTGGTAATGGATGATTGGCTAATGCTAAAAAGAAGCTCCCCTGTAAATGGGATCTGGGTTGTCTTTTTTTTTTTTTTTTTACATCTGGTCCTCTGTAGTCTCTAAATTTGTGACTCCTTGTCTAGAAGATTCTATGGTTGATACAGCCACTATAACATTGCTGGAAGCATATGCTTTGAATCTGGTGTTTTTGCAGCCGTGAGCGAGAAGGGTCAGGAACCGCTTAACTTCCTAGTGGGTCAAATATCTAGGAAAGTATGGTAGTTACAAATATCCAAATTTCATAGCCTACTGTATTCTGTTATATGTTGCTGAACATAGGATACATGGTTGATTGAGAACTGCACAGCCCATTAAGTTGGACTTAGAACTGGCAGACATTTGTACCAGAGTGAGCACCACCAGCGAAGAATAGGGTTTGCTAAAATAACAAAAGCATGCAAATTAAATTTATAGTATAATGGAATATTTCACTGCCTTTAGAAAACAGACCATGTTTCATTTACTAGCCCTTCAAGTGTGCAATGAAGAATAAACATAAGGGACTAAGTTTGTCTCAGCTACTCGTTATAAATAGAAATATCCCTCAGTGGAAAGACATATTAAGGGTTATGAGTCATTTACAACTTAGTCTTGAATTACTTTAATCAGATGTGAGACTTGGGGAATAAAGAGCTTTGATTACTCAGAGGAACTTGCACTGAGCTGATGTCTGGCCTGAGGGGAGCCCCATGTGCCAGGAGGTGGAAAAGAAGCACGAGGAGTATGTTGCCAAAAGTTGCACAGAGCTGGACCCCGTGTACCCCAGTCCGCGGGAGACGCTACAGCCCAGTTCCCAGCTGGTCTTTCCTCCTGCCTTTCCCCTCACACTCCCACATTGCCCCCCTTTTCCTTTCTTCTGAGAGGCAGCTTTGTGATCTGAAAGTATCACAGCTTTGAGGTCAGGAAGGCTCATAAGTGGCTTTGTAACTATCACTATGTAACTTTGGCTAGTGCGTGACCTCTCTGAGTCACAGTTTCTTCTTCTGGAAAACGTAGATACTAATACATGCTTCAAGGTGTTGAATCGGTTAAGGGAGGGGAAGCAGAGCACCGCGCTGGTATTATTTCCTAAGGCTGCCATAATGAACTACAACAATCAGACAATAGCAATGGATTGTCTCGCAGTTCAGGATGCTAGAAACTTACAAGTCAGGCACCAGCAGGGTTCCTTGCTCCTGAGGGCTATGAGGGAACATCTGCTCCCTGCCTCTCTTCTCACTGCTTGTGGTTTGCTGGCAAGCTTCAGCATTCTGGGCCTCGATCACTCCTGTCTTCGTGTTCACGTGACATTCTCCCCGTGTCCACATTTCCCCTCTTACAAGCAGACCAGTCATACTGGTTTAGGGTCTGTTGTGTTCCAGTTCGACTTTGTCTTAACTAACTACATCTGCAATGACCATCTTTCCTAAAATGGTCACATTCCGTAGTATTGGGGGTTTGGACTTCAATATCTGAATCTGGAGGAGAGGGAGACACCATGTAACCCACAACCCTGCTCATCACACAGTAGGCTCTTAATACACATTTACCTCTTCAGCCTCTCTTTCCTTAATAAAAGAATTCTTTTCTTGTGATGTAGATTTTTAAACCATCAGATTGAAATGACTCAAAACCTAACATGTCACATTCTCTAAACCTTTCTCTCCTAAGTGTCCCTTCTAAGTTACTACTATTTTTGAGGTCCGAAGATAGAGCAAATCCCAAACAATTCCAACCTTACTCAATTATAATTTTGTATAATTTAGGCAGGGAACGGTGTTGAAATTTACTTTTGGACTTTCCTCAGAAAAGGTTGAACTGAGCACACAAGTAAACAAGATGAAAGGGAATGTTTACAAGTTTAAAAGAACAAACCCGTATGAAGCAGTGTAAGGAATTTCATTTGTGTAGAAACAGCAGGTCTCCTCTTCAAACAGCTGGTGTTTGGACGCGTCCAAAGGAAGTCACCAAGTCCTGGGGGGAAACTCAGGTTGTTCCCAGTTGAGCCAAGGCACTGAGTGGGGAGGCAGATACATCTTCTGACTCTAAATGGAATGGTTGGTGAGATAGGCTTCTAGGAGTTGGGGCTTCCTTATAAGAGAAGGAATTGATAGGTCGGGCAAGTCTAGATCCAAGAAGCTGGGTGAGGGAGGTGAAAACAGCTGATGATAATGGAGCCAGAGCATCTCTGGAAGGAAGGAGAGAATAAACTGTCTAGTAGTAAAAACCAATGTGGGCAGGGAAAAAAAAACAGGCAGAATTACCCAAAATGCGCATGACAAGGCGACACACAGCAGAATCCAGTTTGGGGGTCCAAGTTCATGGCCAGGTTTTCTTCCAGAATGCTGAGTGTTGGGTGTTTCAGAGTAGGATTTGGGTAGTGTAACTATACACTCCTTCTCTTTTCTGGGGTTCCCAACTGAGAGTGAGAGGGAATGATGTACTAATGAAGAACAAGGGAAAAAAACCATCTTTATTAATAGCGAGGCAAGTGCCCAATAAGCCCTAATTAATGCCAAACTCCGATAAATGCTGCATCATATAGAACACGGCCAAAGTGATGTGTCTTGTCTCCTGTGGCCTCTTTTGAAGCCAGGATGCTTGGGTATTGAAATGAGTCAACAGTGTGGACCAAAATGGCCAGCCTGCTGTAGGACCAGTCCAGCATACATGTTTCCTTCATGCAAATATGGTGATTTGCAATGAATGGGTAGTGACCACCGACACCCACTTGTGATGAATATGACAATGCTTGCTATTAAAAAAGACCCAGTGACAGCTCTAGATCTGAACAATTAGAGTCACAGCCGTTCTTTCCTTGGAGGGGAAGTTAATTAGATTGGGATAGACAATGGGCAGAAAGGCAGGGAGGTGCTCCTCTTTCCTGTAGTTGGGTTCTCCAGTAAGGTTGTCATTCTGCTTCTCGCAAGGCAGAGAAGAGTGTAGGGTAGAAAATCATCCCCGACTTAACAAGACACAGGCTTGGGTGGCTGTATCTGGTTCTTCCAATTTGTTAGTCCAAATTGATTATGCGTAGCCTGAACTGGAAGTGACACAGAGTTACAGAGTAATCCAAGTAGAATCCAACAGTCTTTAAGAAGCAAGATGAGACTTTGGAATCACTTCCTGGAATGTATCTTAGAATGTAGTCATTTTGAAGAGCTGCCTCATTAGCAGTAAGCAAAATGAGGAAAAACAACTGAAAGGCCATGTTCATGTGGTGGAACTGCTCTGTGCCTCGATGGGGACTAGACCTTCATGTGCCTTCTATCTCCTCTGTCCATGATGCTGTATGACAAAAGAAGATTTAAAACCCTGGCTCTGCACTTATCTCCTTGGATATGTGTCATCTGCCCTAGGGTTGGCTTAATTATGAAATCCTGGGGACCAAAGCATTACTTTTAATAGAGCTATCAAAGGCTTCTGTTAGAGTACATTAACATCTGACCTTCTGCATACTCAGTAAATAAGATAACTTTCAAAAAACATACCCCGTGTCTGCAAATGTTTAAAGAGAGAAAAAGAAAACTGGAAAACTGACTGAAAATGTAGTGGGTTCTTGCCATTTTCTTATGATTAATGTCTTGGCTTTACCCACCTCTTCCCGATTCATGTCCACTCGGGACCTCAGAATATGACCTGGTTTGGAAATAGGGTCTTTGCTGACGTAATTAGTTGAGTTCATACTGGAATTGGGTGGGCTTTAAATCCGGTGGCAGGTGTCTCGATGAGAAGGCCACGTGAAGACACACAGAAAGCCCATGTGACAATGGAAACAGAGATGGGACTGACGCAGCCAAGAGCCGGACACATAACTGACAGTGCCACCCAGGTGCCCCTGTCTTACCCAATTCTTTGACAAGGGAGGACATTAGACCCAGAGAGGCAAGTAATTCTTACCCAAGTTCATTCAGATCTTTTGTTTGATATACACTATTCCTACTTTGATGTGGTGATAAGAATATCTAACATTTTCTTTTAAATTAATGTATAGTTGACATACAATACTGTATTGGTTTCAGATGTGTAACAGGGTGATTGGACAATTACGTACATTACGAAATTGTCACTACAGTCAGTGTCGTTACTATCGGTTACCATACAAAGTTATTACAACATTATTGACTATATTCCCAATGCTGTACCTTTCATCCCTATGACTTATTTATAACTGTAAGTTTTTGCCTCTTACTCCCCTTTACCTGTTTCGTTCATTCTCCCATCCCCCTCTCACCTGACAACCACCAGTTTGTTCTCTGTATTTGAGTCTGTTTCTGTCTTTTGACATTGTTTGTTTTGTATTTTAGATTCCACATGTAAGTGAAATCTTAGGTTATTTGACTTTCTCCGTCTGACTTATTTCATTTTGCCTAATACCCTTTAGGTCCATCCATGTTGTCATAAATGGCAAGATCTTATTCTCTATAGGGCTGAGTAATATTCCATTGTACATAATGGAATTTATACACACACACACACACACACACACATATATAATGGTACATACAATGATAGATATATAATGGAATATATATATAGTGGTATATGTAATGGTATATATATGTGTGTGTCTAGATCTATGTATAGATCTAGACACACACACAAACACCATATCTTCTTTATCCACTCATCTGGCAATGGACACTTAGATTGCTTCCATATCTTGGCTTTTGTAAATAATGCTGCTATAAACATAGGGGTGCATATATCTTTCAGAATTAGAGTAGCTACTATTTTTAAAGGCTTGCTTGCTTACTGTATGCAAGACACTTTTCTAAGCCCTCTGTGTGTATTAATTAATTTTATCATTACAACTTTGCCTAGACAACCGCAGTAGTATTCTTTTTTTGGAAATAACCTACAAAAAAGGTACTGAGAGGTTTTGGTACAACTGTCTCTGAAAATAATCTGCAGATTCTAGGTATTTTAGAGAAAACAAGGTCAGCAGCTTTCAAACTGTATCCCAGTGGTTGCCAGGAGCCTCATTCAGAGGTGTGGCTTGCATGTGGCTGGCAGTAAGAAAAAGGCATAAAGTCTCAGATCTCAACCAGGCTGTAACCCCATACAGAGCCTCTTGCAATTGTTTTACATTTTGTTCTTTGACCTGTGATTTAATCTGATCAGAGTGATCGAAGAAATCTAAAAGTTTGAAAGCTGCTGAGGTAGATGACTTACGAGCCCTGTCTCAAATAGAGGATTTGATGACTCTACTTTGCTCAGGTTTTTTGTTTTTTTTGTTTTTTTTTTGTTTTTGATTGAAATAGAATTGACATGTAACATTTTGTAAGTTTAAGAGATACAATGTGTTGATCTCCTACATTTATTTCTCCTTACCTCCGTTGTTACCAGTGACTTCTTTCCACCCTCTCAAATTCTTCTTGTCATTTTGTAAACCTTTTCTCTCATGCTCTGCGGAAGTGACGAAGGGGAGAGGATTCAGCTCATCCCAGTTGTGCTTCAGGGTAATTTCAGAATTGTGTGTCTGTTTCCCTGTGTATTCTCCTTCACCTTCTTCATGAGAAACATGATCAGTTCTTTATATATATACATATATATATAAAGATTTTATTTATTTATTTGACAGAGAGACACAGCGAGAGAGGGACCACAAGCGGGGGGAGTGGCAGAGGGAGAAGCAGGCTTCCTGTGGACCAGGGATCCCAATGTGGGGCTCGATCCCAGGACCCCGGGATCATGACCTGAGCCGAAGGCAGATGCTTAACGACTGAGCCACCCAGGCGCCCCCGAGAGACATGATCAGTTCTTGAGACACTGCCATGACATTTGACGGCAGGAAGCTGGGATGGAGATGGAGGTTGTCACATCTGTTTTGGGAGTCTCATTTTAATAAAATGTAGACACATCGCAGAACAGTTGCATTCATGCTGGAGAGTCTTTGGGTGCCAGGAAATTAGGACTTGTAATGGAAGTTGTCACTGTACAGCCGCACAAATACTCCAGCCTGAAAAAAAAAGTGTTCTTGAAAGGCTTTACAATGTACGCTCACGTGGCATAAAGAATGGTATTAAAAACCTGTTTTCAGCATAACATTTTTCTCCTTGGAAAGTCAGTTGTCCTCATGGGCAGATTCTAGCTTCAGATGTCCACGTAGTATTAAAATGAAACCTCTACACACAGAAACGGTGGAAAATGCCCACTGAGTGTTCTCACAGCCCCATTAACAAATCCACAAAGGACTCTTTAATAAACCACAAAATGTCTAAGGGCTTTAGAATGACTCATACCTATCGATACTATTTGACACGTGAGTGAGTTGGTGATTCCACCATTAGAAAGGTGTGCATTTTACTGTTGGCATTCACTGTTAAGGTTTATTTTGCCAACTTAATATTGTTTTTGAAGAATGATGCTTAGTTGTGTTCACATTTACATGATCCCAGTCAAACTTAATGGATCAGATCTGACTAGGTAAGTGAGATAGGCACTTTGGGAGGATCATTTGTAGCTTTTCCAGTCCAATTTATTGAACTGGAAAAGTAATTTACTAAGTGTAATGTAGAGGCTGGAAAAAATTTATTCCAAACCCCGCAAACACTATGCCTTGAGACCATAGCTTGGTTACCTTGTGGGGTCTAGTACATTGCTTGCTGTAACAATTTATTTTGATATCTTAAAGATTCTCTTGTTCTGTTGGAAAAAGCAATAGGCTAAAACTAGATTTTTTTTTTGAAAGACACATCTCAGTGTTTATTATAACTCTCCTGAAAAGCCGAGGACATGATCTTACATCATCATTTTTAGATGCACTGGGAGCCATAGCAACATAGGATCACTGATGTACAATATTTTAGTTTGATTTAGTAAAAAGTTCAGAGACTCATTTATTAATTATGTGGCTTTGCATTAGGTGTTTCATATCGATACAGCTCAACTCTGTTTCTTAGATTAGGATTCAAACCTTTTATCCACCGAAAGGTAATCTCCCACAAGACACTCAAGTACTATGATATATGATTTTATGATTTAAAAATTCTTAATAGAGCACTGAAAGCTGAAAGCAAATGAAAGACATGAATTGTCTATGTGCACTTATGTGCATGTAAGTGGTATATTTAATTGAATTACATTTCAGAAAGAAAGCTTTGTTCAAAAGAAAACAAAATATTAACTAAAATACTGAGATTTTTAATAGAAACAATGAGCTTGTGTGTGTGTGTGTGTGTGTGTGTGTGTGTGATATATGAGCATATATGTGTTCATTTCAGTTTCAAATTAAGATAGAAGCTATTTTCTTTCCTCAGAAAAGAAGACAAATAAGCACTCTGTGTTGGCATTATTTTTTTACACTGGCTATATTTAGGTCTCTAAAACCATATCATAATATGTAATATGTTTTCATAAAAGCCATTGTGTGATTATACCATACCTTAATTCAAGGATAACCAATTTCTTTTTTGTGATGTAGTTTTCCATGATTCATTCTTTCTGCATAACACCCAGTGCTGCACGCAGAACATGCCCTCTTTAATACCCATCACCAGGCTAACCCATCCCCCCACGCCCCTCCCCTCTAGAACCCTCAGTTTGTTTTTCAGAGTCCATCGTCACTCATGGTTCGTCTCCCCCTCCGATTTACCCCCCTTCGTTCTTCCCCTCCTGCTAGCTTCTTCTTTTTTTTTTTCTTAACATATATTGCATTATTTGTTTCAGAGGTACAGATCTGTGATTCAACAGTCTTGCACAATTCACAGCGCTCACCATAGCACATACCCTCCCCAATGTCTATCACCCAGCCACCCCATCCCTCCCACCCCACCCCACCCCCACTCCGGCAACCCTCAGTTTGTTTCCTGAGATTAAGAATTCCTCATATCCATGAGATCATATGATACATATCTTTCTCTGATTGACTTATTTCACTCAGCATAACACCCTGCAGTTCCATCCATGTCATTGCAAATGGCAAGATCTCATTCCTTTTGATGGCTGCATAATATTCCATTGTATATATATACCACACCTTCTTTATCCATTCATCTGTCAATGGACATCTTGGCTCTTTCCACAGTTTGGCTATTGTGGACACTGCTGCTATAAACGTCGGGGTGTACGTACCCCCTTGGATCCCTACATTTGTATCTTTGTGGTAAATACCCAGTAGTGCAATTGCTGGGTCGTATGGTAGCTCTATTTTCAACTTTTTGAGGAACCTCCATACTGTTTTCCAGAGCGGTTGCACCAGCTTGCATTCCCACCAACAGTGTAGGAGGGTTCCCCTTTCTCCGCATCCCCGCCAACATCTGTCGTTTCCTGACTTGTTAATTTTAGCCATCCTGACTGGTGTGAGGTGGTATCTCATTGAGGTTTTGATTTGGATTTCCCTGATGCCGAGCGATGTTGAGCACTTTTTCATGTGTCTGTTGGCCATTTGGATGTCTGTTCATGTCTTCTGCCCATTTCTTGATTGGATTATGTGTTCTTTGGGTGTTGAGTTTGATAAGTTCTTTATAGATTTTGGATACTAGCCCTTTATCTGATATGTCATTTGCAAATATCTTCTCCCATTCTGTCGGTTGTCTTTTGGTTTTGTTGACTGTATCTTTTGCTGTGCAAAAGCTTTTTATCTTGAGGAAATCCCAATAGTTCATTTTTGCCCTGGCTTCCCTTGCCTTTGGCGCTGTTTCTAGGAAGAAGTTGCTGCGGCTGAGGTCAAAGAGGTTGCTGCCTGTGTTCTACTTTAGGATTTTGATGGACTCCTGTCTCACATTTAGGTCCTTCAACCATTTTGAGTCTACTTTTGTGTGTGGTGCAAGGAAATTGTCCAGTTTCATTCTTCTGCATGTGGCAGTCCAATTTTCCCAACACCATTTGTTGAAGAGACTGTCTTTTTCCATCGGACATTCTTTGCTGCTTTGTTGAAGATTAGTTGACCATAGAGTTGAGGGTCCATTTCTGGGCTCTCTATTCCATTCCATTGATCTATATGTCTGTTTTTATGCCAGTACCATACTGTCTTGACGATGACAGCTTTGTAATAGAGCTGGAAGTCCGGAATTGTGATGCCACCAGCTTTGCTTTTCAACATTCCTCTGGCTATTCGGGGTCTTTTCTGGTTCCATACAAATTTTAGGATTATTTGTTCCATTTCTTTGAAAAAAGTGGATGGTATTTTGATGGGGATTGCACTGAATGTGTAGATTGCTCTAGGTGGCATTGACACCTTCACAGTATTTGTTCTTCCAGTCCATGAGCATGGAATGTTTTTCCATTTCTTCGTGTCTTCCTCAATTTCTTTCATGAGTATTTTATACTTTTCTGAGTACAGATCCTTTGCCTCTTTGGTTAGATTTATTCCAGGGTATCTTACGGTTTTCAGAGCAGTTGTAAATGGGATCAACTCCTTAATTTCTCTCTCTTCTGTCTTGTTGTTGGTCTATAGGAATGCCACTAATTTCTGTGCATTGATTTTATATCCTGCCACCTTCCTGAATTCCTGTATGAGTTCTAGCAGTTTTGGGGTGGAGTCTTTTGGGTTTTCCACATAAAGTATCATATCATCTGCAAACAGTGAGAGTTTGACTTCTTTGCTGATTTGGATGCCTTTGATTTCTTTTTGTTGTCTGATTGCTGTGGCTAGGACTTCTAATACTATGTTGAATAGCAGTGGTGATAGTGGACATCCCTGCCGCGTTCCTGACCTTAGGGGGAAAGCTCTCAGTTTTTCCCCATTGAGAATGATATTCGCTGTAGGTTTTTCATAGATGGCTTTTATGATCTTGAGGTATGTACCCTTTATCCCTATACTCTGAAGAGTTTTGATCAAGAAAGGATGCTGTACTTTGTCAAATGCTTTTTCTGCATCTATTGAGAGGATCATATGATTCTTGTTCTTTCTTATGTTAATGTATTGTATGACGTTGATTGATTTGCGGATGTTGAACCAATCTTGCAGCCCAGAGATAAATCCCACTTGGTCATGGTGAATAATAATATACTGTTGGATCCTATTGGCTAGTATTTTGGTGAGAATTTTTGCATCCATGTTCATCAAGGATATTGGTCTGTAATTCTCCTTTTTGATGGGGTCTTTGTCCGGTTTGGCGATCAAGGTAATGGTGGCCTCATAAAATGAGTTTGGAAGTTTTCCTTCCATTTCTATTTTTTGGAACAGTTTCGGGAGAATAGGTATTAATTCTTCTTGAAATGTTTGGTAGAATTCCCCTGGGAAGCCATCTGGCCTTGGGCTTCTGTTTGTTGGGAGATTTTTGATGACTGCTTCAATTTCCTTAGTGGTTATAGGTCTGTTCAGGTTTTCTGTTTCTTCCTGGTTCAGTTTTGGTAGTTGGTACATCTCTAGGAATGCATCCATTTCTTCCAGGTTATCTAATTTGCTGGCATATAGTTGCTCATAATATGTTCTTATAATTGTTTGTATTTCTTTGGTGTTGGTTGTGATCTCTGCTCTTTCATTCCTGATTTTGTTGATTTGGGTCATTTCTCTTTTCTTTTTGATAAATCTGGCCAGGGGTTTATCAATCTTGTTAATTCATTCAGAGAACTAGCTCCTAGTTCGTTGATCTGCTCTACTGTTCTTTTGGTTTCTCTTTCATTGATTTCTGTTCTGATCTTTATTATTTCTTTTCTCCTGCTGGGTTTAGGCCTTATTTGCTGTTTTTTCTCTAGCTCCTTTAGGTGTAGGGTTAGGTTGTGTATTTGAGACCTTTCTTGTTTCTTGAGAAAGGCTTGTATTGCTATACACTTTCCTCTTAGGATGGCCTTTGCTGAATCCCAAAGATTTTGAACAGTGGTGTTTTCATTTTCATTTGTTTCCATGAATTTTTTTAATTCTTCTTTAATTTCCTGGTTGACCCATTCATTCTTTAGTAGGATGCTCTTTAGCCTCCCTGTATTTGAGTTCTTTCTGACTTTCCTCTTGTGATTGAGTTCTAGTTTCAAAGCATTGTGGTCTGAAAATATGCAGAGAATAATCCCAGTCTTTGGTACCGGTTGAGACCTGATTTGTGACCTAGGATGTGATCTATTCTGGAGAATGTTCCATGGGCACTAGAGAAGGATGTGTATTCTGTTGCTTTGGGATGGAATGTTCTGAATATGTCTGTGAAGTCCATCTGGTCCAGTGTGTCATTTAAAGTCTTTATTTCCTTGTTGATCTTTTGCTTAGATGATCTGTCCATTTCAGTGAGGGGGATGTTAAAGTTCCCCACTCTTATTGTATTGTTGTCGATGTGTTTCTTTGCTTTTGTTATTAATTGCCTTATATAATTGGCTGTTCCCATGTTAGGGGCATAGATATTTACACGTGTTAGATCTTCTTGTTGGATAGACCCTTTAAGTAGGATATAGTGTCCTTCCTCATCTCTTATTACAGTCTTTGATTTAAAATCTAATTTGTCTGATATAAGGATTGCCACCCCAGTTTTCTTTTGGTGTCCATTGGCATGGTAAATGGTTTTCCACCCCTTCACTTTCAATGTGGGGGTGTCTTTGGGTCTAAAATGAGTCTCTTGCAGACGGCATTATTGATGGATCTTGTTTTTTAATCCAATCTGATAGCCTGTGTCTTTTGATTGGGGCATTTAGCCCATTTACATTCAGGGTAACTACTGAAAGATACGAATTTAGTGCCATTGTAGTGCCTGTAAGGTGACTGTTACTGTGTATTTTCTGTATTCCTTTCTGGTCTATGCTGCTTTTAGGCTCTCTCGTTGCTTAGAGAGCTTCTTTCAATATTTCTTGTAGGGCTGGTTTTGTGTTTGCAGATTCCTTTAGTTTTTGCTTGTCCTGGAAGCTTTTTTATCTCTCCTTCTATTTTCAATGACAGCCTAGCTGGATATAGTATTCTTGGCTGCATATTTTTCTCGTTTGGTGCTCTGAATATATCATGCCAGTCCTTTCTGGCCTGCCAGGTCTCTGTGGATAGGTCTGTTGCCAATCTAATATTTCTACCATTGTAGGTTACAGATCTCTTCTCCCGAGCTGCTTTCAGGATTTTCTCTTTGTCTCTGAGACTGGTAAGTTCTACTATTAGATGCCGAGGTGTTGACGTATTTTTATTGATTTTGAGAGGTGTTCTCTGTGCCTCCTGGATTTTGATGCCTGTTTCCTTCTCCACATTAGGGAAGTTCTCTGTTATAATTTGCTCCAATATACCTTCTGCCCCTCTCTCTCTTTCTTCTTCTTCTGGGATCCCAATTATTCTATGGTATCACTTATCTCTCGAATTTTTATGGTATCGCTTATCTCTTGTATTCTGCCCTCATGATCCAGTAGTTGTTTATCTCTCTTTTTCTCAGCATCTTTATTTTCCATCATTTGGTCTTCTATATCATTGATTCTCTCTTCTGCCTCTTTTATCCTAGCAGTTAGTGCCCCCATTTTTGATTGCACCTCATTAATAGCCTTTTTGATTTCGACTTGGTTAGATTTTGGTTCTTTTATTTCTCCAGAAAGCGTTTCTCTGATAACTTACATGCTTTTTTCAAGCCCAGCTAGTATGTATAAAATCATGATTCTGAACTCTAGGTCCAACATCGTACTCATGTCCGTATTGAGTAGGTTCCTGGCAGACGGTACCACCTGTTGTTCTTTTCGTTGAGGTGATTTTTTCCTTCTTGTCATTTTGTCCAGAGGAGAATAGATGAATGAGAGAACAAAATGCTAACAGGGTAACAACGTCCCCAGAAAATATACTCTAAACAAATGAGAAAGGACCTGAAATCAGGGGAAAAGAAAAGGAAAGAAAGAAAAAAGAAAGAGCAAAAAAGAAAAACAGAACAAACAAAAAAAACAGAATATGATCATATATGATCAGGCTGGTGCATAGATCAGTGCCACACAGTAGATTTTGGGTGTATTTTGGTCTGTTAGATGAAAGTGCCTCCCAAAATTTTAAAGAAAGACTTATATATGTACAAAATAAGGGTTGATACGATGAAGGGATGGAATATGACTGTAAAGATGGAAATTATAAAAAATTTTATAAAAGGAATTGATAAGATAAAAAGTTGTTTGAAAAAAGAAAGAAGAGGATTAAAAAAAAGAAAAAAGAAGGGGAAAGAATATGATCAGGCAGGAGACTAGAACAAAGCCATACACTAGAGATTTAGGCTATATTTTGATCTGTTAGAAGAAACTATCTCAAAATTTTAAAGAGAGAACAACTTATATATATATATGTGAAAAATAAGGGTAACTACTATGAAGGGATAGAATATGACTCTAAAAATGAAAAATAAAAATGTTTTTTAAAAAAACATTTAAAAAAGGGATTGATAAGATGTTGGTTGAAAAAGGGAAAGAGAAAAATTAAAAAAAAAATAACTCTGAAAGTCTAAAGAATCATGGTAAAAAAGCCATGAATTCTATGTGCAGTATTCCTCTAGCGCTGGAGTTCTGCCATTCTCATTGATCAGTAAACTTGGTCTTGGCTGGCTGTTCTTACTGATCTTCTAGGGTGCGGCCTGTTGCCGTGGTTTCCAGATGTCTTTGCCGGAGGCGGAATTGCCCCGCCCTTGTCGGTCCGGGCTAAGTAATCTGCTCGGTTTTGCTCTCGGGAGCTTTTGTTCCCCGCAAGCTCTCCGTACAGCTTTGGAGGACGAGAGTGAAAATGGCGGCCTCCCAGTCTCCTCTGGAGGAGCCAAGAATTCGGGGCCCCGCTCCTCAGTGCGCCCCCAGAGAAAAGCAGTCACTCCCGTCTCCCCGGACTCCGGTCTCACTCCGTGCTCACCCGGCCTGTGACCGAGCGTTTCTATCTCTGGCACCCGACCCCATGTGGAGTCTCCAAACTCAGCAGATCCCTGCGGTGCACTCCCGCGCCGCTCCTCCCGGGGGAGGGAGGGGAGTCTCCCCGGATCTGCCGCTTGTTGGGTCCCTGCTGGAGGAGCAGTGGCCCGACTGGGCCGCGGATCACGGTTTATGGCAACCCCGAGCTGAGAGCCCGCGCCTCGGCTCCGTCTCTGCAGCCGGCTTCCCCGCTCTGATACCTGGGAGCTCTGCTGCACTCAGGCTCCCCCGGTCTTTCTGTGACCCCGAGGGTCCTGAGACCACACTGTCCCGCGAGGGTTCCACCCCCCGCTTAGCCACTGCAGCGACGTCCCTCAGCGGAGCCGGCTTCTAAAAGTTCCGATTTTGTGCTCCGCGGCTCTATCACTTGCCAGAAGCGGCCGACGGAGGCCCCCTCCCCTGCCGTCTATCCTCCCGAATATCGCCTCGGATTCACTTCTCCGCACGTCCTACCTTCCAGTAAGTGGTCGCTTCTCTGTTCAGAGAGTTGTTGCTATTCTTTTCTTCGATCTCCTGTTGAGTTCGTAGGTGTTCAGAATGGTTTGATCCCTATCCAGCTGCATTCCTGGGACCAGACGAAATCCAGGTCTCCTACTCCTCCGCCATCTTGCTCCGCCCCTAAAACTGTTTTTTTTTTAATGTGTATCAAATGCATAATGGGAGAAATAAGTCAGGTAGTTATTCACATTCTAGTATAAATAGCTTTACAGTGGTTTCTTCTTTCTAGAAAGGGAGGGTTTTTTTTTTTTAAAGATTGTATTTATTTGAGAGAGGGAATGAGAGAGAGAGCATAAGCAGGGGGGAGGAGCAGAGGGAAAGGGAGAGGCCGACTCCCCGCTGAGCAGGGAGCCTCGTGTGGGGCTTGATCCCAGGACCCTGGGATCATGACCTGAGCTAAAGGCAGACACTCAGTCGGTTAGACAGAGCCACCCAGGCATCCCGAAGGGGAGTTTTTATTTGGATTTTTTGGAAGGAGTGCATGATCATTGTGTAATGGATTCTTCCTGGAAGAACTGTGGGATAGATGGGGAAAGAATGAGTTGAAATTGTTAGCACTGAAGATATTCTTGGTTTCCTTATATTTTTTTTTCCCAAAGAAAGTGTCATATTGTTGCCATTTCCAAAGAATTCCTTTTGACAAGTTTAGAAACCAGTGAGTCTGCTACAATTTTCCCACCCTATGGTTCACTGAGGTTCTTACCATCTGCCAGATATTATGCTAAGCACACTATATACACAGTCTTTATTTATTTATCTAAAGTAGGCTCCTCGCCCAACTTGGGGCTTGCCTTTACCACCTGAGATTAAGAGTCACATGCTCTCCTGACTGAACCAGCCAGGCACCCCCCATGTACGATCTTATTTAATCTCCACTCTAGCATTATGAGGTATACACTACTTAACAGGTTCTATATGGTGCTTATTCTGCACTGTGGTAAGCATTTTAGACATTTTAACTCAACCTTCACCACAGTCCGCTGGTATAGGTACTATTATTTCCCCATTTTACCGGTACAGAAACTGAGACACAAGGAGATGAGCTGACTTGGCCGAGATCCCACAGCTAGTAAATTGGGAAGAGCTATGATTTATGTTCAGGCATTCCAGCTCCAGAGACAACACTCTTAACCACTGTTGTGTGCGATATTATCTTTATCGGTGAGGAAATAGAAGGACAGAGAATAAAAACTCTCCCAACGTCACCTGGGCAATAAATAATGGAGAGAGGGGGACTCAGATTCAGGCAGCCCATAAAACTGCGTAACCTATAAGCCTCACCCCTTCCGCCATCCTGCACATCTTCTCTGCTTTGATCATTCAGTCTTAAAGCCATTTCAATACAGATGTCACTGTGGCACTTAAGAAAAGTAATGATAAGAATAGAAAGGGAAGAAATTAGCTTTATCATTTATTCAGTTTACTGCCTAGCCTAATTTTGAATAGATTTTGGATTGCGGTTTGTCATGAAAGGGTTGAACCTTCACTGAATTGCCAGCGTCAAAGACGACCTTGACTTCATCTAGCGCAGTGATTCTTAATCTTTAATGAGCCATATGAAGATCTTGCTAAAATGCAGATTTTGATTCAATAGGTCTAGGATGTGATGCTGATGCTTCTGGGATATGATCTATGCCTTGAGTCACAAGGCTAACACAGTGTTTTCAAACTGAGCATAAAGATGTATCTCAGGGCCCAGAGTTCACATTGGAAGGAGGGAATTTTCATAGATGGAAGAACATGTACAGTTTGGGATGATCAACACCAGGCGGGGAGGGGGGCGGGAGGTGGCTCATGAGATAAGACCTGAGCTACCTGACTCCCAGGATTGGAAGGGACATTAACGGTCACCTGCTCCAAACATCCAACTTGACGTTTGAATCCTCTAATATCCCTGCCAGGTCATTTCACTCCCAGAGTTAAGGAATTTTCTGTGCTGAGTGGCACTAAGAGAATTTTAAGATGGTGCCTGAGTCACAGAAACAGTCCAGATGAAGGGCTCTGATATCAGTCTCCTACCTCTCCAGACAGACATTTGCCTCCATAATACATTTTCAGAGCCTTTGGATATTTCTTCAAAAGCTTTCAAACCTTACCATTTCCTGATAAAAACAATGTACTCTACCAAAGAACCATCTGGGAGTGCTTATTTCCCCAGGCATCTGCATTCCACTCTGAAATAGTGATTTCAGTGCTGACTGGCAGGTGAGAAGCAGTGACAGATGTCTGGCAGCTGGGCTCCTTCTTGGCTGTACTGATGATCCGCGCTACGGCCCTTGAGAAAACATATTTTCCAGAATCAAGAATCCTGCGACCATGAATGGTTTCTTCTCATTTTGATTTCACGACCTGAACCCAAGGCTCTTATGGTTGGGTCTTCTGACTGGGAGGGGAAGCCAGCTACTCCTCTCGTCTCTCCTCCTTCAGGCTGTGACTTGACAGCACCCTGCTTTCTGTTCCAGGTGCCCGGGGAGAGCGAGAAGCAGTGGAAGCCGGCACTGGTCGTACTGACTGAGAAGGACCTTTTAATCTATGACAGCATGCCGCGGAGGAAGGAAGCCTGGTTCAGCCCAGTTCACACGTACCCTCTTCTTGCCACCAGGTAGCCTTGGCCTTGTGTTTGAGTCTGATGTAGTTGCAGTTTGAGACTGTTCTGGTCAATTACAAGTATCTCAGCACATTATATTCCTGCTTCCTGTTGCGTCAGGAACTGAGAGCTCCCCCAGAATATAGCCACACATTTCTATCCAGATAGGTGAATTATCATTGACGGCCCGGCATGGGCAACACGGACACAAAGAACAAACTGCTTCTTAGTCGTGAAGGAACAGTGACATCTGGGAGATGGTCCGTGCCCCATCACCTTCCCGGGTCTCCACCCCAGTTCCTTTGAGAGGAACTATGTCCATGCATTTACAGTCTTGAAATTCCGGTAGAATCCTCAAGCAAGGGCCTTCACTTGTAGCACAGGGATTGTCGTATGGGAATGTGCTGGTACTGTGCTTTTTACAGTTTGCTCGGCACGAGACCCCATAGCAAGTTCTTCCTCGGTTGTTGGTGCTTCCTGTGGAAATGGGGCTGCCAGGGTCTGTTTCTTAGGACCTTCAGTGCATGTTTATTGTTCATGTGACATATTATCTTAATGCATCATGTGCTTATCCTCTTTTTGAAGGTCTTTATTCTGAGCACAAAAGCGCATCAAACCTGAGTCTTGATCCAAGTAGTTGACAGCTCCCAGACTTGGCTCCTGTTGCCATCTCTTTCTGTATGTGCTTTATGATTATGGACACAGTTTTCATTACTCCTGTACCTCTTCCTTACCTAGAAGGTAGGCATACTAACCTAATGTTTATGGCCTCCCTGGCATCGTGCTTGACGGTATGGGTCCCTAAAATGTCTGCGAATGAATTACTGACCAGTGTGGGACAAACTCTGGAAGGAGTTTGGTCCAACAGACAGAAAGCATAGAGGACTGAGGTTTTGGGGCTTCTGTCCCGAGCAAGAGATAGATAGAAACAAGATAGGTTCTCCATTCTGAAGGGACTGAGGTGTCAAATAGGTTATAGTCAAGGCTTGGGTGCAGGGAAGAGAATGAGACTCAGGAGCAGAACAAGAGGAGACACGAGATTAAAATGGTAATGGTGTGTGGAGCTGAAACTCCTTTCAAAGCCCTCTTACGTCCACGTATGGTGATTATGGAGAACAGCAAGGGTGACCTGAGGAAGTGATTATTGGCCCCAGAGGTGAATAGAGGAGGAGGCCTTCAGGGTCAGGGACCACACCTAGATCACTTAGATACAAATAAAATAACAAAACAGTAATTTAATTTTTGAGTATCCTAAGCCTTAAAATCTTTGGCAGGATAGCTATGAAAGCACTACTGATGTTTGTAATAAAATCTCAATAATCAGAATCCAAACATCCTAAAATGTTCCTGTGGAGCTTCAGGCTGTGTCTTGGGGTCCATTGAAATTCATCCCGACCTCCATCACGTTCCACAGCCCTCACCCACGGGCACTGACGTGCACATTCTGAGACATTCTCACAACTGGAACCAAAGAAGGATTAGACCATAGTCACGGTCTTCCAGGGTACTAAGAAGAGAAATTGGACTCATTCCTCTTAGACTGATTTTCGGGAAGAAAAGTCTATGTAAGGTAAAGTTTCTAGGTAACTCTCAGGCAACCTGAAAATAAAACCCTCATGCATAGCCTACTTGGAGTTTCTGAGCATTCTGACATTGAGGCTGCCTCTTTATTCATGCATGCATGCATTCAGGATTTTAAAAAACTCAGCGCCTCCGTCTACACTAGCCACATTTCAGATACTCAGTAGTTGTGAGTAGTGGCTACTATGTTGGACAGCACAGATCTTAGAACATGTCCATCATCACCGAAAGTTCTGTAGGACAGCACCACCCTAGAGCATAAATGACTAGCTCCGAATTTGTCCTGATTCGGGCAAGTGACTGGACTGACACGCTCCAATGGCAGTGTGTCCAGAGCTCAGGCTGCCTGACGGGAGGTCGTCTTGCAGGCTCTTGTGGCCGTCTACACATCAGGCCGTCAGTGGCTTCAGTGGCCCCGGGGGAAGGGTGCACAGGCGCAGCAAATGGCATCTGAATAGGCTTGGGTGGGGCACCAACAGTAACTGTGAAAGGCTCAGGAGCCACAGGCGTGCCAGGTCTGGGCTGTGAGCAAAGCACACGAGTAGCCCGAAGCCACGAGCCAGCGTCCGCTATGGAAATAAATAATGGAAACCCTTTCAGTGCGAACTGTGCTCATTTCGAACAAGATGCATCCTAAGAATTCGGCGCCTACCGTCTACACCTAGAGGAGATGCAGTGGTGATACCTGACCTCCCAGTTTACTGCCTCTTTCCCAAATCACCCAGCCTCACCACTGAACTGCAAAATCAAAACGTACTGTGTGTGTGTGTGAGAGAGAGAGAGAGCCCTACGAGAAGTGGTACGCTGAAGCTCCTAACCATGCCCCTGATATCCAGCCGCTAGCCGGGGAGGCAGAGGCTGTCCGCGGCGTTAGGGCAGCCCCGGCTCTTCGTTCTTACTTCGTGCCCTCGAGCTACTAGCTAACTTGCCGCCTGCTCCTGAGAAGCAGCTTGGAAATACAGGACCTGAAGTTTCCGTCTTCGTTTTCCTCCCGCCAGAAGAGTGCCTCCCCGTCCCGGGCTGATCGCCCCGCCTCCCATTTCTGGGCTGATTGCCCCGCCTCCCCTTCCCGGGCCGATCGCCCCAACTCCCCTTGCCGGACTGATAGCCCCGCCTCCCCATCCAGGGCTGACTGCTCCGCCTCCCCTTCCAGGCCTGACCGCCCCGCCTCCCCTTCCCGGGCTGATCGCCCCGCCTCCCCCTCCCGGGCTGTCGCTCCGCCAACCCCCTTCCAGAGTCGTCCGCCGTTAGACGCCGCGGTGAAATGCTGCTTTCGCTCCAAAGCCTAGTGCAGATCTGCTGTCTTGTGCAGCATGGTCATCTTCCTTCCACCACCCGGTAGATGCGCTTAGAGAAAGGCTTTTGGAAAGCAAACAAAAAGCGAGGAAACGACCGGTCCCTTCGCCGGAATCCCGCAATCACACGGGGGAGCCGCAGTCCTTGTGTGGCTCCAGGCTATGGAGCTGGGCTCCCTGCAGCTGAAGGCAGAAACTCATTCTCTCCTTGCGTACAAAGCTGGCTGTTTGAGATGGGAGGCTGGGCTGAAGCTGTTCGCTTCCCGCAGAGAACTCACTGCCAGAGGTGGTAGGAGTCAAAGGGAAACTCTGGATCCTTCCATTACCCAAGTTACCCCAGTCGTCCACTGGCTGCTTCCTAGTCACATATTTAAGTTCATCAAGTGACTCATTTACTTGCCCTGTGTTCCATACGGTCACATATGGCAGCGTGTCCTGCATATATGAGCACTTAGGCTCATGGCCTATCTAGTAGCATGATTTGTCTTTGAGTGCATTTTTCTTTTTTTTTTTTTAAGATTTTATTCATTTGACAGAGGGAGAGAGAGAGGCAGAGGGAGAAGCAGGCTCCCCACTGAGCAAGGAGCCCGATGTGGGGCTCCATCGCAGGACCCAGGATCATGAACTGAGCCAAAGGCAGACAACTGACTGGGCCACCCAGGTGCCCCTGAGCGCATTTTTCTAAAGAAGGGGACTCATGACTCTTTAAAATCTTTTTAAAACCTTTTGTTAAAGTAGCATTTATAGGGGCAGCTGGGTGGCTTAGAGGGTTAAGCATCCAACTTCGGTTGCGGCTCAGGTCATGATCTCAGGGTTGTGGGATCAAGCCCCAAGTTGAGCCCCTCATCAAGCACCTTGTCAGGCTCTGAGCTCAGTGCAGAGTCTGCTGGAGATTATCTCCCTCTCCCTCCCGCTCTGCTCTTCTCCCTGCTTATGCACTCTCTCTCTCTAAAATAAAATCCTTTTTAAAAAGTGTGATTTATAAATAGTAATGCACACAAATCTTTTAAATGTACAGTTCACTTAGTTTTTATTTACAGATATAGAGCCACATCTTCTAAAATGTTATTATAGGGTGTCTACAAATTAATCATGCTGAGTAACATTATCAAGAAGGCCATGGTGGTACTATTTGCAGATAGGCCCGGGTGCTAATCAATCAGTGGCTGACCTTCGTGGAGGGCGCCTAGATCAAGGCCTGGTGCTTTACTTAGATTCTATTCGATTTTGCAAAACTTGCCCAATTTAAGAATCACCTGGCTGTTTACTAAAGAGGTGGGTCCTCAGGACCCTGCCCTGGAGATTCTGGCTTAGTAGGCCAGGTTCCCGGAATCAGGAGTATGTGTTCTCCACAAGCATCAGGCAAATGTTGTCCTCAGGGTGACCGCATTTAACCCTTACAACCCTGTGAGGTGTAGGTTTTATTCTGAGCATATCTTTTTTTTTTTTTTTTAAAGATGTTATTTATTTATTTGACACAGAAAGAGAGTGAAAGAGCAGGAGCAGGGGCAGGGGCAGAGGGAGAAGATTGTTCCCCGCTGAGCAGGCAGCCTGACTCAGGGCTCCATCCCAGGACCCCAGGACCATGACTGGAGCTGAAGGCAGAGCTCACCTTTTTTAACCTCTGCTCTCTGCAGCCTCCTGAAAGAGCACGTTCTTATTCCCTGGAGTTTTAGTGGCTCTTGGTGGCTGAGTAGAGCATACAGATCTTTCCTTCGCTCTCCTGACAACTTAATCATACAATAGGCAGCCACCCAGATTCCATGACAGAGTGAGGACAGGGCTGTGGGTGCCATCAGAGACCTAGAGTTTCTACCCATGGCTTCGACCAGGAGTTCTCAGAACGGGCACGAGCACCACCTGGGAATTTGTTAGACGTGCAGATCCCCCCCCCCCGCCGCTTCTAGACCAGTGGAATCAGGCACCGGAGGTGGGGCCCCGCCTCGGTCTGAGTTTATAAGCTCTCCGGGTGTTTCTGATTGAGGCCACAGTTTGAGAACCTCTGGTTCGGAACTCTGCTCTGCTGCCAGGGTTCACCATCAGAGGGAAACATCACAGCAGGGACTTGGATCTTCCTTCCCTGCAGTTCTTCAGAAGCACTGTTTTGCCTCATGTGGTGGTGACCGCCGATGAATTCGTTCAAAGGCTATGCTGGATCCAGTGGTCGTGGAGTCATCAGAAGCTCCCAAATATGTGCTGTTTGCCTGCCCTGCTTTTTCACTTAACATGACCCTATAGGAATCTTCCACTGATATTTTGTACTCTACCTTAGCTTTATTTTACTGCCTGCATAGCGTTTCCATTGCATGGATGCTCCGGGGCATAGATTCTGGAAACTTACAGCATGGCTCCAAATCCCAGCTACTTACCAGCTTCGGAAACTTAGGTAAATTTTGTAATCTCTTACTGCCTCGTGTCCCTCATCTGTAATGGGCATAATATTGGTACCTGATAAGGTGGTTATAAGGTTATGTTAGATAACGTAAAATGTGTAGGGTAGTGCTTGATGCATGGTAAATGCTAAATAAATTTAGTTATTTTTACTCTTATTTTTTAACCTTTCTCTGTTTGGGGGTTTAATAGTACATTGCCCACATTTGAAAAACAACTTCATCACACTGAAAACTTGTGAGCAACTGAAACCCACAGGTTATCATTGGAGCACCTTGGGAGAAATCTTTTAAAGCTCAGCCTGTCAGCAAAACAAATAAAAATAAAAATAAATAAGTGAAGAGAAAGCCTGAAAAACCATCTCCTTAAAAAATAAAAACAACAACTGAATTTGCTGGTGGAAAAGAAAGATCATAGTATTGGATTCGACAGCCCGGGGTTCACATCCCAGGTTTGCCCAGTCAAGCCTCATAGTTTACAGGCCGTGTGACCTTGAGCAAATCATGTCACCTCTCAGAACTTGTTTCCTCACCTGAAAACTCGGATCAGAATGTCTACTGTGGAGTGATTATGAAAATGACAGAAGGACGACTGTGTCAGTCAGCTCAGGATAGCTGAAGCAACAGGTAATTCTGTTTTCACAATTCCGGAGGCTGATGAGTCTAAGAGCACAGTTCCAGGGTGATTGGCTTCTTGGGTTCTAGGTGGCTGCCATCTTGCCGTGTGCTTATATGACTTCTTCTTTGCGTGTGTGTGGGGACGATGAGCCCTGGAGCTGGGCCCCATCCTTACATGACCGCATTTAACCTTCATGACCACCTTGTTGGCCCTATCTCTAAATACAGACGCATTGAGGGGTAGGGCCTCAACCTCTGAACCAACGGGGTGACAGTGGGGCCGGATTCGATCCGCGACCATGACAGAAGGACAGCCTTACTTAGCATCCCGACTGGCACACAGCAGGTCTGGGCAACGGCCAGCTCCCTTCCCTTCACCTTAGCAGGGCTGGGCAGCATCGTTCAGAATGTCAGAGACTGTCTTTTGTCTTGTGCAAGAACTGGTAGGGCCAGAGTTAGTGGGAGACAGGGTTCTTTGAAAATTAAGTTACTCCGTCAGACAGTTCAGAGTTGATTTGTTTCGGGTATTTTTGTTTGTTTGTTTGTTTGGTAGTCCCAGGCACATCTACTTTATATTTTTCTGGAAGATGAAAATTTGATTGTGTTTCACAGCAGTGGCACCAGCTGCTCGAAACATGTTCTTGGTGTCGACCCCCCACGCGGAGAAGTTTCTGGGCCTTGGCCTCTGCCACTGAGAAACATGGATGGTGCCTTTGTGCCTCAGTGGTGCAATTATTTATAGCGGTGCGCTTGGGAAGTTTTCAAACACGTACTTTTAGGTGTTCTCATCCCTCAGTTTTTAGGAGTTCTTGGGAAAACTCTTTTTTTCCTGCTTAGCCAAAGCTTATTTGATGTTGCTGAACATTTTAAAAAAAAAAAAAAAAGGTCACTCTTGCCCATATGGAGGAAGTGTGTTGTTTTTTTTTTGTCATCGTCGTTATAATTGGTGAGTGAGACAGGCCTACAGAGAGTGAGGATTAAGGTCGCAGTCTTTCTGAAATTCTAGAGGAGATGTAACCCCGAAATTCTGCATGCCCAGTCCCGGTGGTCGGCGAAAGACCGGGACGCACAGAGCTTGCAAACGGAGGGATGCTTCTCTGAGCCCAGTTCCTCCGCCTGTGGGCCCCCGGAGAAGGCTTGGGGTCGGTGCAGACCAGGAACTGAGGAATGTGCCCTTGGCTCTTTTGACTCCACAGGGGAGCCAAAGACGCTGGCATTTCGATTAAACCTAAGGAACTAACCTGTTTCCGAGTGCTAAACGTAGTTGCTCCCTCAGGCCAGCCTCGGAAAGTTTAGGAATGCTTTCCACTGGGGAGGTTTGGCCAATTGCGTGTGTCAGACAGTGAATTACAGTCAGCCTGTGGTTTTCACGCTAAGCCTCGGAGACCTCCTCGCTGTTAGGGAGTGTGAGCATGTGCCACGGGTACTCCCTAGGGCAGCACGAGAGGATCTGCAGGCCCGTGGACCCACCCTCTGTCGGACTGAGCAGTGCGGAGTCTGCCTTCACACCCATCCGTCCCGTTCGGCACGGCCATCCCAGTGCTCACACCGACTGCTGGCCCCTTGTCCTCCCCCCATTAATCCAGCAGCTCCTTGGCGTTGGATGGGAGACGAGCAGGGGGGGCTAGTGGGGGGACTGCAGCCCCTCAGCTCACACCCGAGGATGTCTGCGGATTTGGGAGTCAGCCCAGGAGTTGGATCCTGAGACCTCGACTTGCAGTGTAATCTTGGGCAAAACATCAGTTTCTCTGAACCCAAGTCTCCTCATCTTTATTAAGGGCAATCATTTCTTCCGCTTCATACAGTTATTGATAGGACCGATGGAGACAGTACATGTAAATGTTTAGCCTATAACTGAGACCCAGTCAGTGATTGATAAATGTTAGCAATTGTTGAGATCGGGAAAATGAGTGAAATTAATGTATGAATGACTAATAAGTAATTAGACAGATTTGATCCCACAGGTAATACCGCATTTGTCAGGGACTTGTATAGTGTCTTAAAGTCGTTGAGGTATAAGGACTGGGCTAGGGAAGAGTTTGTTGCTTTGTTTGTAGGGAGAGGGAAGTGGGGAGACTGGAAGCCCTCAGCTCCCCCGAGAAAGCTAGCTCTGAATGATACTTGTAACAACACTGCAGGCCTATTGATGGCTTCTTCCTTGGAGCAGGGATGTCCAGTTCAATTTAGGAAATGTTTAACAGTCCCCTGTGAGGGGCCAGCATTGTACCAAGTGCTGAGGGTAGGGGGACTTTAAAAAAGTGCAAAATATGAGCGCTAAAAGCCAAGTGTTATAAAAGATAATTGTTCAGGTTATTTGCTCATGGTTTCGTTTTCCTAGTAAAAGAGTACAGATTTTAATCGTCATTACCTTCCATGGAGAAGTTCTTGAAGATTTTTTCTTTTAAAGATTCTATTTATTTATTTGACAGAGAGAGCGAGAGAGCACAAGCAGGGGGAGCAGGAGAAGCAGAGGGAGAAGCAGGCTCCCCGCCGAGCAGGGAGCCCGATGCGGGACTCGATCCCAGGACCCTGGGATCATGACCTGAGCCTGAGCCGAAGGCAGACACTGAGCCACCCAGGCGCCCCATCTTGAAGATCTTTTTATAATACATATTCTATACTCATGGTGATAGATGTTGAACTAAGTAAAATATGGGTGGGATAAGGGAATATGGAAGAGATAACCGGAAAACTCAAAGAATATATTTAAAAACTTAAAGTTCTAAGATTGTGGGACGCCTACATGGCTCCGTTGGTTAAGCATCTGCCTTCGGCTCAGGTCATGATCCCAGGGTCCTGGGATCGAGTCCCGCATCGGACTCCTTGCTTGGTGGGGAGCCTGCTTCTCCCTCTCCCTCTGCTGCTCCCCCTGCTTGTGCGCTCTCTCTCTCTCTGTCGAATAAATAAATAAAATCTTTAAAAAAAAAAGTTCTAAGATCGCTAAATGATAAAAACACTATTAACTTAAAAGGAAAACTTTCCAGTACATTGGACTGTCATGATGTGAGAATATCCATCGGCTGGTAAGCCTTGGTCATCTCTAGACATGGCAAGTGTGGGGGGGTGTGGGTGAATGAAATCCGTGGGTGACCCGAAGAGCTCATTATTATCTCTCACTATAATTTCCTTTCTACCTGTAGTTGACAAGCTGGAGTGTGGCCCCTTTTCCTGGTATAGTGGGCTTGTTAGTGACCGACCCCTCACCTGCCTAGACACCCTGTTGGCTGTTGGGCCCCATGAGGGTGACCAGTGTTCAAGAGCACCTGAACCATTTAAAGGGTCTGACCAGTTCCAGTTGTTTTCCTTTCTTGTGTGTGTGTGTGTGTGTGTTTGTGTGTGTGTGTGTGTGTGTGTGTGTGTGGCTTGCACTGTGGCATCTGCTGGGGGATGCTCATTACAGCAATTAAGTAAAATGAGAATGTAATATTGCTTAGCAACCCAGTTACCTAATGTGTAATTTTACTAATTTGGTAGAATCTGTGTGCTGCAACTGTTTTTGTTTTAATTAAGGATATTAATAATAATGTTTTTGTATGGAACATTTTATGCAACATTCTCTAACACCTATCCAGAATTAAATTAGTACATGAGCATCCTTTGTGAGACAGGTTTTTTTGTTTTATGTTTTTCTCAAAACCAGTCAGGCAGAGGGGCATATCTGAGGATGCGGAAACTGTGGGCAGTCTAGTACCTTGGTTATTGGTAGAGATACATTTTGCCTGGCCTCCTGAGGGAATGAGGGGATTTCTTACTGCCAAGTTCGCCCACGTCTCAGACAAAGAATTTGACCTGCAAGTGGGCTTATCCCATAGCCACACTGAGCCTTGTGGAGTCCACCTTGAGAGCCACTTTGGACAGTAGAGGTAATTTGAAAACATTTCACCTTTTCTTTTTATCTGGTTGAGGGACCCATTTATAGACAATTCTTTAAATGTAGGTAGCCTGGATCCATGCTGACCATGAACGTGAAATCTTAAGGACTCACTTTTTTGACAAAATGGTCACCTTCTACTCCCAGACCAAAAAAGAAGGTAACTCTGACTCCCTAAACGACCAAGTCACTGCTGAAAACACTAGTTGCTAAAGATGGATTTGAAGGAAGAAACAGGAAATGGATGTTAGACTAATCCCATAGAACATCTCATCCCCATTACCTTTCCAGATCACTTTTCGCCGGGAAATGAGCATTTAGTGGATGTAAACCCAAGTTTTTGGATCTAGCATTAGCTACTGTTTCATGTGGATGGAAGACCCAGGGTGGGAGAGAAGTCGTAGTATATCATAGCAAGTCATTCATCACAAACTTCTTGGAAAAGAGTCCTCCTTGTATTCTGGCTATTCATGCAGTCATTCATTTCACAAATATTTACTGAGTGCTTCCACGGGCCTGGAATTGTTCTAGGTTGTACACATACAACAGGGAACAATCAAATAAAAAAGTCCTGCCCTGATCGAACTAATGATAACAGTTGCTCATCCTATATATTCTGTTCCAGGTGCTGTTCCATGCAGTATTCACATAACTCACTTCATCCTTAGCAACAACACAATGAGGTAGGCACACAGCTCTCCCCAGTTTGCTTTTCAGGAATCTGAGGCATGGAGGATTTAGGTAACTTGCCAAGGTCACCCAGTCAGCAGAGAGCTCAGTTGGGCTATGTGACTCTGCTCTGTCCCCCCACATCCAAGGCTTCGTTCTTCTGCCCCACTCAGGTTATATGGGGCCTTTCAGTGGTTCACTTACTCAAACACCCAGATAATAGGAAATGTAGAGTCTTGCCAGAGTTTGTGGCTTTGCTTCCAACCATGGGAATGTGCGTTTGAATTCTATAACCAGGGACCAAAGCATGTCCTTGGGCTTCTCACGCAGTTTCATATAAAACTTAGAAACTGGGTGTGAATTGCAGCTTGAAAGCCCGTCCCAGGGTGCTAGTATTTTCTTCCCACTGGGTAAGAAAGATATCTTCTCTTGGGAGACAGCATTCTCTTGGTTGCTGTCACTTAGTCCTGCCACAGATAAGAGACAGATGGTCATAATTTTAAGTCTACACAAATAGCTTAAAATGTAAAATAATTGAAACATAAATAATAGCTATTTCAGAGTCCCCCTTGAGACTGCAGATCACAAAAGATCTTTGGGAAGAATCTTGGCAGGAACATCAAAAGGCTGTTCCTGGCAGAACGGGACAAACTCTGGCAGATGCATTCTCTCCTGATGCCCAACCTTTCTAAATGTGCACATGATAACTTTTTAAAAATCTTAATGTCCAGCTGACATTCACCTGCTACTTAGTATCCAGAATCCAGCTATGGTGATGTGTTCCCAAATATGGTCTGCAAATGAAGAGCCCACGAAGGGGCCTTTTCACTGCCCCATGTTTCGTAGCATTTCAGAACAGGTCAGGGTGTGTGTGTGTGTGTGTGTGTGTGTGTGTGTGTGTGTGTACTTTCCTTTGCAAAATTGAACTCATATTTTATTATTTTTTATTTTTTTTTAAGATTGTATTTATTAGAGAGAGAGAACGTGAGCGGGGGGAGAGGCAGACAGAGAGCTAGAGGCAGACTTCCCTGCTGAGTAGGGAGCCCGATGTGGGTCTCAATCCCAGGACCCTGGGAGCATGACCTGGTCTGAAGGCAGACGCTTAACTGACTGAGCCACCGTAATCTTATGTCTTGATTCTGTATTTCTTCTTCTTACCAGCTTTGGGTCATCTGCTCATTTCACGTCCGTGTCCTCTACAACTTCAGACAAGTCACTCATTAAAGTGCTCAACAGCACAGGTCTGAGACCATAGCTCTGCTTCCATTCCTGATTCAGCTGACTCTTCATGGCTCTGGCCACTTAACAAAGGACTCCTCTAACTGATAAGCTTGGTACCCAACACTTTTTCCTTTTAACTCCAAATGAATATTAAAGGAAACTGTCAATACGTTTTTTCTGAATATTTACTTCATCTGTTCCTTTTCTAGTAATCTGGTTTCTGGATAAAACAGTTGATGTAAGGAAGCCACAGAGGCCCTCGTGAACTCCTATTTCCTCTTTTCCAAAGTTAAAAAAAAAAAAAGGTTACTTTAAAAAGTCCATTACTAAATTTGGCCTGGGAACAAGGTCAAAGAATCTACTTTATTCTGTGTTCTGAAAATCAGGATATAATTTTCACTTTTCCAGTCTTGGAACCTCTGACTTGTTCTCCCTGATTTCCCAAAGATCCCCCACCCCTACCCCGCCCCGAGTTTCAGTTCTGTAGCCTCTAAGCCCTTCTGGTGTGTTGGTGTGTAATCTTCTCAGTGAGGACTCGAGTTCCTTTGAAGCATCAGGCTGCTCTTTTTCCAAATGCCATCCCCTTCTCGGCTTCCACTGCACTTTACTCAGGCTCACATCTCAAAAACATTCTTTTCATTAAAGCACAAAGCAAGAAGTTTCAAGTCACCTTCTCTCAGCCATCCATCAATAGCACTTTTGGCCTGGAGAGGCCAGCTGCCTCTTCCTTATTTTCGCACACCACAGACATCTAAACATAGTGACTCATGTCATCTTTGCCATTGTTAGGAAAACTCCCCTCGTGTGGACCCTCAATCTCCCATCCACATGACTGTTTCTTTTGAATAGTGGTTTGACTCCCAGTGAAAACATCCTGTGCTTTGAAGTGGACGTGGCCCTTGTGGGTCCTGGGGTTACTTAATTTGGAACCTAGGTATTGGGTTCTTAAGATCTTAAGGAACTTAGGCAATATTGCTTCAGTTTATGTTGATCGGAGGTCCCTGGGAGCTCTGAGATGCTCAATGAACAGTTGGACAGTACGGTATCCAGGACTGTATAGCCGATAGTATTTTATTGGTTGGAGTTGGAAATAGGCCAATACAAATTCATCTCGAGAAAGATTTCACAGAACATTTATAAATGTAATCATGCCACTGTTTTTCTCTATCTCTTCCTTGTAGCCACCACTCCTAACCCAGGGGCAGCCCACATAACTAAAAAGAGGTAAGAGAAAGGATCTTGGTTGTACCTTGTCAAGTGGCCTTGTCTCATTTTTGCAATGCCATGATTTACAAAACATCTCTGTTCGGACTTCTCAGGATGGCATCTCCATGTATTGTCTCCAGCTAACTACTATTGACAATGAAAAGCAATTAGTTGGAGATGCTATAAAGAATAAGGAAATCTATTATTTCCAACATCTTGATAGGAATGAAATGATAAAAATGTTGACAAATGTAGGGCTCCTCTTTGTCCTTGTGTCGGAATCCACTGCTCTTCACTGTTGATGGGACAGCTTTTACTCCAGCTTCTGGTTCGCCCTCTGGAGAAAGACCTCCATAATAATCGGGCTGCCCCAGTGAAGAGGAATAATTCTCCACCCATCCACCTGACCCTGGTTCATCTCTTCCACTTGTCATCTGCCAGAGGCTGGTCCTGACTTTCTTTCATATTCTTGGAGTGGGTCTCCCAAGAACGGCGGCAGAACCTGGAGTGAAGAGTTTGTGGGAATCGGAGGGAAGAGGGCATTTCTCCTCTTGAACTTGGGTCTCATCTGTTCTACTCACGCCGTGCCTAGCCTTGGGTTTGCATAGAGTAGGTGCTTTTATTAGTTGGCTAGGGCTGTCATAACAGAATACTACAAAGCAGGTGGCATATGCAACAGAAACTTATTTTCTCATAGTTCTGGAGACTAGAAGTCCAAAATCAAGGTGCCATCAGGGTTGGTTTCTAATGAGGGTTTCCTTCCTGGCTTATAGACAGCTGCCTTCTTGCTCTGTCCTCACCTGGCCTTTCCACTGTGTGTGTGTGGAGGAAGAGAGATCTTTGGCATCTCTTTTCTCGTGAGGGCACCCTCCTATTGGTTGAGGCCCTACCCTTATGTCTTCACTTAAACTTTATTAGCTCATTATAGGCCCTTTTTCCAAATACAATCAACACTTGGGGTCAGGGCTTCAACCTATGAATTTTAGGGGGACACAGTTCAGTCCATAACAGTGTTCCATAAATGTTGGTATGATATATCAGTTGGCGAATGGCAAAATCTTTACTGATTGATTGAATGAATGAGTGACTTAGTGACTTTTTTGGTGGTCATTTGAAGGTAGAGAGAAGACTTGAACAGAGCAGGAAGCTCCCCTGAGGCCCCTCATAGCACCCCCGAAAATCCAAAAGTGTTCTGTAACTTCAACTGGCAGGTCTCAGCATCTCTTCTGTCTCATTTGCTGGAGGCCAGTTGGTTCCTGTAAGGGATTAATGAGGCCACAGATGTAGGTTTCATCCCACACGGCTCAGTTAGCTTCACGTTGAGAAAGACCATTCCACTGCAGGTGTTAAGTCTGAAGCGCTAGACGAGGATGATTTAGAATAACCCAGACAGAAGCCCATGTAAGGGGACACAGAGGAGCTCATCAGGTATTCCAACCCTGACCTGACACTAATGTGAAACAGACGACAGACAAAACACGTGTGACATGCTGAGTCAGAATTGTAGGTATTTTTCAGTGGAATGGAAAATTTTAAGATAAAAAAAGATTAGAAGAAATGAAATCACCCATAAAATTAGTCGACATTTTAATGGATTTGTTTCCAGGTTTTTCTCTTACATAGTTGAATTGTATGCTTAGAGAGTTTCAATAGATCTATATACATTTCCTCACATTTGCCATGTGTGTTTATAAAATAATTTTCAAGGTCTGTGTAATACTCCACCCAGAGGAGTGTACCCATATGCATCGTGTGGATATTGGGTGTAGTTTACTTGATTTTTTTTTTTTTTTTAAGATTTACTTATTTATTTGAGCGGGGAGTATGGCGGGGGGCGGGGCAGAGGGAGAAGGAGAGAGAAACCTAAGCAGACACCATGCTGAGTGGTGAGCCAGACGCAGGGCTCGACCCCAGGACCCTGGGAGATCAGGACCTGAACTGAAACCAAGAGTCTGATGCTTAACCAACTGCGCCACCCAGGTGCCCCTGTAGGTCACTCGATTTTAATCTGGAAGAGTATATTTTTGTTACCACTATGCACAGTAGGTAGTGGACAAGACAGTTTGCTTTATCTGATTGTTTGTACATACAGCTTTGCACATTTCATTAACCCATACTGGTGTATTCAAAAGAATGCATTATTCAGCATGTCTGCTATTCTTCAGAGAGCTAATCAATTTGTTCTTTAATAGAGATACTAGAGGGTACCTGGGTGGCTCAGTTGGTTAAGCCACTGCCTTTGGCTCAGGTCATGATCCTGGAGTCCCGGGATCGAGTCCCGCATCGGGCTCCCTGCTCAGCGGGGAGTCTGCCTCTCCCTCTGACCCTCTTCCCTCTCGTGCTCTCTCTCTCTCATTCTCTCTCTCTCAAATAAATAAATAAAATCTTTAAAAAAAATAGAGATACTAGATAATTCTTGATTAGTGGAAAAATCAATTTCTCCTCTTCTCTTTTCTGTTCAATGAATGAAATTTGGTGATGAAACGAATAACAAAGTACAGCAGTAGTCCTCCCTCCAAAGGCTCTTTTCTCATCGTTACTTGTAACTCCCCGAGTTTCCCCATGAAGGACTCCCTGTGCCCTGTATCCATCAGCTGGATCCAGGCCTTTCTCACACCTTGTTACACTTGGTTAATAATTTCATTCCCTATACCCAGATCTGCCAACTGCAAGTTTGCCAACAAATTGCATTTTCCAGTTATTATTGGCTTCAATTTTATAGTCTCTCTGGAGAAAAATTAATATTGATAGGAAATTCACAAACAAGGGACATTCTCCACAAGGATGGTACCTCTTTTTCTCCCTTCGCCTGTACCTCTGTGTTACATTTCCACTGGCCCTGGATTGTGACAGAGTTGATGTTCCTTTGGTGGAAACTTAGGGATGGAAAGTGAGAACATGTCAGGCTAGGGAAAGCATAAGGGAACTAGTGTTTACGGAATGCTTCTTATGATCTCTAAGCACTAGATGAAGTGCTTTAGGTAGCTTATTATATTGAATCCCAAGCATGGGAGGCAGCAATTGCATTTTTAAAATAAGGAATCCAAGGGTAGCGGCACTAAGGGCTACAGAAAGGGTATGGGAATGGTATTTAGTACAAACCGTATGCTAGGTCTGTGCTGAACGTGGACAGTTTACAATATTATTAATATTATTATTTCATAGATTTCGTAGATTATTTCAATTATTTAATCTCTACACCCCACGTGAGGCTTGATCTCACCACCCTGAGATCAAGAGTCACCTGCTCTTCCGACTGAGCCAGCCAGGCGCCCCCAACTGATACAGATTTTAAGATTTTAAAAAGGAAGAGCTTAGGTGTATTTCCTGAAGCAACTAAAATGTAAACACCCTCGAGTATAAAAACAATTTTTGAGCAACTAAGAAAACAATATAAACTCTCGTTTTTTTATACGTACCTTATCTTAATGATTTTTTACCTGACCCTCAATCCCTTTAAAACTCATGGCAGGCTTTTGAGAAATGCTTTATTTTTCCTTTAGCCTCACCTAGATTTAAACCCAGGTCAGCACACTGTCCCAGATTCTTCTCTCCATGAGATTCATGGAACTCCTCTTTTATTATTATTTTTTATTGAGGTATAATTGATAAAATTTAAAATGCACAATATAATCATTTCATATACATATATATTATGAAATGAGTTACCACAATCAAGTTAATTAATATACCTATCACCTCACCTAGTTAGTTTTTTGGGCATGTGTGTGTGGGGGGGGAATGTTTAGATCTACTCTTTTAGCAAATTTCAAGTATACAAAACAGTATTATTAAGTATAGTCACCACACTGTATATTAGATCCTCAGGACTTAGTCATCTTATAACTAAAAGTTTTAAAAGTTTTTACCCTTTGACCAACATCTCTCCATTTCTCCCACCTTCTAGCCCCAGGCAACCATCATTCTGCTCTGTTTCTATGAGTTTGAATTTTTTCAGATTCCACATATGAATCTGAAATTCCACACCCAGTATTGTCTTTCTCTGCCTGGCTTATTTTACTTAGCCATAATGCCCTCCAGGCTCATCCATGTTGTTGCAAATGGCAGGATTTCCTTCCTTTTTAAGGCTGAATAACATTCCAGTGTGTGTGTGTGTGTGTGTGTGTGTGTGTGCGCGCATGTGCACACGTGCCACATTTTCTTCATCCATTTATCCATCAACAGACATGTAGGTTGTTTCTATACCTTGGCTTTTGTGAATAGTGCTGCAAAGAACATGGGGTTGTAGATATCTCTTTGAGATACTGATTTTGCTTCCTTCAGACATATTCTCAGAGATGGAATTGGTAGATCTGGTAGTTCTGGTTTTAATATTTTTTGCGCAACGTCCATACTCTTTTCCATAATGGCTGCACCAATTTACATGCCGACCAAAAGTGTGCAGGGGTTCCCTTTTCTCCACATTCTTGGAAACATTCATTATCTCTTGGAAACTTCTCTATCTTCAAAGAATTTTACACCCAAAAAGTTTTTCAACGAAACTTTTTCTCCAAGTCGACATTGCGGACCACCCCTCCCGCCAATACCAGCTTTGTGGGTGAAAGAAAGCTCTTCAGTTATACAACAAGCTCGTTGCTAGAAATTCAACAGCGTGTGATGTTTTAGTTCACCAATAATTTTGCTCTATAATATTTAAGCTTATGAGAGAGAATAAGCTTTTGGATTTCCTTTGTGCAATTTTTAATCTGGAGGGAATAAGCCCTTTGCCTAAGAAAGTACCTCTCCCGTGCACCAAGGTGAATAGACACCTGGCATTTCCCTAGCAAATGGTAGTATTTCTTTCTATATTAAAAGATAAGGCTGGAAATGCAAATATCCTAGGGAGAAGTAACATTTACTAAATTATACTCGCGCTCTCCTGCAAATTATTGATAGGAGCATTTCTCCCCAATGGGGGTTGAGATATCAAGGAGCAGGAGAGAACAGGAGAGATCCAGGGGTTTAAAGGGGACACGTGAGAAGTAGGAGCCTGTGTGTGCTCAGAAAGTAGCACTCAGAATCTGAGAGTCCTCATTTTTTCTGTCTGGCCTTTTGGAAAATATGTACTATGGGAGTCACATTTATGCTGAGCATGTGTTTTAAAGCCAATGTGAACATCGTGTGCTTCACACCAATCACTCTCGGAAATCCCTGAAATCTCCCATAAAGTGCAATTCTCTTCCAGTTCTCAGGAAGCCTGGCATGGCTAGTTCTTCCTGGGCTTTAACACAAGGGCACAGATTGCTGCTTCTTCCGTTGAGTCTCCTGGTGGTTTGCTTGCACTGGGAGGCTGTGTGCTCGACGGACGCGTACCCAGAAGGACATTTGGTGCAGCCAGATGCTCCAAACTACAAGAAACATGGGGGAATGCAGTTGAACGCAGGGAACAGTGTCATGCTCACCCTGGGACATACACATGTCCAGGAATGGAATGGAGAGGAAAGGGTTGATACACTATTTAAATTGTTCTCTTTTGCACTTGCTCAATTCTCTTTTTGGCTGAGTGAGTATAGTTGAATTTGTCTCATTAAAGTCATGTCATGCAACTCTGCACCTGTCACCAGACACAATCCCGGCCACCTTTAAGTCTCACTCTAGCCCTAGGGACGAACTAGCTGAGCAGAAGGCAGAAAAACCACAGTGAATGCTGGTGCTAGAGCGGACCCTTTGGTTCTAGGGTGGAAAACCGAGAGCAAATCACCAATTTGGGAGCTTTGTACCAGGTGACACAATTCAGGGGAACACAGTGGTTTCCAGTCTGATGATTTTCTGTCTCTCTCTCTCTTTCTGTCTCTCAACAGGCTGGTCCATTCAGGTCCAGGCAAAGGATCGCCCAAGGCTGGTGTGGATCTGTCCTTCGCGACACGAACAGGCACCAGGCAGGGGATTGAAACACACCTGTTCAGGGCCGAGACCAGCAGGGACCTCTCCCACTGGACGAGGAGCATCGTGCAGGGCTGCCACAACTCGGCGGAACTGGTCACCGAAGTCACTACCGGTGAGCACCCCTGGCTCTCCAGCACCAGCACACCCTCTGCTCCATCCCAGCCTCAATGTAGTTTCCAGTATTGGCCTTCTGGGCTGTTTGGAATTCCCGAAGTGAACTCAAATTCTTCCAAATTAGGGCACTGTATGCCCTACTCAAATGTAAGCCTTTTCCCATCTCCATTCAAGAAAAGTTGGCAATTCGGGGAGTCAGATGTCGTTTTCCTGACTGTGACCCCAGGGTGGCTTCCTGCAGGCACGAGCTTTGAGGCACCAACCAGCAGGTTCTTGTTATAAACATAGAGACTGACTCTGGGTAATTTATCACAGAATAAAATTCTTGGAAATAATAATTTTGGTAGCTCACGGAGTTGATCCAGAAACTGGGGCACTGATTTGTGAAAAAGAGCAGGAAACAGAGGCATCCAGGTGGGGGGGTGGGGGTTTCCAACAGCAAAGGGCAGAGCCTTGGGAAGAGCCACCGGTGCCACTGGTCTGAATGTTGAAGCCGAGGCAGGATGGAGGGACCACATGGTGAGCGCAGCCCCGTTCATGCAGAGCCCTAAGAAAGGCCTAGTGAGTGCGGGAAGTGGGATTTACATGGATTATTTACATGGGTTACATGTGTGCAGAAGGAAGAACCCTCTATACTGTCCTATTTATTGAGTGTACTCATGACGTGCCAGGCATTTCATATAATGTCTCTTAGTGTTTTCCACACTATGAGAAACAATCCTGCTGTGGGTCCAGAAGTCAATGAGTCGAGGCAAGACTAACATTTAAAAAATTAAATTAAATGGAATACACATATCAGTGTAAATATTGCTTAGATTTGTGGAACTTTGGATTCAGGGGTGTGTGTGTGTGTCCCGGGTTGCAAATCATTGCCTTATCTTACCTAATCCTCACAATTCCCTTGCCAATCTGATTTTACCGAATAAGTAACTTGTCCAGGATCTCACAACTAATAAATGACAGAACTGATTTTAACGCAATGTTGTGTCATTCTAAAGACCATTCTTCATTGACTCTCGTGTCTACTGAGACATGGATCTCACGGCTGTACCACTGGTGAAAACCCAGCAATTCTGTTCAGGCTGCTGTGATAAATGAGTTTCATGCCCCTCTCCAAATCAGATGATTGATAGGTGATGGATAGATGACAGATAGATATAAATGCATCTATACGTAAATATATAGATAATTTAATTTTTTAATTGGGCAAAGGTAAAATTGGAGACTAGAAACTAATACGAATCTCAGCTAAAACGAATAAGCTAAGTATATACTGTAAAATCTTGTACATTGGGACACCTGGGTGGCTCAGTCGGTCAAGCACCCAACTCTTGGTTTTGGCTCAGGTCATGATCTTGGGGTCATGAAATCCAGCCCCACATCGGGCTCCGTGCTCAGCACAGAGTCTGCTTGAGGTTCTCTCTCCCTCTCCCTCTGGCCCTGCCCACCTCTCTAAAATAAATAAATAAATCTTTAAAAAAGTAAAATAAGATCTTGTACATTTGCTAAGGTGGATTCCATATGAACCCAGTGATTTTCAGCAGCCAGCACAATGTACAGTTAACAGTGTTCATGATGCTATTGCTCCTGATTCTGAGATCCAAGATTGTTTCTGGTTCTGAGATCGAAGACCAGCCCCTCTTCCAGGTCTCCTGCCGTCACTCGCAAGGAGGCCGTATGTGACAGAGTAGCTGGATCCTCAACAACAGTCTTCCAGTAAATCCACCTTTAAGTCCCACAGGGTTGTTTCTTAGAATACTCTCTGCTCACCCTCTTCTATCATGTTTTCTTGCCTGTTGTTTCATTTCTCTGTCTCTGAGGAACCAGTACAAAGTAATAGCCACAGTGTAGGATTTAAGTCAGAAAGGCCTGGATTCAAATTCCAGTCCTATTTCTTTCTTTTTAAGATTTTATTTAGTTATTCATGAGAAACAGAGAGAGAGAGAGAGAGAAGAAGCAGGCTCCCCACTGAGCAGGGAGCCCGATGCGGGGCTCGATCCCAGGACCCTGGGATCATGACCTGAGGCAGACGCTTAACCGACTGAGCCACCCAAGCGGCCCTCCTATTTCTTCCTTAATCTCTTACTCTTACTTGCATCTCTTGTTTTCTTCATCTGGAAAAAAGAAGGAAATAATAGTACCCACCTCATAGAGTTGTCAAGAATGAAGAGAAATAATCCATGTAAAGCTCCTAGCACAGTGCTTGACATGTAAGTAAGCACTCACTACGTGTTAGTATTAGTTGTTACTCTTGTCATTATTTCCCCAGACCTGTGCTGTCCAGTATGCTAGCTTCTGGTCATGTGTGGCTATTTAAATGTAATGTAATTAAATGAATTCCTCAGTCACACGAGCCACATTAGAAGTAAAGTTCTTTTTGTTTTACCCCTAAAAGCCCCAGATTGCTGACCTCCACCCCCAGAGATTGTGATTTAGCCGTTTGGGGTTGGGGTGCAAGAATTTGTACCTGATAACGTCCCAGTTGGTGCGGATGCTGCTGGGCCATGGAGCCCTCTGGGAGCAGCACTGAACAGGGAGCAACCTCCCCCAGGAGCAACTCCCACCCAGGAGTAGTCGAAAAGACGGGACACACGTGAGCGTGTGGTGGGGTTTCTCCACGTTTCCTTTGCTCATGCAAACATGAAAAACCAGATGTTTTGTAGAATGTCTGCTGCAGCAACTCCAACAAAATCAGTGTCTTTCTGTAATTACCCTGAAACAGATTGGTGCCCCCCACCATTTCCCATCATCGTTGGAAACATTTGAGAGTGTCACCGAAGCTCTTATTTTTATGCTGAGTCTGGCAAGAAAAACTAGAGTTTTGGACCTGGGAGTCGGAAAACCAGAAAACTAGACTTAATGAGCTGATGATATGTGTAAATGCTGGAGAAGTTCACGCTCCTTGCAACAAATTCAGGAGTGTTCTAGGAAAGAATGGAAAAGGCCAAGGGGATTTGGTTTAGTTTACATTCCACAGATTTTGTAAAATCTTCCTCTCTCAATAAGCTGAACTCTACTTGGATAGGAAAGCCATGGGGCTGTTGGTAGACCAGCCAAAGGAAATAACAAAGCACTGTGTGCACTGAGCTAGCTGGGTGGCGGAAGAGAAGAAATTCTGGAATGACCACAGGTGCAACCCAGTTACAGACTGAAAGATGCCTTCAGGGAGTTGGGGAACGGGGCTTATGTTTTAATCAGAGCTTCAATTAACTTGCTAATGTGTTCGATTTGTCCTGTGTGGATTGAGAACATCTTCAGATAATCAGTTCCATTCTATAAAGACCGTGAACACCAGCTGAGGTCAACTAGAATTGAAAGTAACCACAATCAGTTGATTCTGAATATGTGAGGGCGTAGCTTTAAAGTTCAAATATAGACGAAGAAAAAAGAAAAACATGGTTAGAGCTCATTTGCCCACTTATTCTACAGGTAATAGAAGTAGGGAGTGTCAAAAATAAGGATTCAAGATGGGAAGCCATACCTACACCCATGCCACTGTCTTTGGCCATCCCAGGACTGCAGGGATGGCAGGGGTCTGCGGACCTTCGGAGAAGATGAGATTTACGGAGGGGCTGTAGCTCAGAAGGACTCAGAAATCTATTAGAGAGTGTAGTGCACCTTTGGGAAATACCAACCCTTAGTTACAAATTGAAAGATGCCTGTGGGAAGTTGGAGGAAGGGGTACACTTTTCACCAGAGCTTCAATTAAAAGCCGCCTCATTCTGTGAGCCGATAGAGTCCCCTGTTTCTTTCCCCCAAACCTTGAAGGTCCCCCAGCCATACAGTTATTACTCTCTTTGCCAAGGTCCCTCTCCACATCCCTCTGTATCCTGACTGCCAGAGTATGAGAAGGATACATGGCACCGAGTGCAAAGAACTTGAATTTTGAATTCTAAGCCACCTCAGTTGTGACAGATTTCATCTGTCTGAGCTTTGCTTTTTTTCACCTGTCATATTAAGCTTAGGTCCTGCTTCAGAAGTTTGTGGGAAGGTGAAGTTCAGTTGGCTTATAAAGCCGAGCTGAGCTAAGGATGGTTCCGCGCAGTCATAATGCCCTGACTCTTACCCCTTCCAAACCCCATCCCCAGCCAGGAAAATGTCCTGGTTTCCCTAAAGAGCTTTCAGATGTCTGTGAAGGTCTGAGCCAGTTTACTTGCCAGGATCTGTTAAATGTGGAGTTCTGTGAGGCAAAAAATCCAATCTGATACTTAATAACCTTTTTCAGAACTCTTTGATCAAAGGTTTGAACCTTCACAAGTCTTCCTAAATAGGAACTAGGATTCTGGGGCAGTCCCCCATCCAGCTCATACGCTTCGAGTACTGATAACGTTTTCCTAAATGCAGTGAGGACCACACATAAAAGCTGTCCTGATCAAGAGGTTTTAGTTTTGTTCCTTTGGATCGGAGGGTCCCTTGTGACCACCGCCTGCACGGTTCCTGAGTGTCACACTGGGCAGAGACAGGAAACAACCTTCTCCATGGAAGGAGCCACCTCTGAGATCTCTCTGCAACCCAGCTTCCCCAGGACCCAACGATCATCAGATCGCCTGGGAAAGTTTTAAAACACTCATTTCTATTTATAAAATGAGCTTAGTTTGACTTTTTAAAAACTAAAAGTGGGATTATTTTTAAGCGACTTACTCCCGACTTCTTAGGTGTGTTACACTTGTTAACATCGGTAATGGAATGGAGGAATGCTCACTCCTTTCACCAGGTGGTGGGCATGACACAATGGGGTGTGTGCGTGTGTGCGTGCATGCATGTGTGATGACGATGACAGCTCAGAGCTAGCTTACCCTCAATCAAATGTCAGCTTTTTCCCCCCCGACCCCTGAGACAAGGCCAGTGGAAGGCAAGTACGCCCATCTACCTATGTGCTGTCAGAGGGTCAGATAAGGGCTGGAGCCCAGATAAAATTCAGTAAATCCCGGCAAAAGGAATTCTTTCAGCTTATCTCCCTTGGTTTCATGGGACAAGTTAAATTACAACATCAAAATCAGTCCAAGGAGAATATTTTCATGAGCAATGACTAGTTTTCAACTTGAGAAGAAATGTGTGGCTGGCCCTGGGACTGAGGAGGCTTGCAAGGTAAGTGCCCGGGAGAATGGATGGACTTGCTGTTGATACCGCGCTCTCTCCTCTCTCCCCTCAGCTTGCACCTACAAAAACCAGGAGTGCCGCCTGACCATACATTATGAGAATGGATTTTCTATTACCACTGAACCACAGGAGGGTGCCTTTCCCAAGACAATCATACAGTCTCCCTATGAAAAGCTGAAAATGTCCTCAGATGATGGAATCAGGATGCTGTACTTAGATTTTGGAGGCAAAGATGGAGAGATTGTAAGTGTATTTCTGTAGACAGTGTGATTTCACATATTTTTCATGGGGCAACACATCTGTGAGGGCTCGCAAACATAACACAGCCTTATTATATTTATTTAGCCATTGACTATTTGCAAAGTACTTGCAGGTTCATGTCTTATTTGATCCTTGAAAAACTATGATTAGATCCAATTATTCCAAAGAGCCTTACTTTGGTCTCCTTTTCCACTAGCATACCAACTAAATATTTGAATCAAGGTATCTTAGTAAGTCAGCATTAAATTTTTATCAAATAGGGTCCCACCAGCTTCAAAATGCACCATTCATTTTTCTTAAAAGAAGATTTATTTATTTATTTTATTTGAGAGAGAGCGTGCGCGCACAGAGGGAGAGGGAGAAGCAGACTCCCCGCTGAGCAGGGAGCCTGATGTCGGGCTCGATCCCAGGACCCTGGGATCATGACCTGAGCCGAAGGCAGATGCTTAACCTACCGAGTCACCCAGGTGCCCCTGCACCATTCATTTTTTTTTTTTAAGATTTTATTTGACAGAGAAAGACACAGTGAGAGAGGGAGCACAAGCAGTGGGAGTGGGAGAGGGAGAAGCAGGCTTCCCGCTGAGCAGGGAGCCCGATGTGGGGCTCGATCCCAGGACCCTGGGACCATGACCTGAGCTGAAGGCAGCCGCTTACCGACTGAGCCACCCAGGCGCCCTGCACCATTCATTTTTAAAAAAGTATCAAACATCTAATCTAGCCTCGGGGGTGTAAGGATGTAAGCTGAGCAGGGCCAGCCAGGTGGGGGGGGTCTCCGAGGAGTACAACACGTGGAGAACACAGAGGTGGATGGTCGGGACCAGGGGCGGAGTAGAAGGGGCAGCAGGAAACGAAGAGAAACTTGGTCAGCAACACCCACGTGGAGAGAAGGCCAGACAAGAGCCCAGAAGTTTTGGGCTAACGGCAAATAATGCCTAACAAAATTAGCAAATTTGTCAGTTAAAGTAACTTTTATACTTCTATCAATAATATGCAAATAGCCAGTGTGTTTAAATTCATGACTTCCTGCGATCGTTACTGCCTATTTAAATAAAAAAGTGTCCGGTGACTGGGTGGCTCAGTTGGTTAAGCGTCTGCCTTCAGCTCAGGTCATGATCCTGGAGTCCTGGGGTCGAGTCCCACATCGGGCTCCCTGCTGAGCGGGGAGTCTGCTTCTCCCTCTGACCCTCTTCCCTCTCGTGCTCTCTGTCTCTCATTCTCTCTCTCAAATAAATAAATAAAATATTTAAAATAAATAAATAAATAAAAAAGTGTGGGGCACCTGGGTGGCTCCGTTGGTTAGGCGTCTGCCTTCGGCTCAGGTCATGATCCCAGGGTCCTGGGATCGAGCCCCGCATCGGGCTCCCTGCTCCGCGGGAAGCCTGCTTCTCCCTCTCCCGCTCCCTCTGCCTGCCGCTCCCTTCTTGAGCACTCTTTCTCTCTCTCTCTCTCTGTCAATTAAATAAATAAATAAACTCTTAAAAAAAAAAGAAAGAAACAGATTGTAGAGTTTAAATAAATAAATAAATAAATAAATAAGTGTATTTCTTCAGCTCCATGGAGGGGTGAGAATTGCCTGTTCTTTCTAGCAAGTATAGTTAATTGACATTCTCAGGAAGACCTAGCATCTCATTTAAGCTGTCAAATGCCGAACTTTTAAGAGGACCTTGATTCTGTAATAACTAGGCTCTCTTTAGGTCCTTCCTAAGTCACTAGGTTAGTCAACAAATATTCATTGACTTCCGCTTGATAACAGGGATGGGGAATAGATAAAATGCCCAGGTAAACCTCAATTTTAAAGCTCCAGTAATTTCAGTGAAGCTTCTGGCCTTCCTCCATCCCTCCCTCTGCCGTCAGCCTGTTCAGCGATTTCTCCCGGGGGACTGGACTGGTACTGCTCTGGAAACCATTCAGGGGGACGGAGCAGGGGCTGACAGAGGGGAGAGCCGAGACCACACTTGAGAGCATAAGGCCTGCATTTCCCAGGCGGAGCACGGCTGCTGTGGATGACGTCACACCAGCGTTGTGTGTTGCAATGAGTTAAGTTCAGCCTGAAGCAGAAGTTTGGAAACAAACAAGTGATTTGAAAGTCCATTTTACTAAGAACACTTATAGTTCAGTTGCTGCTCTATCAATCATTCGACTGAGTGCTCTTTCCTAAAGGTGACTGACTGCTCCCTAGCCAAAAAAACAAAACAAAACAAAACCAAAACCAAACCAAAACCTAAAAGACAAAAGGCTCTTGGCCTTAGCCTTAGCTTGAAAAATCAAGGCTATTTTTGCCTGTGGGGAAAATCACTTATGTCTAAATTTCAGCCTTTCTGAAGCCTGTAATTACAACCTGACTTGGAAGATGTAGGCAGGACTGAGTTTTGCTGCCAGTCCGTTTGGCTGAGAAGTGCAAAGTCACGCACGGCTTCCCCAGGCCTAGTTCTGCAACCCCAGCAGGCAGCACCTTCAGGCCTTTCCTCTCCCTTCCTGGGGAAGGGAGCAGACATGGGCTGTAGGAAATGGAATAAATTGAGGGTCAAGAGACCCGTGTTTTCTTTCTGCATCTCTAACTAACTCACCAGTTGTCTTGGGCAAATCCTTTATGTCTCTGGATCTGAGTCTCTCTGTCCATAAAATACAGTGACTGAAGTAGGTTCCTTCCAAAAGTTGGATCTGTGTTAGTGAGACTGAATACTGTGGTTCTGTCTTGAGTGTGGCCATACTTATTCTCCCCTGTAAGATCTGTGATCTCAGAAAGTTTTAGAACTTCTTCAAATCTTAGTTTTCCATATAAAACATGCAGATAATGGCAATAAGCTCACAGGGGTTTTGTGAGAATTAAATAAGATGGTGTAGAGGAAATATTTAGCACAGTGCCCGATTCATGATAAATACAACCCTAACTTTGCTAGATGTTATTATACGTCCAGGTGGTTGCTCCCCAACAGTGTCATCAGCAGAAGAGAATTGGGAACAACTCCTCCAGTTTTCCTGACTTAGGTGATAAAAATTCCACCTGACTCTTACTCTCTGGTCATGTGCTGGGCCACACGTAGGAACACACTGAGAAGGGTAAGACTTTAGCAGGGGCCTTAACAGGCGACGCCCCTGCTTACAGCAATCCAGGGGCATAGGATAGTGGGACACAGCTGCTGAGCAGCATGGCTTCCCCATTCTGAGTTTTCACACACAGTATCTCATTTAATACTCTAGTTACCCTGTGAATTTGGTAGGACTGGGGAAAATTTTAAGTGACTTGTCCAAGATTATATATCTCAAAAGTGTTTTTTTTTTTTTTTAAGTATTAAAACCGGGGCTCACGGGGCGCCTGGGTGGCTCAGTCATTAAGCGTCTGCCTTCCGCTCAGGTCATGATCCCAGGGTCCTGGGATCGAGTCCCACATCGGGCTCCCTGCTCAGTGAGGAGCCTGCTTCTCCCTCTCCCTCTGCTGCTCCCCCTGCTTGTGCTCTCTCTCTCTGACAAATAAATAAATAAAAATCTTAAAAAAAATTTGTGGTACTGATATATATAAATTTCACAGAACCTATTTCGGAAACAAAGATAGATGTAAGAAATAAGTTCAGAGTTATTTTTCTAAATCTCATTGAAGGGCAAGGATTTAAAACCATAATTGCTCCAGTTAACACTTAAAAGCAGGAAGTGCACAGATCCGTTTGATGTGTAAATCGCTCTTCTGCATCAAGCATCAATTTAAAATCACTCACGCTCTCTTCTTTTGAAATTTCAGCAACTAGACCTTCATTCCTGCCCCAAGCCGATTGTTTTCATCATTCACTCCTTCCTGTCCGCGAAGATCACAAGACTGGGCTTGGTGGCCTGAACAGAGCAGAGGGGTGACTTGCCTTAGAGAAAAGGAGGGCTGGTGACATCAGACACTATGAGCGGCACACCATTTGTGGCATGCCACGGTCAGCTTTGGATCCCCAAGTCCTCTCACCTGCCCGACTTCTCTGTCAGCTTCACTGATGACAAGGGGGGCCCCCAAGAAAACACCATGAGAAATATCAGAAAGAAAGCGGGCTTTTTAGAACAGTAGAAGGGTAAAGAGGTGAGGGCAAATGGAAATAAATACACACAGCCTAGCTTTGAAATAATGACAAGCAGGGACATCACGAACATGAGAACAGCACGCGCAGATCTTAATCATACCAGTTTCTAGGCAACTGGTTCACCCAGGTAAGCAAGAACTGAATAGTTGAGGAATGGACATTTTCACCTCTCTCGCCCCCAGTAACAATGATCCCTTGTCTTATTGTGATTTATTGCCTACTTCTAATTGAGTTGACTTCTGCTGGTAAGAAAAGAGAAAGTGCTTCAAATGGAAACCCACCTTTTATTTTAAGTATGAAGCAGCTGTAATTCTCTTCTTAATGAATTATCTTTCAATGATGTAGAGTGATCCTGAAGTATTCTCATTAGCATATGCTGAGCAGGAATTAAATAAAGCATCAGATACTGATCTGAGCTGGAAGCTGGTGGAATCTGAGCCAAAGTAGACTGTTTATATTGCAAAGCTTCACGGTGCAGAAGAGTAGTGTGCTTGAAAGACGATTAATCTGGGGACTGCACTCACACCAAGGTGTGCTATCTTAGAGCCAAGACTGATAGCTTTACTTATAGAAAGCAAATTATGGATATTTTTTTAAAAAGATTGTCATTTGAGATGTATATGTAACATATATATCTCATATATATAACATATATATAAACAACTTACATGTGGTTAACTAATTATCCCCAATCCGTGGTTTTCAGTGGAAGTACTGAGCAATTTATTGACCCTTGTTTCTGCCTGTGCTTGTATGCATGCATTTTCAAACCAGTCCTAGAGCAGCCTCATATAATTCTGACAGTATCCACAGCTCTTAGGCATTCCAGGGAAATAATACAACGACCTGATTATTTTTCTACAAGAATATTTTTAGACAACATAGAGCGTATTACTGATTTAATGCTTTTATTTTTACCTTTCAATACAAATTCACCAAAAAGACACCTATATTATTTGATTTTGGAGTCACCTTCCTGGAACCTTAAAAATTAGTTCTAGAGTTTACGTAAGCATTTGTAACCCTTCTTTACCCTGTAGTTTACATAAACAAATGCTCTGGATTTGATGTGTGTTTTTTTTTCAGAATTGTCCTTCAGCAAATACCTATGCAAAGAGCTTTTAAAAGTGAAACTGTTTTAAAGGGATGTAATTTTGCCCACTGAGACACATATGTTTATTGAGTTACAAAGCAGCGTCCAAAGTATGTATCATGTAACACTAGTTCCAAAGGGCATTGACTGAGGGGTGTTTTGGGGGGGGCGGTGAGAATGAGGTTTGATGATCAAAAATGTGTTAAATATGGAGGTAGGAAACAGATTTCATGATCGTGGGCCTCCTCAAAGACTTTAGTGTAAACATTGTGATTCTTCAAGGGGGTATCCCATGTACTTACAGAGCACCTTTCTGACAGAGCATTTTATGAAGCAAATGTTTTAAAAAAACAAAAACGGGTGCCTGGCTGGCTCGGTCGGTAGAGCATGCGACTCTCGATCTCAGGAGTCTCGAGTTCAAGCCCCATGTTGGGTGTAGAGATTACTTTAAAATAAAATAAAAAATAAAGTAATAAAATTAAGTAAATTAAATAAAATTAAATAAAAGCCACCCGTTTGCTGGTAGATGAGGTGAGCCTTAACACTTTGGGAAAACACAGCTTTAGGTCACTGATTTTGTTTTTGGTTTTTTTTTTTTTTGGTTTCCCATTTTAAAATGCTGAAGAGTGAAATTCCACCCTGAATATTATAGGAAAGCTTTGATGCATTTATAAATTATACTGCACTCTTTCATTACATATTTTCGAAGTCACTGGAATGTTGTTATATAAGAGAATTATGCATTGTAAATAACATTAAAATACATATAATAATGCCAATAGTTCAGTTCAACAATATGTAATTTAAGGTGCTCAGTACTACATGAAGTATGAGTTAATTACTTATAATTAAATTGCAAAGATCCTATTCTATATTTATAGAAAAATTAAAGTGATAATTACAAGTATTTCTTCATCACTTACGTTTTAGACTGATTAATAAATGGGTGGGGTCAACAAATTACTTTCTCTGCATTTATAAAAACTTAATTTAAATATTTATATTTTAGAAAAAATACATTTGAATAAATTAATGCATTTTCTGAATTAAAATGTATTAGCAAGAAGTAGACAATTTTACTAAGAGATTTGTGTATATGAATCCTTGTTTTTTCCTTCAAAGTTAAGTGTATCATATCAGAGTGGCTATGATGAATCAATTTCAAATACTCATTTTTCCTTGTTCTGAATTGAGGAAATTACATAATAATTTTACACTGTAGATTTTAATCTTGTCTTCATATGTGTTATGAATGTTGTGAATGACACACAGACGTCTGGATCATGCCTGGGTACAGTGAATCAATGGATTCATTTTGGGGAATTTGTTTTTGTCCAGTCTGCTCTGTGCTTAATCCGTTTCTTATTTGAATCAATGAATTATTAAATTCACGTTTGTCCCTTTAAGGCCAAATCAATACAAATGGCTGATGTTTCATCTGTACTTAGTGGGAAGCCACCCATTTGCTGGTAGATGAGGTGAGCCTTAAGCATCCAGGGATTTAAAGAAGGCCAATAGGAATACAGTTAGCAATCTCTTTTCTGACTTGAACTAAGTAGAAAAACCATCAACCTCTTAAAAACACCCAGGTAGAGGCATTTAATTAATTTTTTCGATTGATGTAATTAAAATGCTGAAAAATGCATTCGCCTGAAATTAACGAGCAGAGCCTTTCTTTTACAAATATTAGGTATTCCATCTTGAGGGGATTGGAGTGGACTGGGGTGAGGGAGTAATATTTGAATGTACGTTTAGTTAAAAAAATGTGCCTATGTTTATAGCACCATGGATATCATGTAAAATTTATATATGAATTAAATAAATATTCACCTCTGAATATGGTGGACTGCCTGGTGGTTTCATGACAGCCACAGAGGGAGTGTGAAAACACAACTTGCTACTCTCTTCCTCCAGGACTGGCTCTGGAAGGTGCTAATGGGTAAAGGGGATGCCACTAGAAAATTTGGTGTGTGTGGGGAGGGTTTGCGTCTAATTTCAGGTCTGCATCTGGGCCTTAGGGATCTTGGCTCTCATTTTAACTAAGTTTTCATGGGATTTGACCTGTACACCAAGCTCCAAATACTCGAGTTCTCTGTAGTACTACAACTTGGTTTGTGTTTCAATTGCTTATAATTAATGTCAGTCTACGGCTGAGAAGTCTTTTTACTATTTGAAAATTGGGATTACATTTAGAACTGTAATCTCACTTCTGAAGAGACTTCAGAGGTCATCAACCCATTAGTGCTCGAAGTTTATTTGTAATTTTAGCAATACTACCTTAGGATCTTAGGGTATATGATTTGCTAGTAACATAGGAACGCAGTATATCCATAAAAATGAATATACACCAATTAAATGTTTAAAACATTCTGTACCACCTAGAGTCATCCTGCATACACTACTGGTCCAAGTATTCCATTTGGGGAAATGCCGACCTTGTATGTGTTTCCATTGAACTCAGGCATCTCTTCCTGAGCATCCCTTGCAGTTGTTCATTCTGCCTGAAATCAAAAGTTTTCTGCGATGGGGTGGGAGCTCCTTCTCTCCCAAGGCAGGTCCTTCCACTGCTGGATGGTGGGAGTTGTTGCAGAGTTCTGATATTAGAGCCCAAACTTAGGTCTGCCTTTCAGTCATGACCCTGTTCTACCCTAGAAAACACTGGAAGTCCAATCTCTTTTCCACATGAATGTCCTATAGAATAAAAAGACCTATCGAGGCTGGGAGCTATTAGGAAATAGAAAATGATCTGAAAATGGCTTTAAATAGGACACCTAAAATTCCTTTTTATCTTTAAAGAACCAATTGGCCAAGATTGAAACTCTCCGTAATACCTAGTGGTGGAGAGTGATGGGAAAACCGGCATTTACTTACACAGCCATCGGTAGGTATACATTTGGCAATAATTTGGAGGGTAATCTGGCAATATCTATAAAAATTTTAAAACACATGTACATTTTGACTCTAAGAATTTATTCTAGAGATAAAAGTGCACAAAGACTAACATATATAAGGAACATATTGGCAGCATTAGTTGCAGCAAGAAGCTAAAAAGGTCAATAAGACCATCAATAGCTAAATAAATCCCAGCACACAGATGCACTAGATTCTGCAATGTTACAATGATCCATCTCTAAGTACTACTGTGGACGAAGTTCTTAAATGCAACTTCTGCAAAATGCAGATAAAAACACAGATACATAGATATGTATTCCATGTGTTGTTTAAAAAGTAGTTCCAGGAAGAGCGGCACCTGCCAGGACATTTTGGAAATCTGAGCTAGTGTTGTTTTGTCACCACTATGCTGGGGAGTGGGGGCACACTTAGTATTTACTGAACAAGAGCCACAGCCGGTAGACTTCCTGCAATGGGAGGACAGTCCCCCAAATCCAATGGGACCGTTTCCCACACAACTGTTTTGTCCTCTGAGTTGTTCGTGCAGATGAAACCCATAATTATCTGAGCCTAGACCCTGACTACATTTTACATATGAAAACATTTTTTGACTGATTCAAGATATTCTGTATTTTCTAGGTATACAACTACCACGTATATGGAAGGAAGACTGTGTTTTTGGTTTGTTCGGGGCACTTTATAAAACATTTTATCAAAACAAGTCTCCCGTAGCCAGTGTGCACATGGGACTCGCGTCGTCAAAACAGAACTGGACTACTTTTATATGTGCCTCATTCACACTGAATCTGAGTTATTTTATCTTTTAGTGTGGTTGTACCCCAGCATCTCCAAAATGAAGCGCATATTATTTTATTATCATTATTTTCCTTTTCTAAAACTTCTTTACCTTACAGTTAGGAAATAGCAATTTTAAAAAATCCTCAGGGCACGTAGGCTGTTTAAAAAAATCCTGCTGGCCGCTGTCCGGTGTCCGAGACGCTCAGCTGCCGTCCCAACCTAAGGCCCCACTACAGCCGGCTCTGCTTGACCTGAGTGTTTCTGCCACTGAGGGCCAAGCCACCACTTGCTCGGAAACACTGCCCCTCCAACCCCCGTGTCCACTGGCTACCACCACCAGGCAGCCAGGCTAAGGAGATGCAAACTTGAATCTCTGGGTTTTGCCATCAATTCCAGATTTGGATGAAAAGCCACACACCACAGGGCATAAGACCTGGTGTCTTGAGCAGCCACGAATGACCTGAGCAGTCTAGAACTATACAGGATTTAAGGCTTTGTGGGGCCCAACAGGAGATAATAATAGGAAAGAGCCAAGCGGGAAAATAACTCTCTTCTTCCTTCTTCTTGTGTACCTCCCTGAGACATGGTTTCAGCATACACCATGTATTCTGAGACACTCCCCGTGACTGAGAACACACCTGCTGGGGGACTGGCTGTGTTTCTTGGGGCCTCAGGAAGCAGTGGTCAGTGAGTAATGGATCCGCTGCTTTGCTTGCCTGCCGTCCCCACTTCTTCTCCCTTTTCTTCTTCACTCTCGGGGCCCTGGAATCGGACGTTCCGCGTACAGCGTCAGCACCTACTCATACCCTACACAAAAAATCACTCCAAATGGATCACACACCTAAATATATGAGATAAAACTATAAAGCGAAAAGATAACCCACAGAACGGGAGAAAATATCTATAAGTCATATATCTGATAAGGGACTAGAATCCAGAATATATAAAGACCTCTGACAATTCAACAACAAAAAGACAAATAATCCAACTAAAAATGGTCAAAGGAATTGAGTGGACAGTTCTCCAAAGATATGTAAATGGCCAACAGGCACATGAAAAGATGCTCAACATTAGTAGTTATCCGGAAAATGCAAATCAAAACCACAATGAGATACCACCTCACACTTCATATCATTTTTCAAAAAGACAACTAATTACAAGTATTAGAAAGGATGTTGAGAATTCGGAGCCCTAATACATTAATGGCCAGCAGAAATGTCAGATGGTACAGCTAGTTGCTTGGGAAAATGGTGAAAACAAAAAGTTGAAACACTGAGTTAACCTATAGTCCAGCAATTCTATTCCTAGGCACCTACCCAAGAATAATGGAAAACCTGTGTCCACACAAAACACTTGTACACAGATGTCCATAGCAGCATGATTCAGAACAGCCAAAAAGTGCAAACAGCCCAGATGTCCATTAGTTGATGATAAAACACAGCTGAGTCGCACAACGAAATATTCAGCTCTAAAACAGGATGAGCCACTGACACATGCTACAACACGGCTGGACCTTGAAAACCTCATGCTAAGAAAAAGAAGCCAGACACACAAGACCATAAATTGTATGAGTCAATTTCCATGAAATGTCCGGGAGAGGCAAATCTGTAGAGACATAAAGTAGATTACTGTTTGCCAGGGGCTGGGAGGAGGGAGAATATGAAATGACTGCTAGTAGATATGGTATGTCTGTTTGGGGGTGATGAAAATGTTCTGGAAACAGCAGTGATGGTTGCACAACTTTGTGAGTGTACTAAACCCACTGCATTATCCATTTTACAGGAGAGTTTTATGATGTGTGAATTACATCTCAAAAATACACGTTGTAGGCTTTTTATGTATCCAGTTCTAGTCTAGTCCCTTAGATGAAGGCCACACCCACAATTCTTTTTCAGGACAGGTTTCTCTTCCCTTTGGGTGTCAGCGTGCCTGTGGTCCAACGCCGCCCCTGATTCTTAAAAGCCCTTTTGTCTAGCTGAGAGGGTCTACTTTGAAATCACTAACTGTAAATATTTCTAAGGTCTTAATAAAGGATTAGATAAGCAACCTTAGGTTTGATCTGTTTCTTTTGAGAAACTTGCCATTGGAGATGTTGGAAGTGAGAAACCATTTTATTTTTGGATTCAGAATGCCCTCAGCCCTCAGGATCTCCTCTAAATGCTGGAAAGCCACACAGTTCCTTCTTTGGCTCATCTATCTTATCCTGCATTTTACCGTATTCAGCTAAATTAGCAAACAAATGGCCCACTGTCACTTTTTTTTTTTAACATTCTGCCTAGAAATAACCTGAAGAATCCATGAGCTCATTAAGTACAACTTATTTCCCAGCTTCTACAGGTAACAGTGTTGCCAAACGTACCTCCTCTGCAGAACACAGCTCAGCTGGTTGGGTCCAGTGGGTCCCCCTTTCCCTCCTGCAAGGGCCTCTTTCTAAACTTCTCATTCTAAAGAGTGTGAGCTTTCAGCATTGTTCCCAGCACCAGTAAATAACGCCCCCACATAGCTGATGTCTGAGCCCAGCCTCTGCCCTCTTTCCCATTTCCCTTGGAAGGTCCCTGTGATGCTTCCCCTGTGTAATGGCAGAACAACTGCTCAGCGGGGTTCCTCGTGGGGAGCAGAGCTCCAAAGTAGGTGCGGCTGTGCCCAGCCCAGCCTGCTCTTCTTCCGGGGGCTTAGCTTATACTAAATGCTATTTGCTGGAAGTTCCTGGCTCAAAATGTCAAAAATTGACCTAAGTTTCTGGGCTTTTAGGTCTCTCCTTTGTGCCAACTTTCAGATTTATTTGAAATATCTTTAACCACTTTTTACTCGGGAATTCAGGCTCATGAGATAGACAATGTGGAGATGATGCTGGTAAGGCAACTAAAAGTTTAGGAACCAATTTCTCTGATCAGTTGAAATGGCCAAAAACGTTTTCCAAGTCACAATAACTGGTTCACTTTGGGGATGTAACTTGAACAAAACAAAATCTTCAAAACACAGATGGGAGTTACTGTGTTTTCTTGGCAAGGACACATCTGGTCTCCCTTGCCTCTCTCCACACAGTTTCACCTCCCACCCTTCACCACCCACTCACCTCCTAAGGCTCACTGGCCTCATGCAGCAAACAAAGCTGCAGCAAATGTACAGTGCTTTTGGAAACTGTATTTGATGACTCTTTTGAGGGCAAAAATGGTTGGGTATCAGCAGTTTCGTACAGTTCAACCTAATACAACAGAAAATACACAAATTTAATCAAGTAGATTGGATCTAGGATTCCTCTACTACTAATTACCTGGGAATATGAATAAAGTGAAGCCTTTGATAGGACAATGATATTTCAAAAGGAAATAAACGCAGAGTGATTTTATTAAGTAGCAGAGAACACTCTAGTACCCATATTATACAGCACGCAACAATTGCAAGTATACAGTTGGAGGAGTTTTGATAAATGTGTACGCAGTGTAGCCACCATCACAAGAACAATATAGAACATTTATATCACCACAAAGTTTCCTTGTGCCACTTTCCAGTCACTCCAACATCTGGCCCTAGGAAACCATTTTTGCTTCCTGCGACTCTGTATTTCTCTTTTCTATTTCACCTGGCACTTCTCAGCTTATTTTGAGAGTCATCCATGTGGCTGCCTATTTTAGTTTGTCCTCTTATATTGATAGGTAGTATTCCATTATATACATGTTTTATATTTGTTTATCCATTCACTTATTGATGTACCTTTGGGTTGTTTGCAGTTTGGTGCTATTGAGAACTAAGCTGGTGAGTGCAACTAATGAATCATTGAACACTACATCAAAAACTTATGATGTACTATATGTTGGCTAATTGAACTTAATAAAAATTTAAAAAAAAAGCTGGTGAGGAGGAGCTAAGTAAGATGGTGGAAGAGTAGGGGGCTCTAAGTTTGTCTGGTGCCTCCAGTACAGCTAGATCGTTATCAAATCATTCTGAACACCCGAGAAATCAATCCGAGATCTGAGAAAAGAAATGCTCTAATTCTACAAGTAGAAAAGCAACTATTTTTTGGAAGGTGAAGGTACAGAGACTTGAATCTGATGTGACATAGCCAAGGATATGGTGGAGGGGAGGGAGCCTGCTTAAGGAGGCTACAAAGTATTATAACAGTGGAGCAGAAAATCAGAACTTCTAGAAGTCTGCTGCAGCGGGGGACATCCCCGGCTTAAAGGTGCTCAGGCGGTGAAGCGGGGTGGAATCCCAGGAGGGACAGCATTGTCTCAAGACCCCCGAGGTCACAAGAACAGGGGTGCCTGAGTGTGGCAGAGTTCCCAGGCATAGGAGCAGGGAAGCCGGCTGAGAACAGCGAGTCTAGGCACCGGCATTCTGCTCTATGTTGCCATAAACCATGAACAGCTCCACAAGAGGGAGACTGCTCTCTTGGCAGGGGCCCAGCAAGAGGCAGAAGCACCGGGAGACTTCCCCCCCCCCCAATGGGTGCATGCCATGGAGTCCATAAACTTTGGAGTTTTTTTTTTTAAAGATTTTATGTATTTATTCGAGAGAGAGAATGAGAGAGAGAGAGCACGAGAGGGAAGAGGGTCAGAGGGAGAAGCAGACTCCCCGCTGAGCAGGGAGCCCGATGTGGGACTCGACCCCGGGACTCCAGGATCATGACCTGAGCCGAAGGCAGTCGCTTAACCAACTGAGCCACCCAGGCGCCCTAAACTTTGGAGTTTTGAAACTCAGTTGCAAAACCTCTCAGTTATAGCCTGGGTGAACACAGAGTTCTGACGGAAACTAGGGAGATAAGAGCGATTGACTGCTTTTCTGTGAGGAAGTGTGGGGAGCATGAACTTTCAGCACAGGGGCTAAAAAGTTGGGCGCCTCCATATTCATCCCGCCCCCGCAGCGCTGAAAGCCTTCAGGGAGCAAAACAGCGCCACCTAGTGGAGTCCGGAGCTGGTTACACTGATCCCTGCCTCCCTACACACTGGAGGTGCATTTGCACTAGGGCAAGTCCACCAACAGTCGTCCTCCGGAGGACCAGCAAGGACAGCTGGCTCTCACCAACTTTACTGATCGTAGAGGGCTGCAAAGCTTCAGGTCCTGGGGAAAACAGTTAGGTAGCATTCTTTGTACTTTTATTCTTTGGTCTTTCAGTATTATTTTTTTCAGTTATTTTCTTATTTTTTAAATTCATTTTTATTATTTTTTATTTTAATTTTTATACGTTATATATATTTCCATCATTGTATTACTATTACATGTTATTTTTATTTTATTATATATACATTATATATTAACATTATTATATATAGTATATGTTTAATAAGTTGATATATATTATTATATAATATATAATTATACAAGTTTCTCTTTCTTTCTTATTTTGAGATCTAGTTTCTTTTAACAAACAGACCAAAACACACCGAGGATTTAGTTTTTTGTTTTGTTTCTTCTGGTTTGTTTTTTTTTGTTGTTGTTGTTGTTAGTTTTTGTCTTTTCTCTCTCTTTTCTTTTCTGGACATAATGACAAGACAGAGAAACGCACCCCAAAAGAAAGAACAGGAGGTAGTACTCACTGCCAGGTATATAATCAACATGGTTATAAGTAAGATGTCAGAACTAGAATTTAAAACAATGATTATAAAGATACTAGCTGGGCTTAAAAAAGCATAGAAGACACTAGACAACCCCTTACTATAGAAATAAAAGAACTAAAATCTAGTCACACCTAAATTAAAAATGGTATTACTGACATGTAGTCCCATGTAAACGTTATAATAAAACAAGGATGAACGAAGCAGAAGAGAGAAAGAAAACTATTAGATCATTAAAGGTGACTGAGAGAACACAGCAATTCCATAAAGCGAAATAATATCCATATAATAGGGATCCCAAAAGATGAGGAGCAGGAGAAAGGGGCAGAAGGTTTACTTAAACAAATTATAGCTCAGAACTTCCCTAATTTGGGGAAGGAAACAGGCATTCAAGTCCAGGAGGCACAGAGAACCCCCCCCTCAAAATCAATAAAAATAGGTAAACACCTTGACATATAATAGTGAATCTTGCAAATTTCAAAGATAAAGACAAAATCCTGAAAACAGCTTGGGACAAGAGGTCCTTAACCTATAAGGGTAGACACATAAGGCTGGCAACAGACCTGTCCACAGAGACCTGGCAGGTCAGAAAGGACTGGCATGATATATCCAACATGCTAAATGGGAAAAATATGCAGCCAAGAATACTTTATCCAGCAAGGCTGTCATTCAGAATAGAAGAGTAAAGAGTTTTTAGGACAAAGAAAAACTAAAGGAATTTGTGAACATTAAACCAACCTTGCAAGAAATATTAAAGGGTATCCTTTGAGTGGAGAGACAGCCCAAAAATAACAAAGGCAAGAAAGGAACAAAGACAATCTACAGGAACAGTGACTTTACAGGCAATTCAAAGGCACTAAATTCATATCTATCAATACTTACTCTGAATGTAAATGGACTAAATGCTCCAAACAAAAGGCACAGGGTATCAGAATGGATAAAAAACAAGACCCATCCATATGCTGCTTACAAAAGAGACTCATTTAGACCTAAAGACACCTCCAGATTGAAAGTGAGGGGGTGGAGAACCATTTATCATGCTAATGGACATCAAAAGAAAGCTGGAATAGCCATTCTTGTATCAAACTAGATTTTAAACCAAAGACTGTAACAATGCAACTCCTATCAAAATAACACCAGCATTTTTCACAGAGCTGGAACAAACAATCATAAAATTTGTATGGAACCAGAAAAGACCCTGAACAGCCAAAGTAATGTTGAAAGAGAAAACCAAAGTTGGAAGCATCACAATTCTGGACTTCAAGCTGTATTACAAAGCTGTAATCATCAAGACAGTATGGTACTGGCACAAAAACAGACATATAGATCAGTGGAACAGAATAGAGAGCCCAGAAATCAACCCTCAACTCTACGGTCAACTAATATTCGACAAAGCAGGAAAGAATATCCAATGGAAAAAAGACAATCTCTTCCACAAATGGTGTTGGGAAAATTGGACAGCCACATTCAGAAGAATGAAACTGGATGACTTTCTTACACCATACAGAAAAGTAAACTCAAAATGGATGAAAGACCTAAATGTGAGACAGGAATCCATCAAAATCCTAGAGAAGAATGAAGGCAGCAACCTGTCTGACCTCAGCTGCAACAACTTCTTGCTAGACACAACTCCAAAGGCAAGGGAAACAAAAGCAAAAATGAACTATTGGGACTTCGCCAGGATAAAAAGGTTTTGCACAGCAAAGGAAACTGCTGACAAAACTAAAAGGCAACCTACAGAACGAGAGAAGATATTTGCAAATGACTTATCAGATAAAGGACTAGTGTCCAAAATCTATAAAGAACTTATCAAACTCAACACCCCAAAAACAAATAATCCAATCAAGAAATGGACAAAAGACATTAACAGACATTTTTCCCAAGAAGACACACAAATGGCCAACAGAACATGAAAAAATGCTCAACATCACTTGGCATCAGGGAAATACAAATCAAAACCACAATGAGATACCACCTCACAGCAGTCAGAATGGCTTATTAATAAGTCAGGAAATAATAGGTCTTGGCGAGGATGCAGAGAAAGGGGAACCCTCTTACCCTGTTGGTGGGAATGCAAACTGGTACAGTCACTGTGGAAAACAGTATGGAGGTTCCTCAAAAAGCTAAAAATAGAGCTACCTTATGACCCAGGAATTACACTAGGTATTTATCCAAAAGATATAGACATAGTGATTCAAAGTGGCACATGCACCCCAGTGTTTATAGCAGCAATGTCCACAATAGCCAAAATACAGGAAGAGCCAAGATGTCCACTGACAGATGAATAGATAAAGAAGATGTGGTATACATATACAATGGAATATTACTCAGCCATCAAAAAGCATGAAATCTTGCCATTTGCAAGGACTTGGATGGAACTAGAGGGTATTATGCTAAGCAAAACAAGTCAGTCAGAGAAAAATATATCATTTCACTCATATGTGGAATTTAAGAAACAAAACATGAACATAGGGCAAGGGAAGGAAAAATAAAATAAGATGAAAATAGAGAGGCAGGCAAACTGTAAGAGACTCTTAACTATAGGTAACAAACAGGGTTGCTGGAGGGGAGGTGGGTAGGGGGATGGGGTAATTGGGTGATGGGCATTAAGGAGGGTAGTTGATGTAATGAGCACTGGGTGTTATATGCAACTAATCGATCACTAAATTCTACTCCTGAAACTAATAATACAGTGTATGTTAACTAAATGGAATTTAAATAACAAATTTAAAAAAAATTAAGCTGGTATAAGTATTTAGGTTCAAGTTTTTGTATGATATAGGTTTTAATTTACCTTGGGTAAACAGGGGAATGGCTGAGTCATATGCTAAGTGTTAAGTTGAATTTTATAAGAAAGTCAAATATTTTCCAAAATATTATAGCATTTTCCTTTCCCATCAGCAATGCATGAGATTTCCACATAGTCACCATGGTATCATCAGTTTTAAACTTGTATCCATTCTAGTGGGTGTTTAGTGGCATCTCATTATGGTTTTAATTTGCCTTCCCTTGATGACTGATGATACTGAACGTCTTTTCATATGTTTATTGCCATTCCTGTATCTTCTTTTGTGAAATGTTTTCTCAACTCCTTGCCTATTAAAAAAAAAAACCCTTAGGTAATGTCTTATTATTAAACTGTAAAGGTTCTTTATATATTCTAAATAAAATGCTCATCATCACTATTTTCAGTCATCAAAAAAAGGAAACAGGGACTCTGCTGGTCTGTATCCAAACTCATTTCTCAAAAGGGCAATTTGGAAATATTACCATCAATCTTAAGACCCACGAATTCCACTCCTAAAAAGTTATACTAAGGAAATAATCAGTGATGTATTAAGAAGATTCATTATAGTTTTATTTATAATAGGGAACAAGTGATCCAATAAAAACCAATCCAATAAAGGGAATTGGTTAAACAAACTGTGGTTCCCTGCTATTATGCAGTAATTAAAATGATACATGATATAAAATTCATGATACATTTTTAAGTGAAAAGCAGGCTCTAAATTAATACATATATGCATATGAACACACATACACACATATGAATGACCCCCACTTTAAAAATATTCTAAAAATAATTACATATATTTTTTTTTACTTTTTTAAAAATTATGTTATGTTAATCACCATCATCATTAGTTTTTGATGTAGTGTGCCATGATTCATTGTTCGCATATAACACCCAGTGCTCCACGCAGAACGTGCCCTCTTTAATACCCATCACCAGGCTAACCCATCCCCCCAACCCCTCCCCTCTACAACCCTCAGTTTGTTTCTCAGAGTCCGTAGTCTCTCATGGTTCGTCTCCCCCTCCAATTTCCCCCCCTTCATTTTTCCCTTCCTACTATCTTCTTTTTTTTTTTTAACATATAATGTACTATTTGTTTCAGAAGTACCGATCTGCGATTCAACAGTCTTACACAATTCACAGCGCTCACCATAGCACATACCCTCTCCAATGTCTGTCACCCAGCCACCCCATCCCTTCCACCCCCCACCACTCCAGCAACCCTCAGTTTGTTTCCTGAGATTAAGATTTTGAGGGTATTATGCTGAGTGAAATAAGTCAATCAGAGAAAGACATGTATCATATGATCTCACTGATATGAGGAATACATATATATTTTTAAAATATCAACAGTGGTGGGGCGCCTGGGTGGCTCAGTCGGTTAAGCGTCTGCCTTCAGCTCAGATGTTGATCTCAAGGGTCCTGGGATCCAGCCTAAGTCGGGCTCCCTGCTCAGTGGGGAGCCTGCTTCTCCCCTTCCTTCTTTTCTCCCCCCCCCAGCTCATGCTTGCTCTCTCTCTCTCTAATGAATAAATAAAATCTTTAAAAAATATATTAACAGTGGTTACATATAGTGAGGCAATATTGGAATTTTTTTTTACTCTGTTTCGTATTTTCTGCATTTCCCAGATTTTATACCATGGGAAAGGTGGGCAGTCTCTACTTAGTCATTTTTACTCTATCTTATTTTCACAATTTCTGCCCTTTCTTCGTTTTTAATCCCAAATAAACACTGATAGCTCCAACAGCAGTGGCTCTGGGGCAGGGGTAAGGGAAGACAGCTACCTGTATGAATTTTTTTACCAATATTTTCTAAACCAGGAATCGTCCAATTAAACATGCTGTTGGGTCATGTGAGAAAAGCCACTGGCAATACCTTACTGGAAATTCAGTAATTTAAACAGGCCTGCCAACAAAGACATTTACCAAGAAGAAAAGAAATAACATTTTCAATTTATTGGAAATTATTAAATAACAAAGAGTAAAAATTCAAAAATGTATATAAAATTATTAACCTTAAAAATTAAAATATAGTGAAACTATAAAATAAGTATACAGTTAAAGAACACATTAACTGAGCATCCTCAAGACTATATAAATACTGGATATTTATGAAATTCCTTAGAGATGTAATATCCATTCTTTGAATAAAGTTTGAAATTTGTTTATAATTTTCAAACTAAGGAAGTAGCAAATAATAGCTCTGCCCAATTTATAATTGTCCAAAGAGAAAGATTCTGTGTTATTTCTTGCTTGTCTTTTCTAATACCCATTCAATCACCTAGAAGGAGAAAAAATATGATTATGGTTTATTTCTACTGAAAACACAAGGGACAGAAAAAGATACACTTAAAACTTTAAAACAGTATGGTAGAAAATTTAAAATAGAAAGTTATATGTCAAAATCTTAAAACACATTTTATCTTCAAAACACATTTTATTTTCTAACTGAAGAAAATAAAACTGAAGCTGGATTTCTACTGCAGAGTACAGTAACTGTCCTCACTGAACACAGTAAAGATTCTGCTCTGTTCTCTCACCTTTTTCCCCAATTGTTTTCAAAGGGTCACTAGAAAGAAATTAAAACAAACTTTGAAAACAACTATTCAAAATGGATTAATTTTTCCAGCTCTCTGGATTATTTAAAAGAAGTTTTTCTTTCTTAACATCTTCTTTAGAAACCCTTTTGTTAACAGCAGCCTATTAAGTACTCCTAAATGCTCTGTTTGCATTAGTCTATTATTAAGTATTTTAAAGAGAGTTCTTGCACAGCAAAAATGACAGCATTGTAGCTACCCCGAAATAAAATAGCAAGTTAATTGAATGTAGTTTCTTAGGAGTAAGTTATCTACCTGTACAGCATTGTTGTTTGCTGCTTTCTTCATTTCTTCAAATAGACCCCTTGAAGTTTTAAGATCCTAAAAATAACAAAATAAAGCGTTTCACAAGATGTACATTAAATTACAGAGAACAAGTCATTATTAAATAAACCTGACATTATCCTATATCATTCTACAAGTATCAATGTGACACAGGAAATACTACAAAAAAAAAATCAAAGTATTATAATTTAGCTTTATCCCTAAATATCAAGATACTCTAACAACAAAACACGTACATAAATTTCTGTCATTCCTTTTTTTTTTTTTTAAGATTTTATTTATTTGAAAGAGAGAGCACAAGCAGGGGGGTGGCAGAGGGAGAGGAAGAAGCAGAGCCCAGGACCCCAGGATCATGTTCTGGGCCGAAGACAGAGCTTAACCAACTGAGCCACCCAGTTGGTGGTGATTTTAACCTCATATTCCCAGCATATTCCCAGCAGCACTAACCAAATCTAAGTCCCATCCTTGATTATGAGTATCCATGAATGCTTTGGTACGCAAGAAATGAATATACAGCATTTATATTTATTTTTCAGATAAAATATCTTTTCTCTCTCTTCTTTTTGGTTATTTTACTCCATAACAAAGAGGGAATCACATAGGAAAGGAAACTGAAATCTCTGACTTTTAAAAAATATGATTATATCAAATTAGATTACAAAGTAAATTAAAAAAAAATCTAATTGTATTTAAAAAAAGCAGTCCTCTGCTGTCCCTCTGAGTTATACTTCCCAGAGGAGAGAAAACCACTTTCAGTTTTTTCAGCTGGTTCCCTTATTTATATCTTCATGTTTCTAAATAATACCCTTATGCTGCTACTTTTTGATTTGGCAATTTTAGACAAATGATTTAGACAAATTTAGGCAATGATTTAGACAACGTAACAACCAGTTACAAAGGTAGTGGATTCGGGTCTCTGAAATCCGGCCACCTCCCTCTTCTCAGTAACTGTTGCACCAGTTTTTTTTTTTTTAAAGACTTTATTTATTTATTTGAGAGAGAGGATGAGATAGAGATAGCAAGAGAGGGGGGAGGGTCAGAGGGAGAAGCAGACTTCCTGCTGAGCAGGGAATCCCGATGCGGGACTCGATCCCGGGACTCCAGGATCATGACCCGAGCCGAAGGCAGTTGCCCAACCAACTGAGCCACCCAGGCGCCCTGTTGCACTAGTTTTGATCAGTAAATAGTCAGTGTCTGCATTATTATACCTATGTACATACAGTTCAGTCCTGAGCTAAGCAATGTTATTATAATTATCTTCTCACATTTTGTTTAACCTGTAGTTAAATTATATTTGTTTAGTTTGCCATGTATGTAATTCTGAGTCCCCCTGCCAAATGCTGCAATCGATTGATTAAATGTACAAATAGCAAAGTTGTTTCAAATACTCAAATACACTGGGTAACCTCTTGGTTCAGTTTTACAAAAAATCTGATTTTCATTATTATTCTTATTTTTTCCCCTGGTGATCTTTCTCCCACAGCCTGCTCTGAGTTAGTCTAACTGCTCCCTGCGTTAGTTCTTATTTCTTGACTCAGTCCCTGTTCTGCTGAACTTCATCCTCTTGCAGTTGCTTCCAAAGGGTATACAAATGACAGTTTTTTTTTAGACCTTCACCATCTAAAATATCTCTACCGACTCCTCACACCTGATTGAATTTGTGACCAGGTATAACATACTAGGTAAATCCGTTTCCCTCAGATTGGAAGGTACTTTTCTACTGTCTTCTAGCATACAACATTACTTAATGTGGAGAAGTCCAATGCCATTCTGATTCTCAGTTCTTTATATGCAACCTTTCTTTCTGGGAAGCTTTTAAGAAGTGTTCTCTATTCCAGGAGGTATGGAATTCCACAATGAGGTAGCTTGTTGTAGAACTGTCATTCACTGGGATGCACAAGCTGTGTGCTTGGGGAGGGTGTGTGCACAAGTGTATTCTTCAGTTCTAAAAAACTCTGTTAGATTTTTGATAGTTTGCTCTCCTTTATTCTCTATTTTTAAAACTTCTATTATTAGCATATTGGATCTTCTGGATTTAGTCCTCCCATTTTCTGATCCTATGTTTCATGTTTTTGTCATCTAATTTCTGGTAACCTTCTTAATCTCAACTATTCAGCCTCTCTATTGGATTGATTTTATCATGTTTTTAATTTCGAGGAGCTTTCATGTTCTCTACAGTTTCTGGAAACAGCATCCTGTTCCAGCTTTATGGATGCAATTATCTTCTTTCTCAGAGAATTATAGTTTTTATGAAGTCTTCTATAGCTTTCTGCCACTTAAGAGTTCCCTTCATTCCTTTATGTTTTGGCATCTCTTTTTTGGAAAAGTCGCAAAAGTCTGCTAATCCTTGGCAGTCCAATCATATGTAAAAATGAGATATAAATCTTAGTGGAAGCTCTGTCTGGTGGCTTTACAAGGCAGAGTTATTAGGAGGCCAGTTGGTTTTTCCCTTGTGGCCTTTAATTCTTTTTTCTCCAGAGACTATTTCCTGCACTGTCACGGAGGTGGGGGAAGAGAAGTACGTTCAGTATACCTCATAGTCACCCCTGTGGGAGAAGGCCTTGTAGGGGACGTTGAGGGCTCCCCAGTTCACTTTGTAGATCTTTATTCAATTCCCCTATCTTCCACCTGACACACACCCCTGCTTTCTATGATACCCGGTATCTTCAAATCCTAAGCACCTCGGAGACTGTCCCTTGATGTGATTTGATTCTCACTGGCACTCCACTGGGTAGGCATTTAGGTTTGAACTTCTTTAACTCTGTGATACCACACTTCTGTGGGCTTTGTCTTGTTCAACAAGAGACTAAACATTTTTTTTCTCTCTTCTTTTCTTTGTTTTTGTACTTTAATACCATCTTTCTTGAGAGATTTTAAAAAGAAGGTGAATTGAATGCATGTGATCAATCTGTAGTTTTAACCAGGAGCCCACACAAGACTGTGATTGAGTCAAAAACGCTTCACTGGAGATACTCTAACACCATCTAAGTTTTATAGATGCATCATCTGAATGGCTGATCTGTCCAGTGTGTCATAACTAGCCGATAATGGAACCAAAATTAGAAATGGGGTATTCTGATACCTATTCCAGTTGCCTTTTTACTATATACTAAAATTACTAACTAAACATGCTTTGAGGGGTGCCTGGGTGGCTCAGATGGTTGGACATTTGCCTTCGGCTCAGGTCATGATCTCCAGGTCCTGGGATGGAGTCCCATGTCAGGTTCCTGGCTCAGCGGGGAGTCTGCTCAGAGGGAGAACTCTGCCTCTACCCCCTGCTTGTGCTCTGTCTGTCTCTCTCTCTAAATGAATACATTTAAAAAAGCTTTAAAAAAATAAAATAAACATGTTTTGAAGCTTATTATCAACTTAAGTCAAAGACTTGTCAGGGAAATACTGAGGATACCAGTTAAAATGTAGTTTTCTACATATGAAGACAAAAATCAAACAAGTCAGATATAAAATATTTTTGCTCCAATTTTTCTATCTCCCTTCAAAAATATCTGGCAACAAGTTATAAGCTATCACTGTAAAAAATACTCACTAAATATTACTTTATGTCAAAGAGGAACATCAGAACGACTTCAATTTTGCTGTTAGTAGAGAAGACACCGTACCTTCAGATAGAACTTGGAGATCTCAAAGAGACGTTGGCTGCATGCAGTGAAACACCCATGGGCTTCAGTAATGCTGTGTTTCTTCAGGGTTTCCGTAACTACTTCTTTCAGTATCTTGAATAGAACATAACATATGACTAATATTTCTTGGAAAAGGTACAAACATATTATTTAATTTTTAGAATTCAGTTCTGTAAATTGCACAATCATGGAACTATGTGAAAGACAGATAAGTCCATTAAGATAAAACAACTGGAAAAAAGAGATCTGGAACATTTACATGGCCATACATGTCATCAGATAATTTGTTAGGAAGAAACGACTGGAATATCTTTTTTTTTTTTTTTAAGATTTTATTTATTTATCTGACAGAGAGAGAGACACAGTGAGAGAGGGAACACAAGCAGGGGGAGTGGGAGAGAGAGAAGCAGGCTTCCCACTGAGCAGGGAGCCCGATGCGGAGCTTGATCCCAGGACCCTGGGATCATGACCTAAGCCGAAGGCAGACGCCTAACGACTGAGCCACCAGGCGCCCCATGACTGGAATATCTTTAAGAGGAATTCAAATGAGTTCTGAATCAAAATCTGGGTGTAAAAGCTATACACATTAGGGACAGACAAGGGGGTGTATTTTTTATTATGGAAAATTTCAAACACTGAAAAGTAGAGAGAACATTTTATAACAAATCCTTATCTTGATAGATCAACCAGTTTCGATGAGGATCAATTTGTGGCTAATTTTGTTTCATTTATACCTCTGCTCACTTACCCATTATCCTTCTTACATTGGATTTTTTTTTTAATTTTTAATTTTTTTATTTTTTAGGATTTTATTTATTTGAGAGAATGAGAGAGAGAAAGAGAGCACAAGAGGGGGGAGGGTCAGAGGGAGAAGCAGACTCCCCGCTAAGCACGGAGCCCAATGTGGGACTCTATCCCAGGACTCCAGGATCATGACCTGAGCCGAAGGCAGTCGCTTAACCAACTGGGCCACCCAGGCGCCCCTTACATTGGATTGTTTTAAAGTACATTATAGATACCATTTCATTTCACTCATAAAATTTTAGACATACATTTTAAATGAACCAAATAAAGGAATTTCTTCTCATGTAGAACTAAGAGACAGGAAATAAATCTTTACCCGTGTGTGTTTCTGTGATCTTGATTCCTTAATTTGCCGTGATGTTTTTGATCCATGCACATTTTTTTGACCTGAACTGGCCTTTGTAGTGACTTTTGGAGTTTCATAGCTTAGAACTGGAACTGAGGGACAAGTCACAGATAATGATCGCTCTGCTCGGGGTTTTCTGGATGTCACTGCATGATGATGATGATTAGTATTGCCACTTGTTTGAGAAAGAAGAGAATCTGAACTTTCAGACTTCACAAGTCTATTGTGGAGAAATACATCAAAAACACAGATTAAGTGAATCAACAACGAGGTCCATTTTTCTGTCCCAAATGTGACAACCATATCCACTGAAACATAAACCCATGAAAAGCAAACAAAATTTCTTGCTACTACTGCTTTAAATAAGTGATGTGACATCATACTATAAAGTTGCTCTCTTAGGTCTTCAAATGAGTGACTAAAACATACAAAGCAAGGAATAACTAGAATTTCAGCTAATTAGGAAAAGCAACAAGCAGTTATCACTGTCGCCCTCCCCATCAATTTGTAATTTCTCACATAAATCAGCTCTGGCACTCTAGGTGGTGAAATGTGTAAATTTCATAATCATCTTTTAAGTACTTATACTTTTTTATGAAGATAATTTTGATAAAGACATCGCAACCTATACTTATTGTACGCATGCAAATACCTGGGCAAAATAAATACGTGCTAAATACAAATAAAAGTACAAAATGGGCTCAAGGTCCAATCTTTCGAAAATGTTTAAATTTCCCTTTACAAGATAGGGTCTCATATCCTTCAATTCTGCTAACCCACAGGCCACACTGTACTTTCTTTTCTGGAACACATGTCTTTTTATTAGTCGCAAGTCACAAACAAGAAACATTGTTACAAAATACAGTATCAGAAATGTTAACGGATTTGCTTTTTAGCTTTATCACATTTAAAAAGGTACCATGAATTTATAAAGTCCCCATAAAAATAATTTAGTTATTCCATACCAGGTAAATAGTATTCTAATATTTTTAACTGCTCAAAAAAAAGATTTAAAAGTCTCACTGTAATATTTTATACTTTTTGAAAGATTTACATAACAATAAGAATTTAAGATGCTTTAGATGCTAAAGACCTAAATTTGACAAAGATCCTAAAGACATATAAATTCAATGGAAATGAGAGTATTTATGAAAACTTTTGTTCCAGTATATGGACGTTTTACTCAGCTAGCAAAAAAAGGATCTGGAAAAGTTCCATATAATATTAGGTAGTTTTTAAAGTTATAGGTTACAGATACAGTGTTTAAGGGGCCAGGGCAGGCAGAAAGCAGTGCGAGAAGGCAGGAAGAGCTATAGCAAGAAACACCCTCTTCGATAAAGCAGCTCCTCTACTTAATCTATTGGATCAGATCGCTAGTGTTCCATGGCTTAACAACTTGACAATCCATCATGCTAATGGACTGTATATTAGCACAGAAAGCAAGAAATTGTGTTTCTTCTAAGTCATTTCTTTTTTCTTTTTATTTTTAAAAAGATTTTATTTATTTGACAGAGACACAGCGAGAGAGGGAACACAAGCAGGGGGAGTGGGAGAGGGAGAAGCAGACTTCCCGCCGAGCAGGGAGCCCGACGCGGGGCTCGATCCCAGGACCCCGGGATCATGACCTGAGCCGAAGGCAGACGTTCAACGGCTGAGCCACCCAGACACCTCCTAAGTCATTTCTTTTTATAACTTATAAGCATAATCATAACTGCTCACAATAAAAACAAAATTCCTGATACAAAGGAATTAGTCTATGATCTATGCAGAAAGCTACTTAAAAATAGGAAAGACTAATTTGAAAAAAAAAAGAATAGGGACTAACACGCTTTCTGTCAAGAGACTATTTTTATGCACTTAACAGATCACCTTTTTTGCGGATAAAGGCAATTCAGATCTTTTGATCTCCTTTTCAATCGAGATACTTCAGTTCGGAGCTCGCTTTGTAAGGCTTCTCCATCAGGGACACTTCCAGGCTCCGACAAGACAGCAGGTGATGGAAGAGGGCTCAACACAGTGGGTCCCGGAAAACTTTCTCTGGTGCAGGTTGTTTGGGTTTCGTAACGGATAAGACGAGACTGAAGTTCAGAAAATCCCCCATCTCTTTCTAATGCTTTTCGGTCATCCAAGCAATATCTAAACAAGAGAAAGACCATCAAAATCACAGGCTCCACGACAGCAACAGGCTTTTCCCTGCCAGTGAGGAAACAGCATGTCCCTGCCAATGAGGAAACAGCAAAACACTTACTTGAAAACCTCTTACTTAACTTCCTAATAATTGTTGGAGGGTTGAGTGAATGGCCGACTTCCCTCACAAGTTCAGTTTTTTTCTAGCCTGCTAGACATGGCAAAAGGAAGTACAATCTGATTCTTCTTTGACTATTTCTGGGCAACAGATTAAGTTAATCTTCTGGCTTATTTTCAAAATAATAGCGTTGTTTTAATACTCTTAAATCCCTACCAACCTCTGATTCCTCAGTATGGCTGATATGTAACAATGTGAAATGCTGACTTCTGTTAGAAAGGGCAAGTTTATTTTCAACAAAAGGATGAAAAGGGTATGAAGGTATATTCTAACTGGCTCACCAAACACAGATCAGAACATTTTGAATTTTTCTGTGAAACTCCCTTCCCCCCTTACTGCTGATTGACGGATTTTTCTTCAAACACTTCGGCTGTCCCTGTGTATCTGGTTTCTACCTAAATCTGACCCATGGAATCAAGATGTTAGCTCAGTGAATGCTTCTGGACTTAAAGAAATCCCATGTTGTTAAGTACAACAAAGAAGCATCTCAGGAAAATCACCTATGAGATATGTGACCTTGGACAACTCTTCACCTTCTCCTCGGCTATAGCTGCATCAGGGAAACAGAAACAGCTTTGCAAATGTGATGGGAGGACTATCAAAATTAAACCCTTTCTCTGTTAGCTGTCCTCTTGGCTTGTAAAAATCTAAAATGCTCCTTAAAATCAGCACTTTGGGTCCAAAAGTTTTTAGTTCAACTCCCAAGGAGCGTATCATTACCCTAATATCTGAGTGCCTGGTGGAAGTTTTAGGGACTTGTCTTTCCCTTGTGACATTTTCATATTTGATTTCTAAGAGCTGGAATCCCTGGACTTAAATCTGGCTCCACCACTGAGGAGCTGTTTGAACTTGTCCAAATTACTTAACTTTATCTATGCTTCTGCTGGCCTCCTCTGCAAAATGAGATTCGTAGCAGTCATTTCCAAGAGCTACTGTGAGGATTCCTTACGTGTTCCTTGGGTACACGTAGGCACTCAGAAGCGGTGCCTAGAACATGCAAGCAAAGCAGTTTATAAATGCATGCTGCTGTTGTTATTGTTATTATTATTAGCAGGTTTATTTTCTACCACAGCAAATCTTATAGTATGCACATTATTTAAAAAGCTGTCTAGGTGATTCTAAAGCATAGCTAGGAGTGAAAAATCTCCGATCTAACCCAGCAGTTCAATTTAACAGGGGAGAACACAGAGCTCCTAAGTCAGAATGTTAAGTAGTGAAAAAACAGTAACTAGAACCTAGATCTCCCAGTTCTGTAACATTCTTGCTCTAGTCTGTTATTTAATAAAACACAGTTCATTAAAAACCAGCAGTAACTCTAAGGATTACTGATGAGTCCTATTTCTCTCCTGGGCAACTGACAGAATCCAAAATAAATCAAGTACCATGAATGTTAAGGTTCTAGGCAAGAGGCAATGTAATGCCTGATAAGCCTACAGAAAATTTTTTGAGAAAAAAAGATACAGTCTGATTCCAAATGAATAGATTTTTCTACTCTGAGATTTTGAATCTAACATGCAGATATTTTCCTTCCAGTTTTAGTATCTCTTGATCACAGCTGTTTGTAACGTCATTCCTTCAACTGAATTATGTGTACTGTGCCTGTTGACTTTGCCATTTAAAATGTCTTCAAATGATTATACTATGATCTGGCACTGAAACAAAAAGTACTTTGTAAATAATAAAGGAACAGAAACAGAGAGGCAGGGTACGTATTTGATATCAGTGAAGTCAATATCCATAGTTGGATGAATGACCATACTTCCATATTTTCTTGCAAAACAATAACCAAATGCTTTATGCATCCAAAGAAAGAAAAATATCTTCAAGAAGATGAAGCTATTTTTGTTTGGTAAACTACATAATAGGCAAGATACTTCCTAGCACACACTAATGTCAATGAAGGCAGGTTCTCCACCTGCCAAATCTCTTGGAATAGATGAAACAAATGTGAAACCAACAGAAGGCTGGTGTGGTCACCCATCACAGTTTGACAGCAGAGTTTAATTTGTTGTTAAAAAAAACACTGCATCTTACAATCAATGGTACCTAACACTCCAGGATAAAATACGTGAAAAAACAAAACAAGCCAACAGTGGAGATATTTCATTTTGTCTTAAGAAAATACTGATTTGTACTTGAGCAGTCTATATATATTTTTTCCAAATATTCTTTATGTCTGGGTATTGGAAGAGCTCAAGGATTCCAAAGACTTATAGCAACATGAGGAAGAGAGAACTCTCCTGTCAGCTTCATAATTACTTTGACATCCTACTAGAATTTTGTTCCAAGTAGATTATCTCTGTTGAACATAGATATGCCCGATATGCCCAAATCTTCCTGAAAAAAGCATGTTCCTGGATTCACTGTGCTCACCTCCTACAACCTTCTTAGTTTGATCTCAATGCCCCCAGGTTAAGGAGCATAAATTTAGAGTAAAGAAAACGGAATCACTGAAAGATTTATTTGTTTATAGGGGTAGGTAGTTGCTATTGCTCATTTTAAAGTCTTCCAATTCTTACTTCAACTGTTTTTCCACACACGGACAGAAGTGTAATATTATTGTATGTAATTCCTTGTTATTGCTGAGGAGTATTGCTTTGGATACACATACGAGTTTATTTATCTACTCTGTTGACGTACCCCTAGGCTGTTTGCAGTTTGGGGCTATTATGGATAAAACTGCTCCGTATGATCTTGTTCAAATCTTCCTGTGGAGTTGTGTTTTCATTTCTCTTAGGAAAATGCCTAGTATTGGAACTGCTGAACCATAGGATCTGAGTATGGTTAGTTTTATAAGAACCTTCCAGATCCTTTTCTGGAGTAGAGATATCATTTCATACTTCCACAAGCAAGGTACTCAGTTCTAACTGTTCCATGTACTTGTCACTATTTATCAGTCTTCAATTTTAGCCATTTTGGTGACTGTACAGAAATTTATGGATGTACTATAATGTATTTAACCAAGCCCCTACAGTTAGACATTTACAATGTTTCTTATTTTAAATAACATTATGGAAAACACCCTTACATAATAGCTTTCAGTGTATACCACTTTTTTTTTTATCAAGATAAATTAATCAATCTGATGTTATAAACATTTGTGTGGGTTTTGGTAAATTAATGAATAGCCCTCCAGGCAGGTTGTAGCAACTTATATTTCTATGAGCTGGCTTACTCATTCATATTCCTTCACCACTAACATGACTTCATAAGTGAAAAGTATCCTCACTGTTGTTTCAATTTACATTAAGAATGCAAAATAGGGCGCCTGGGTGGCTCAGTTGGTTAAGCGACTGCCTTCAGCTCAGGTCATAATCCTGGAGTCCCGGGATCGAGTCCCACATCAGGCTCCCTGCTCAGCGGGGAGTCTGCTTCTCCCTCTGACCCTCTTCCCTCTCGCGCTCTTTATCTCTCATTCTCTCTCTCAAATAAATAAATAAAATCTTAAAAAAATTAAAAAAAACAGACTCAATATCTGCTGATTATTTAAAAAAAAAGAATGCAAAATAAAAAGCAAATTTTAAAAAGTTGATAAAAACAACTTGTGATGTGTATCAGTCATTTGTATTTCCTCTTTGGTAAGCAAATGGTTCCAGATTTTGCCAGCTTTTCCATATTTTTTTTCTTACTGATTTGTAAGCAATCTTTTTTTTTAAGATTTATTTTATTTACTTATTTGTTTGAGAGAGAGGAAGCAAGGAGGGCATGTGAGCAGGGGAAGGAGCAGAGAGCGATCTCAAGCGGACTCCGGTGCTGACTGTGGAGCTGACGCTGGGCTCAATCTCATGAGTCTGAGACCATGACCAGAGCCGAAATCAAGAGTCAGATGCTTAACACACTGAGCGACCCAGGCGCCCCAGCATTCTTTAATTATAAAAGAAAACACCTTAAAATTTATGTTAAAAAATATTTTCCTCAGCTTAATCCTTAGTTTAAGGATTTCTTTTGCTTCTGTTGATTATTGACATTGCTGTTTTAAAACTAGGACAAATCTATCATTCTTTTCTTTTTTGGTTTCTTCCTCAGGTAGAATGAATAAAAAAGTCTTCCCTACACTTAGAACAGATTTTCCCCTAAATTTTATGCTAGTCCTTTCCTTTCACAGTTTTTCACTTTTAATTCTGAATATATCTGCGATTTATTTTGATATTTGGTGTGAACTAAGAATCATTTTAAATTAATTTATTTTTATTTGCATATTTAATCATATTCTCACTACTATCTACTGAATATTTCATCTTTTGCCCTCTGATTTGAAATTTTTCCTCTCTTAGATCAAATTCCTATGTATATTTGCTTTTTTCCTTGGATTTCCTATTTTGTTTCAGTACTATACTGTAATTACAATAGCTTTATAATAAAATTTTCTGGTTATATGATAAAATTAATCTCATTCTTTAAGTAAAAAGAAGGAGGCTTCTTTACCAGATAAATTATAGAATTATTTCACCCAAAGGTTCAAAGTTGTTAAAAATTATATTAAATATTTATATTTCTTCCAAAAGAACTAATGCCTTTGGAATATGGAATCTTGTTTCCCCTGGGGAAACAAGACATGTTTCTGCCAAGTAATCAACGTCGTTTTTATGTCTCTTAATTTAGGTTATTTGCAATTTTTTCCATTCTACAGTTCTTGCAAAAATACTTCTAATATTTATGGTTTTATTGCTATTTTGAATGAGATCTTTTCTCAGAGTGTTTAAAATTGGAAATGGCTGGTTTAGAGGTAATCTAGGCTTTTCTTTTTTAAAGATTTTATTTATTTATTTGAGAGAGAGAGAGAATGAGAGATAGAGAGCACGAGAGGGAAGTGGGTCAGAGGGAGAAGCAGACTCCCTGCTGAGCAGGGAGCCCGATGCGGGACTCGATCCCGGGACTCCAGGATCATGGCCTGAGCCGAAGGCAGTCGCTTAACCAACTGAGCCACCCAGGCGCCTAGGCTTTTTATATGTATTTTATCACTGGTCACTTTTCAAGTTTACTACTTCTAATAATCTTTCAGGTCTCTTCTCTGCAAAACAAAAAAGAAAAAAAAATACTTCTATGGTCTCCTTTTCAATACTCTTTTAAAGAGTTTATTAACTCTTTTAGGCTCTCTAGTTTTCCTTATTTTAACTGACTACCAAAGCAATGATTAAAACAGAAACATTCAGCACAATGAGTAAAAAAGAAAAAAGCAGTGATAGCAGGTATCTTTTAAAGTCTTGCATCTGACTTTAATGGGGAATTTAATTCTGATGCTTGAAAATAAAATAACCGAATATTTTGCCTCTAGTGTCAAACTTATACACAAACTCTTTAAATGAAATAAATCGTATTTAAACACAGCAAAGAAACTAAACATTCCTAGGATGACTTGTTGGGTGGCCTTCCATACCTTCCATATTTTCTCAATTGTACCACCATCTATCCAATATGCCCAAGTTAGACACCCTAAAGAAATTCTTGTCATCTCCTTTCTCATCTCCAACATCTAGCTGGTCTAAGGTTCTTTAGATAGCTATTAGTTTGTATTCTCTTTCCTATTTTTGACTGCCTTGATAGCATTTTAGTCCTTCAACATCTGCTTGAAATACTTACACTCAATTTATCAAAAGCCCATGAGATTTCTTTCAATGGCACAAACCCAAGCATATAATTTCATGGTTTAAAAATAAAGGTTTTTTACTCCTCAAAAATAAAGATCAATCTCCCTCCCATGTCACTAGTGACCTTCATGACTTCGTGACTTGGTCTTATTAAAGTACAATATGTTTATCACTCTTCTTCAAAAATAAAAATCTAGGGGCACCTGGGTGGCTCAGTCGGTTAAGCATCAACCTTCAGCTCAGGTCATGATTCCAGGGTCCTGGGATTGAGCCCAGGGGCAGGAGTCTGCTTCTCCCTCTGCCCCTCCCCTCTGCTCATGCGAGCTCTCTCTCTCTCAAATAAATAAAATAAAATAAAATAAAATCTTTAAAAAATTAAAAAATAAAAAATGAAAAATAAAACAATAGAAATGTAGTTTATCTTCCTAGAATCTGTAACTCTGTACTTTGTTCCTCCCCCAGACATTGCCTTTCCTGCCAGGTACACTCTATTCATTCTTTCAAAGTTAGTTCAGATTTCCTCTTTGAAACAATCTCAAATAGTTCCTGGCATTTAATTCTTCCATCCACCAGGCAGATATCTGTATTTTAACACTATTTATACTCTACTAAAATTATGTGTTTTCTTTCTCCCCTATAATAGTATATGCTTCTTAAGGGCAGAAATAATTGTCCTTTGTTGAGTGAATGACTATCCGTATTTTTAAAGTTTACATGAAATAAAGATTAAGTTCACAAGCCAATCAAAATAGGATGTTTCAGGCAAAACAGTTTACAAAATGAATCATCAAGGTCTTGAAAATTTATCATAAAATATTTTATCACCATCATTGAATTTCTCATCCTTGTGAAAATGGTAGATGTGCACATAACCTCAGAACCTGCTAACCCCTTTATACAAGAGAATTCTTTGAAATTTTATTCAAACTGGTCAATTAAAATTCTAGAAAAATTTACAAATAATTAACATATTACAAATGGGAACACATTTCATCTAATAGTTTCTGAGTAATTACAATGTAATTAGTGACCAGGGAATATTAATGTAACCAGTAGTATAAATACACATTTGTAACATAGGGATGAAAAAAATTTTGATTAAAACATCTGGTAATTATGGTCATTACCAAGGCTTTGAGAATGCAGTTTCTCATTTGCTGTGGACATGACCATAAAAAATTTTCCCACTAGGTTTTCTTTCTTTCTGCTACTTTACTAGCATTCAGACTATTGGGAACATTTTATCAACCCTGTTCTATTTCCATTGGCTAGATCAGCACTGTCCAGTATAAATGTAACAAAAGCCATATGTGATTTGGTAATAGTCATATTTCAAATTCTAATCTGACCATACACGGCTAGTATATTGAACAGTGCATGCCTAGATCTCTACTCTTGCAAATGTCTTTTGCTAAATCACTCCTGCTAATAACCATGCAACTTGTAATACAATAGATTTAATAGAGGGAGGCTGGCTTCAGTTTACATGATCATCTCTGGAAATGGAACCTTACTTTATGTTCCTGTTATGTAGGACTGACAGTGACAACTGTGGATTGAACAAGTTCTTTTTAAAAGGGCTATCGTGAAGATTATGATTCTGACTTTGGAGGAACTATGGTGATTGGAAGAAGCGGAAGGAATCACAAGTAAAATTCCTTAAATAAAAATTTATTAACTTTTAAAAAAATCTGGTAATTAATAATAGAATATTTAAATGCTGCAAAACTGATCAACCATCAAATGACTTTTTTTTTTTTTTTTTTACAATAGAAGACAAATTCTTATTTGTGTACACACTGCTTTGTTTTCTGAGATTTTCTGATATACTTTCTCTTTGGCTTTATATCTTCATCATTTTATTACAGATACTCTTCACACTCACAAAAGAAAAGCTTCACCAGCAACATGCAGAAGAGTAAAGTATAAATAAAAACTTACTCAATCCCATGATAATGACACACTGAGGCTTTTTCAAAAGGTAAGCCCTGAAGTTTCCGAGGACTAAGTTCCGGTGTCAGAATAAAAGTCTTTTCCCTAAAACAAGAAGTTTTTCATTTGTATTTAAAGTTTATTTAGTGAAAAAGACAAAGTTCAAGAAAGCATCTGAAAAATGAAATCTGACTTCCTTCTCTGTAAGTGAATCTTATATGGGATAAAAATTATGTAACATCAGAAAGCATAAGAAGGAAATCAAACAAGGTTAAGCCTAAGTGGGTTCTGTGTCACTTACATTTTCTGTGCCTCAAGTTTCTGAAGTTATGATGTTATTTATTTCACAAAGCTATTCTGAGAAATGGATAAATCAAGAATGAAAAATGATTTGTAGTGGAAATTCAAGAAGCAGCATTATTCCTGAAGGATTCTTTTTCTTGGTGTAGTGAACTAATGTTCACACATTTAGTTAAGTTCTTTTTTGCAGGGAAATAATTAGTCAATTCAAATCTTTTGGTAACAAAAGTATTTACTTCCTACTGTAACACATGAAGGATCCAGATTTTTCTTTGCCTGGGAATGTAGGCATCTTGACACCTAATCTAAGAGTTAGCAACCTATTAAATATCAAAGGATATGGAGACTGCTGACTTCAGTTATGCTTTTGAAGTAGGTTTCCAATCAGCAGGTATGTGAGAACTGATCATATGGTGAGCTTACATAAAATATTCATGCTCAACCCCTTCCTTACCCAGACCTGCAGGGGTATATCAAAATCTCAGGAAGAAAAAGGTCACTGTAATTAGGTTAAGCTCTCCTGCTAATTCTAAGAGGTGTCCACTCCCCCCAACCCTCACCTTTCTCTTCCTGAGTTGAGAGGCACTGTTTTAATGCACTGGATCATGTTCCTGAAGTTCAGAACAGGTCAGATGGGAATGGGAGAAAAATGCAATGGTGCTTTTACATAGTTAATAGAATGAAATACCAGGGGCCTGAACTCAGAAGACTTGGAAATGGTATATAGAAAGGCAAGTAGATAGTATAATTCCATGAGTTAAGTGTGCTCTCACATTTTTCGCCCTATGGCTTTAATAATGAAAACTGCCCACTTGCCACTGAAAATTACTGAGGGTACTATAGTAAGCATTTGAAATTATTACATTAAAATGTAAGGCATATGCTAAGTATGGACCTTAGAAAACAGAATTTATATTCTAATGCATCCATTTGAAGTGTTTCACAAAAAATAACACATTAATTGCAATGACCCCAGTATTTTGATGACTCACTATTAAAGTGAATAATTTCCTAATATAAAATGATTTAGGCACCTAGCATTTCACTTCTTTCCCTTACCTGGCTGTCTTCCATTTCTTACTTCAACACCCTCAGCAAATTTATGTATTTTTCTTCAGATTTACTCACAACCTATTCTTTCTAAAGGAAACATTTTAATTAATATGTATTTTGTCAATGTTTAATATTTCTTTGGTATACACACTGGAGTCATACCTGCACTTTCTTTAACATTTCAATAGCTCCTTACATAGGTAGACGTTTTAATAAGAGCCCACAGGTTCTTGATTCATTGTTAGGAAAGCTCATTCTTCAACTTCAATGTTGATAGAAGATTATTGGGTAATGATGTCATTCTTTACTAACACGAAGGAACTGTATCAAATTTCCCTAAATAAAATACCTATAAATCACAGAAAAAATAGTATCTCCCCTACAACTGTATCTCCTAACATTGCATCTAGAAAGACACTCTGTTCAAAAAGAGTACAACGTATATAATTCAGTTTTGGTAAATCTGTTCAACTTTGTCAATTCACACTTAACGATCTGGAAGGACAATAATCTGATAGCTAAATAGATGAAAAATGTGTATATACTTCTTCACTGTCTTGATTCCCCTAAAAAAGATTATCAATCTCTCAAAGCTATGAAGAAAGAAAAATTACACAACTTTTATGTCATTAAGATCATTAAGTCATTAAAACCCATAATTAAGGTCCTCAAGCTTTCAAAGTTGCTCCTTCTCTCTCTCTCTAGTGAACATTCACATGAAGGCAATATGCCCAGGATTATTTTTGATATATAACTACCTTCAAATAAATCCCTTCCAAAGTATACCTTTAAAATCAATATTTGCCAAAACAAGTTTTGTAGATTAAAGTGATCTATAATTTTTAAGGTTCTCTGGGAGGTCTTCAAAATAATGGATTAACAATTAAGATGGGATAGTGATCAAATGATTCAAATCTCACAAGTAACTGACATCACAGTTTTACCTGTAATTAAGTCAACTTCAGCAACATCTGGTATTTATTAACTAGTAACTTAGTGGAAGTTGTCTTGGAAGTCAAATTAGCAGTAAACTATTCATACAGACACTGAGTACTCAGTAATATTATAGTTTCAAAAGCATTTTTATTAAACTTTTCCGTTCTCTTCAGTTGTAAGGCTGTGCTTTTTGCTAATATTAGGCATGACATGACAATGTCATGACAGGTAATGGCAAAATCAAGACTGGAGAATAATGTAGAAAAGGAATTTTAAAAATGTGCAAGCCAAATTGTAATTTTTCCTTAAATAGCACTGTCCTTTGTATACAAAGCAGAAGCTACTGACTTCTGTAGGGAATAAACTGAGGTTGCTCTTGTTTATCCTCACCATTGTTTTCCTCATAGTCAATAACACAAAATTACAGGACATTCAGCTATGGCAGACTGTGAGGATTAAGTCCAGCTGATAAACACCGGGATCAAACGTGTCAATTTTGCCCAAGCAGCGTAGGGCATCGATTAACTAAGGAAATGAGATGCAATGTGGTTTAAAATGATTTTTAAAAAATTAACTGGCAATTTTAAGTTTACAACTTACCCCTTTTGGATCTGTAAAGGCTGAAGATCTCCAATTGGTAACCCATCTGACGTAAAGAATTTTAGTAATTCTTTAGCGTCCAATAATGTGATCGAGTCCCGTGGACCCTCTTTGTGACCCAGCAACTGTTCAGATGAACGAGGTAATGAACCAGTTCTGAGAAAATAATGTTATGTAGATTATCAAAAGTGGGTTAGAATTCACCATAGTCAGGAAAAGGTGATATGAGCAGAAACCAGAAAAGCAGAGAAAACTACAGAACTATATATTTAGGAAAGAAAATAAAGTAAAATCTTTGTGAATCATTTAGTATAAAAGTATATTTTTAAAAATCTGTAGGTCACAGTGAAATTTGTAGTTAACCTTGTCAATAATGCTACTATTTAACTAAAATAAACATAATAATATTCTTTATAAATGATGGCATGAGGAGCACCTGGGTTGCTCAGTCGGTCGAGCATCGAAATCTTGATTTAGGCCAAGGTCATGATTTCAGGGTCATGGGATCAAAGCCCCGCGTTGGGCTCCACACTGAGTGGGGAGTCTGTTTGAGATTCTCTCTCCCTCTCCCTCTGCCTCTCACCTCTGATCTCTCTCTAAAATAAGTCTTTTAAAAAAATAAATGATGGCATGATTATTTAGTAGTGTGAAGTTATCAATTTTATACAATTTAAATCTAAGTGTTTTTGTATGTTCTGAAACCCCACAATCTCACGAATTTTTTTAAATTTTATTAATTATCTTAGTCACCATACAATACATCATTAGTTTTTGATGTGGTGATCCATGATCCATTGTTTTCGTACAACACCCAGTGCTCCATGCAGTACGTGCCCTCCTTAATACCCATCACCAGGCTAACCCATCCCCCCACCTACCCCTCCCCTCTAGAACCCTCAGTTTGTTTCTCAGAGTCCATAGTCTCTCATGGTTCGTCTCTCCCTCCAACTCCCCCCCCACCAATTTTTCCCTTCCTTCTCCTAGTGTCCTCCATGGTATTCCTTATGTTCCACAAATAAGTGAAACCATATGATAATTGACTTTCTCTGCTTGACTTATTTCACTTAGCATCATCTCCTCCAGTTCCATCCATGTTGATATACAAGTTGGGTATTCATCCTTTCTGATGGCTGAGTAATACTCCATTGTATATATGGACCACATCTTCTTTATCCATTCATCTGCTGAAGGGCATCTCGGCTCTTTCCACAGTTTGGCTACTGCGGACATCGCTGCTATGAACATTGGAGTGCATAGGGCCCTTCTTTTCACTACATCTGTGTCTTTGGGGTAAATACCCAGGAGTGCAATTGCTGGGTCATAGGGTAGCTCTATTTTTAAATTTTTGAGGAACCTCCACACTGTTTTCCAAAGTGGCTGTACCAACTTGCACTCCCACCAACAGTGTATGAGGGTTCCCCTTTCTCCACAACCTCTCCAACATTTGTTGTTTCTTTCCCTGTCCATTTTTGCCATTCTAACTGGTGTAAGGTGGTATCTCAATGTGGTTTTGATTTGAATTTCCCTGATGGCTAATGATGATGAACATTTTTTCACGTGTCTGTGAGCCATTTGTATGTCTTCTTCAGAGAAGTGTCTTTTCATATCTTCTGCCCACTTTTTGACTTGATTATTTGTTTTTTGGGTGTTGAGTTTGAGAAGTTCTTTATAGATCTTGGATACCAGCCCTTTATCTGTAGTGTCATCTGTAAATATGTTCTCCCATTCTGTGGGTTGCCTCTTTGTTTTGTTGACTGTTTCCTTGGCTATGCAGAAGCTTTTTATCTTGATGAAGTCCCAAAAGTTCACTTTTGGTTTTGTTTCACTAGCTTTTGGAGATGTATCTTGAAAGTAGTTGCTGTGGGCAATGTCAAAGCAGTTACTGCCTATGTTCTCCTCTAGGATTTTGATGGATTCCTGTCTCACATTGAGGTCTTTCATCCACTTTGAGTTTATCTCTGTGAATGGTGTTAGAGAATGATCGAGTTTCATTCTTCTGCCTGTGGCTGTCCAATTTTCCCAGCACCATTTATTGAAGAGACTGTCTTTTTTCCATTGCATGTTTTTTCCTGCTTTGTCAAAGATTATTTGACCATAGAGTTGAGAGTCCATATCTGGGTTCTCTATTCTGTTCCATTGGTCTATATGTCTGTTTTTGTGCCAGGACCATGCTTTCTTGGTGATCACTGCTTTGTAATATAGCTTGAAATCGGGCAACGTGATGCCCCCAGCTTTGTTTTTCTTTTTCAACATTTCCTTGGCGATTCAGGGTCTTTTCTGATTCCATACAAATTTTAGGACCGTTTGTTCCAGCACTTTGAAAAATGTCATTGGAATTTTGATCGGGATGGCATTGAAGGTATAGATTGCTCTGGGTAGCATAGACATTTTAACAATGTTTATTCTTCCGATCCATGAGCATGGAATATTTTCCCATCTTTTTGTGTCTTCTTCAATTTCTTTCATGAGTGTTTTGTAGTTCCTAGAGTATAGATCCTTTACCTCTTTGGTTAGGTTTATTCCGAGGTATCTTATGGTTTTTGGTGCTATTGTAGATGGAATCGTTTCTCTAATTTCTCTTTCTACAGTTGCATTGTTAGTGTATAAGAAAGCAACTGATTTCTGTGCATTGATTTTGTATCCTGCCACATTACTGAATTGCTGTATGAGTTCTAGTAATTTGGGGGTGGAGTCTTTTGGGTTTTCCACATAAAGTATCATGTCGTCTGCAAAAAGAGAGAGTTTGACTTCTTCTTTGCCAGTTTGAATACCTTTTATATCTTTTTGTTGTCTGATTGCTGTTGCTAGGACATCTAGTACTATGTTGAACAATAGTGGCGAGAGTGAGCATCCTTGATGTGTTTCTGATCTTAAGGGAAAGGCTCTAAGCTTTTCCCCATGGAGGATGATATTCGCTGTGGGTTTTTCATAAATGGATTTTATGAACTTGAGGAATGTTCCCTCTATCCCTATACTCTGAAGAGTTTTAATCAGCAAAATATGCTGTATTTTGTCAAATCTTTTTCTGCATCAATTGAGAGGACCATATGGTTCTTCTCCCTCCTCTTATTAATGTGTTCTATCACATTGATTGATTTGCGAATGTTGAACCACTCTTGCACCCCAGGGATAAATCCCAGTTGGTCATGGTGGATGATCCTTTTAATGTATTGTTGGATCCTATTAACTAGGATTTTGTTGAGGATTTTGGAATCCATATTCATCAGGGATATTGGTCTGAAATTCTCCTTTTTGATGGGGTCTTTGCCTGGTTTGGGGATTAAGGTAATGCTGGCCTCATAGAGTGAGTCTGGAAGCTTTCCTTCTGTTTTTATTTTTTGAAACAGCTTCAGGAGAATAGGTATTATTTCTTCGTTGAATGTTTGATAGAATTCCCCATGGAATCCATCAGGCCCTGGATTCTTGTTTTTTGGGAGGTTTTTGATCACTGCTTCAATCTCCTTACTGGTTATTGGCCTATTCAGGTTGTCAATTTCTTCCTGTTTCAGTCTTGGCAGCTTACAGGTTTCCAGGAAGGCCTCCATTTCATCCAGATTGCTCAGTTTATTGGCATATAGTTGTTGATAATAATTTCTAATAATTGTTTCTATTTCCTTGGTGTTAGTCATGATCTCTCCCCTTTCATTCAAAATTTGATTAAATTGGGTCCTTCCTCTTTTCTTTTGGATAAGTCTGGCCAGTGGTTTATCGATCTTATTAATTCTTTCAAAGAACCAACTTCTAGTTTCGTTGATCTGATCTACTGTGTTTCTGGTTTCTAATTCATTGATCTCTGCTTTAATTTTAATTATTTCTCTTCTAATGCGTGGCTTAGGCATTGTTTGTTGCTTTTTCTCTAGTTCTTTAAGGTGTAGACTTAGTTGGTGAATTCGGGATTTTTCTATTTTTTTGAGTGAGGCTTGGATGGCTGTATATTTCCCCCTTAGGACCGCCTTTGCAGTATCCCATAGGTTTTGGACCGATGTGTTTTCGTTCTCATTGATTTCCATGAATTGTTTAAGTTCTTCTTTGATTTCCTGGTTGACCCAAACATTCTTGAGCAGAGTGGTCTTTAGCTTCCAAGTGTTTGAATTTCTGCCAAATTTTTTCTTGAGTTCCAGTTTTAAAGCATTGTGGTCTGAGAATATGCAGGGAATAATCTCAATCTTTGGGTATCGGTTGAGACCTGATTTGTGACCCAGTATGTGGTCTATTCTGGAGAAAGTTCCATGTGTGCTTAAGAAGAATGAGCATTCTGTTATTTTATGGTGGAATGTTCTGTAAGTATCTATGAGGTCCAGCGTATCAGCTCTTGTTTCCTTGTTGATTTTCTGCTTAGATGATCCGTCCATTGCTGAGAGTGGAGTATTGAGGTCTCCTACAATTAATGTATTGCTATCAATATGACTCTTTATTTTGGTTAACAGTTGGCTTATGTAGATGGCTGCTCCCATGTTGGGGGCGTACATATTTACAATTGTTAGATCTTCTTGTTGCATAGACCCTTTAAGAATGATATAGACAGATTACAGACTTTAATTTAAAATCTAATTTGTCTGATATAAGAATTGCTACCCCAGCTTTCTTTTGATGTCCACTGGCATGGAAGATGGATCTCCATCCCTTCACTTTCAGTCTGGATGTATCTTTAGGTTCACAATGAGTCTCTTGTAGACAGCATATGGATGGGTCCTGTCTTTTTATCCATTCTGCAACCCTGTGCCATTTTATGGGAGCATTTAGGCCATTCATGTTGAGAGTGATTATTGAAAGATATGCATTAATGGTCATCATGTTGCCTGTGAAGACGTTGTTTTTATAGATTGTCCCTGTAAATTTCTGTTGTATATCACTCTTGGGGTCTTTCTCCTTTTATAGAACCCCCCTTAAAATTTCTTGCAGGGCCGGCTTAGTGGTCACATATTCTTTCAGTTTTTGCCAGTCGTAGAAGCTCTGCATCTCTCCATCCATTCTAAACGAAAGCCTTGCCAGATAAAGTATTCTTGGCTGCATGTTCTTCTCATTTAGTACCCTGAATATGTCTTGCCAGGCCTTTCTGGCTTGCCAGGTCTCTGTGGATAGGTCTGACGTTATTCTGATGTTCCTCCCTCTGTACGTAAGGAATCTCTCCCCCCAACTGCCCTTAAGATGATTTCCTTGGTTCTAAGATTTGCAAGTTTTACAATTACATGCCGGGGTGTTGGCCTGTTTTCCTTGATCTTGGGAGGGGTCCTCTCTGCCTCTAGTACAAAAATGTTTGTTTCATTCCCCAGATTAGGGAAGTTCTCAGCTACGATTTGCTCAAATACATCTTCTAGTCCTCTCTCTCTCTCCATTCCCTCCAGGATTCCAATTATTCTGACATTGGAATGCTTCATGGTGTCACTTATTTCTGATTCTATTTTCATGGATTCTGAGTTGTTTCTCCCCGGTCTCCTCTTTTCCCTTTTTATCTATTATATTGTCTTCCAGGTCGCTTATTCGTTCTTCTGCCTCACTTACCCTAGCTGTTAGATTATCTAGATTGGATTGGATCTCATTGATAGCATTTTTAAGTTCGGCCAATTCAGCTTTCATTTCTGCCCTTAGAGACTCTATGTTGCCATTAATTGATTTCTCCATTTTAGCCATTGTCTTCACAATTGCTAGCCTGAATTCCATCTCCGACATCTGGTTATATCTGCATCCATTTGTAAATCTGCAGCATAAGTCATAATCTCTAAGTCTTTTCTATTTTGGGGGCTCCTCCTCCTAATCATTCTGTTGATGGGTGGCTGAGGGAATGTATAGAGTCCAAATTATTGACCAGAACCCAAGCAAGATGCACCTGTTTTCTTGGGACCTTAGGGTTGCTGGCCTCTTGTTTTCCCAGCCTGTCTTCTGCAGGAGGGCTCTGCCACGCTGTTACTCAGGCAACCCTATTTGGGCGGAGTTGCCCTGCTGCCCTGTGGTGGGGGATGCGCTCAGCGGGAATCAGTTTTGGGGGCTTTTGTTCTCTGGTGGCTTTCCCTGGGGGCTTTCCGCGTCTGTTCCGTGAGTCAGAGCAGAAGAGACCGTTTCCAACCCTCTGCCTCAGAGTAGAGAGACCGCAATCTGTTCTTCAGTGAGCTTTCCAGGCCACACCGTCTCCGTTTCTGTCCGTGCTGCTATAAACTGCAACGTTCTGGGTTGTGCGCCCCTCTGCAGCGCCCCCAGTCCTGCCTCCAGGTCGGGGCACATCTCTGCCCTTTGTGCTTCTAAAACGGCCAGCCGCTCCCAGTTCTCATGCCGGACCCCGCCGCTCCGGGTTTCCGCCCCGAGGGCTACCCTAAAGTCCTTTCCCTGCTGCTACCGGTCTGCGAGTCTGTGCCCCGTCCCCAGCGCACGAGGCTGTCGCTCACTGGCGGTGTAGGATCCCCATGGCCAGGCACCCTCCCACTGCCATTTATCCTCTGATATCTGCCTGCGGAATCATGGCTCCCTGCTTTGAACCTCGAAACCAATCGCCTGCGATATTCTGTTTGTAGAGATCCAGATCTTCTTACATCTCAGACTGGTTTCGTGGGTGCTCAGAGTGGTCTGGTAGATATCCAGCTCAATTCCGGGGACCAGTTGAAATAGGGTCCCCTACTCCTCTGCCATCCCTCCTTCCTCCCAATCTCATAAATTTTGATGGTAGAGACTGAATGTTCCAATTTTCTATGAACTTGAAAGATTACTTGAAGCACAACCATGAAATGAGAGAGTAATCAAAAATCTCTCCCAAGGTCTCTCCTAGCCATGATTATAACATTATGAATACGCACTGGATCATTATTATACCTGAAATATATATAAGAGTTCATACTTCTCAAACTACTTTAGATACAATATGTTCTTAATCCTCACAAATTTCCTTGACAAAGACAGAACAGGTCTTATCTCAAAATGAACACCTGAAAACAAGTACTTTCTAAAGTGAAAGTCAGCATACCAAACCTAGAAAAGAATTTTTACTAATTTCAGATAACGATACTACCACACATTAGTTTATATTACAAGCTCAGGGTGACATAGCCATTTAAAATGACAGAACCAGACTGACTATGAATTAGGTATTGTTTCTATCTACACTCTCACTCTGTAAACCCAAAAAGCTCACAGGAAGTTTAAAAACAGGAAAAAGGAAAATACTTTACTTTCAGAGAATGGTAATGGTTTTATCAAGCACTGAGTCAGACCATGCTATTGCTCTGTCACCAAAGCTTAAATACCTGCACAGAAAATTAATTTCATGGCTTTCTATTAATACTATTTCCTGATTATTTAATCACTCCAATCAAGCATACTTATTGGTGATTATATGATTAAAATGTTGACATTATGGTTTTAGACTTCTATTTCTATAAAGATCAATAATGTACCAACAGTGCGTCCCTTTCCCCCTCCTGTCCCCTTTATTTTTTTTTAAAGATTTTATTTATTTATTTGAGAGAGAGAGAGAATGAGAGATAGAGAGCACGAGAGGGAAGAGGGTCAGAGAGAGAAGCAGACTCCCTGCTGAGCAGGGAGCCCAACGCGGGACTTGATCCCGGGACTCCAGGATCATGACCCGAGCCGAAGGCAGTCGCCCAACCAACTGAGCCACCCAGGCGCCCTCCTTTATTTTTAAATTGAAAATATAAATCTAATAAAAACAGTCAAACAAGAAAATACTCCAATGTTTTTTCTGAACTTCATACTCCAAGAGGGTAGGAACTACATTATGAGTTTAATTTAATTTCTATATAGCTATTCTCTAATTGTGATTCACAAAGGTTTCTTAATGAATATTACTCCCAATCATTTTATAGGCTAGGTGCATTGGGGACATGTATAATTTGCATTTATATAGGACCCTGGACACAAAGATATCAAAGCAATTTCAAAGCACAGTTTGTGATAAATTACACCACCAAGTTATGTCTTGGTTTTAAAATCAATCAATCAATCAAATAATAGCACTTTACTTTTTCCAGTGTTCGCAAGGTTACAAAGTATTTTTTCACACATCTCATTAAGCATTGACAACTTTGAAGTAGAACTGGGATTGTTATCTCCATTTTACGGATGAGGCAACAAAGTCACACAATGGGTGAGTTTGTCCAAAACCAAATTATTTTATTTTATTATGTTATGTTAATCACCATACATTACATCATTAGTTTTTGATGCAGTGTTCCATGATTCATTGTTTGTGCATAACACCCAGTGCTCCACGCAGAACGTGCCCTCTTTAATACCCATCACCAGGCTAACCCATCCCCCCATGCCCCTCCCCTCTAGAACCCTCAGTTTGTTTCTCAGAGTCCATAATCTCTCATGATTTGTCTCCCCCTCCGATTTCCCCTCCTTCATTTTTCCCTTCCTACTATCTTCCTCTTTTTTTAAACATATAATGCATTATTTCCAAAACCAAATTCTTATGACTTCTGAATTTCACTATGTAAAGCATCCTTAATTCTCCAGTTAAGCCTATTTTAACACAATACAAATTCTGAAAATATGCAAAGTAACTTTTGTTCCCAACCAAGAATTCAATGATATCTCCCCATACTGTGACGTACTCTCAAGTATTTGAGCATTGACTCTGTAAATATCATTGGAAGATACTAAATAGAGTTCACTGATGATAATGTATAGACTCATAATCACTGCATATAATTTAGTAATATAGGTATGATTTGAGTAGGAGAAAGGAGGTAAGGACAGTAAAAGGAGATAGATATACCAATGTAGAATGAGGTAAAAAAAAAAAAGGTGAAATAAAATAAGCTTCATGAAAGAAGTAATGATATAGTCCTTGGGTGCTTAATGAAGAAAGAGAACACTGAGTTGTAACATTTATAAAAGGCTTAAGAGAAAGGTGATATTTGATTGAGACCATGAATGACAAACAATCTAGTTCAAAATGGTGGTGCATTAAACATCATACACATAAACCTCTCCACTCAAACAAATGGAAATCACAATGATGAAGTACCAGACACTAAATTCATAAGAAGGTTGAAAAATGAAAGATGAAAAAATGATGGAACAAACAAAAGGGATAAACTAGAGCAAGCATGTAAATGAGAATTAGAGAGAGAAACTTACAAAAAAAATGTGGAATCTTTTTCCCATCACACAATGCCACCGTGAGACTCTACACATGGGCTGAGTGACAATGGGCAGAAATCAGGCAATGTATTTTAAGAACCCTACTAGAACAGTTGTTCAAGTATCACCCTCCCACACCTCCCCTATCCCTGCAATTTTATCTCCAAGTGAAAAACAGAGAAACTGCTCTCTGAAGATCCAGAACTAGGTGCCTGTCCCAGTCTCCGTGCTGATGCCCCCAGAATAAAGCCCTGTTATTTCAGTCTTGGGTGAAGGACCAAGGCTGCCTACCTTCTGATACCCCCATATGTGCCCCAAAGTGAAGTCTACTAGGTACGCTCCACTCTCCCTACCCACGATATTCAAATGAGACCAGGCGAGAAACATGACTACACATATAGAGAGAAAATAAACACCAACTACCTATATAAAGCAGCTTCATACTAAATTCCAACCTAGTAAAAATCAAGGACCATCAGACATGGAAGGAAAGCTACACATAAGAAAAAAACACCAGAGGAACAAACAGAACAGATCCAAGGATAATGAGATCATCTAAGGAACAGAGAAAACAAGTTAAAAGAAGATCCCAATTAACATCCTTTTAGTATCTTCTGAATTCTCATTATTAATAAAAGAAGTGATTGCTAATGAAAAAACAGAGTTGAGAACAAAAAAAATTATTAGGAATTTAAAATATGACTATCAAAAAACTTAAAAGATGAAAGCACAGGTCAAGAAAATATCCCAGATGTAGGAGTGCTGACAACACTGACTCCATCTTTGGCCCTCCGTCTCGTTCATGCAATGACCTCTCTTGGGACTACGTGTTCCAGGCCCCTTGGAGGTTGATGTGTGCCCTAACCAGGATGTGGAAAGGCTTGTTCTGATCGTCCCTAAAGTTGTTTAGGTTAACTAGGAGAGACAGCGTAGTTTCTTCCCCTTTCTCCTCTCTGGCACACAGATGGCTCCACCAGATCTGTTAAACCCTTTGACCTCACTACAGTGACCTCTGTCCATCCCCTCACTCTATAAAATCTGTAAATTAAGGTCCAGACTTTGTGGAGAATAGCTGCACAGTGCTGGATTGTCATCCACTTGAAACCCCGTCAGTAAGTTACTCTGAATAAAACTCTGTGTAGAAGGTATGGAATGGTTTGCTTCATTTTTATATTTCCAAGTGCCTTCTCAGTTTAAAGGATACTTTACTGTCTCTCCTCCACCTTCTAACACCCAGAACATAGAGCAGGAGAGAGTCTGGAAAGGGATCCACTAAAATGTTAACAATGATTATGTACACACAAAAGTGTAAGTAGCAGGTGAGGAAGAGCAATGTTTTCTCAACTTCCTACTCTGTAATGCTCTATCTACCTATCTACTTACAGTATGCATGTATTCCTTTAATATAGGAAATATTATTTCCTATTAAAGCTAGAAAATACTTATATTTCATAAACACGACGTAAGAATTAAGAAAAAAAATGCCCATTTAAAAATACTGAGCTATTTAAATATTACCTCATTTTTTGTTTAGCTTTTTCAAAACTTTCCAAATTTTGAAGAACATGCCTTTCTGGCCATTCCAAAGGGTTCGTTTCCATTAGATTTGAAGAAGTAGGTTCCACTGAACTGGTGTCTAAAAGTGAAAGAAACCTACATAAGTACTGAAAATTATTAACATATTGAATTTTGCTATATGAAAACATATACATGTAGACAGATCCATCCATCCATGTGCACATGCATATATGTATATATAAAGCCGTGTTGGATTAACTGTGCAATACTTACCTCAGGCATTTATTAAGGATATCTCTGATGGCCGAAACTGTGCAAAATGCCATTGAAGTTTTTTGGAAATGAAAAAAAAATCACTGTTAAGCTTTGTTTATATTACTGTCTCCTCATAATACAAGTTATGAGCTAGAATTCAGAAAATGAACTAGCACTATGAGGACTCCTGTGGAATAAAAGCGTAACTTGCCTATTTGTGTGTGTGTGTGTGTGTGTGTGTGTGTGTGTGTGTGTGTGTGTGTGAGAAATTAGTGCTAAATGAAAAGGAGGCAATTTTATGGAGAATATATTGGATATACTATGTGATTTTCATACCAGAAACAGGAATTAGCAGCATTATACAGAAAAGTTCATATTTTTAAAAGAGATTACTTCATTCTCAAAAGTACAATAATACAATAAATAACATAGGATGTTCTCAGATAAAGGTTACCTTAGAATTTTCACTTATCCATTAATGTAAGATGCCTTAACATATACATCTTCAAGTAAATCACTAACATTAAATGTTATTTCACTAATTAAATATTTTATATCATAGTGTGTTTATCCTTCTAGCTAGTATGTTGCAATGAACTGAAATTACTAATAACACTACAATCCATATCAAAAACATAAAGGGACAGCTTCCATTTGCATTATGAATTATTAGTACATCCAAAGTATTTTAACACTGCAAAACTACTAACTGTACTACTTTTTGGATTCCCAAACTATCTGGTTTTTAATATTGTTTTGAACTATTACACCCTATTCTAATAAATTAACTGAAAATTACTGGACATTAGTTGTCTGACTAACCATTAATTCTGACAAAAATACCATTTTATACTTTGAAGTCTTACAAAATGATGATTTGGTAAAGGAATTTTTATACAAAAAAGAAAACACTTAAACATAAAACTGAAGCCAACTGCTTGTTATTTTCCCTTTATTCATTAAACTACTTAACCTTGAACATTTTAAAATATCTTTAATGACTACACTGGATTGCCCCACCAAACACCATCCAAATATACCACTTCCCATTTCATAATAAGGGTAGTGAAATACTATTTTATACAGCGATAAACTTTATAATGAAATAATCTACTTTTTAATGTTGACATGGCTTTCCACTAAAAGTATAAAGCAAATATCATTAGCAGATCTGAACAGTTACATGCTGAGAACTCAAAAGAACACAAGTCATGTTAAATAAAAGTAAACATTAATTGTTCTAAATATTACAATATAATTAATTATTAATGTTGACTATACAATTTACATAAATATAAATGACATAGGCTAAATAGTAAGGAATGGATGGACAAACATTCATAGGTACTTTTGGGTAATAATTTAATACAATTCTTACAGTAAAGTAAGACACAGTATTTTATTTATGTGGCAGTCAGGACACTAGGACATGCTGACAACCAAAAAGCACAAAAAGGGCCTCTGAGAAACCAAGAACATTGCTTTTTTTTGTTTTTGTTTTTTTTAAGTGCTTTACTTTACAGGAGAAACAAAGAAATGAAAGCGATGCAGTAGGGAAATAGGGACTCAAAACCTGCCCTACACAAATCAAGCCAAACACAAAGGAAGTAATACAGCAGGTGATAATATGTGCATAGTAATACAGGCCATCATAGCCTTACATACACAAAGCCTTACAATCACAAAGAAAAGGTTAAAATTGTCATATTCTGTTTAATAAAGTAAGAATTATAAGCACATTTTAGAAGATTTTTTTTTTTAAGATTTTATTTATTTGACAGAGAGAGACACAGCGAGAGAGGGAACACGAGCAGCGGGAGTGGGAGAGGGAGAAACAGGCTTCCCACTGAGCAGGGAGCCCGATGAGGGGCTCGATCCCAGGACCCCGGGATCATGACCGAAGCTGAAGGCAAACGCTTAAAGACTGAGCCACCCAGCCGCCCCTAGAACATTCTTATTAAAATATTTGAAATAATAAAACTGTGATCTTATAAAATTACCTAGAAAACTCATTTATGCAGTGTTGTTTATGTGCTCCAGTGGCCTGAGGTAAAGGATACAGTTGCTGCATTTTGAGTTCAGATATTACATTTGGCATTGTGAAAGTTTTTAGCAATTTTGTGGCTATGAGTATAGAAAATGGTTAGATCAAGACATTTTCTCCATGCTGATTTTCATGTTACACATGCTAGAGTGCTAGAGTTTTTACACACACACAAGAAAGGAGAACAATAATCTTGATGATTGCCAATAATTCCTAATGAGCATGGTTATTAAAGAATGGGATCAGAATATGAAACAAGATTGACCTTATTGCTTCCTTTGCTGTAAAATTTGCATCTAGATGTATTTACTCAAACAAAAGCTACAAAGGATGTTACAACTTCATTCTTAGGAGTTATGTTCAAATGTATAACCTGTCAAATTTCAGTTCAGGCTCTAAGAAATCTTCAGGGTTTCTTTCATTTGTTCAATATTATTTTGGGAGGAATGAACTCCTATATGCCAGGTATGGTACTAGGCTCTAGGGCACTGGAGAAAGCAAGTAGGCACACTCCTTACCCTCAGAGAACATATGGTTCACAGTGAAGACAAATAGTTAATAAATAATTACATCTATAGTATATAATTTAACATAGGAAAAATAATTTAAAGAAAGATACAGAAGATGAGTACCACTGGAAACAATTTAAAATGAGGAAGGTCTGGGAAAGCCTCTTTGAGGAAGTACCACTTAAGTCAAGATCTGAAGAATGACTGTCAGTTAATCAGGTAAAGGCTGGGAGAAAGTATTCCGGAAAGAGGACATCATGTGTGTCAAGTTCCTGAGGTGGAAAGGAAGGTGACGTGCTCAAGGAATGGAAAGACTGGGGCACCAAGGAAACAGAAATGTGACACTGGAGGAAGCCAGAATCAGTGTGAGGGTGGACATCATTTAGGGTTTCTGTAAGCCATATTAAGGATGACACATTCTATGTACAATGGAAAGCAATGACAAGGGTTTGAGCAAAGGAGTGATATAATCTGATTTACATTTTAAGATGAGCTCCCCTGTAAGCTCAGGGTGTTAATAGTGTCCTAGGACTTCACTTTGTATGAGTAACTGTAAGACACATTTCCATACTTACAGAAAAACTCGTGCAATGATCACAGCCCTTCCTACCTTGTGACTGTTACCTCCAGCACAAATTCTCTGAGTAAGCCAACTCTTCTCTGGATCTCAGTCTGCCCTTTCTCACCTCCATGACTCTGGGTATGCAGCTTCTACCCTCTGGAAAATCCTATCTTCTCCACTCCACCCAGATCCTATGCATCACTGAAGGCCTACAGCCAAGTGCCTTCACTCCTAACAAAGTGTTCTGTGACTATCCTACACTAGTTATATTCCTCTTCTCTAAATTCACATTCATTTATTTAAAAACATATATATAGCACTTTACACCAGCCAACTTTCTAAGCAATTTATAAATAATTCCTTTAATCCTTATAACAACCTATGTCATCTCTCATTTAAAGATGAAAAAAAAACCTGAGGCTCAGAGAGGTTAGAAAACTTGCCCAAAGTCATACAGCATGTAGGCTGCAGAGCCGCATCCAACCTTGTTAGTCCAGCTCCAGAGCCCAGGCTGCAACCAAGAAGCTGTGTCTCTCATTTACTGAACACATGCCCCCATTTACAAGTAACCTTGCACTGTCTCCAACAGCTGTCAGATTACTCTGCACTGTTACTGAACATTCGTACTGATACGTCATGATGACGATCATGATAATACAAACAGCTAACCGTTCTTTGGCATTTACTGTGTTCTTATATGCATCAACTCGTCTAACCCTCACGATAACCCTAGTGAGTGGGTAATATTATTAAGCCCATTTTAAACATGAGGAGGCAGAGGCAGGGAGAGGTGGGATAACTGCCCGACGACACTCAGGGAACAAGGGGCAAACCTCAGACTTGAGCCCTGGCTCGCCGGCCCCCAAGCCTGGGCTCTTGAAACAGCACTGCGTGCCGTATTTATATTTTACTTTTGAAACAGATCATAACCTGTTGAAAGTCAAGGATCCAAATTTTTACTTCTTTGTGTACCTTTATGGTGTCAAACAGAGAAAGGCACCCCACAAACATTACTGTTAACTTGACTCTTTGGTCATTTTCTTATTAACCTATGGAATAAAAATGATTCTCATGGAATAAAAACAAAAAATTACCCTGTACATTTAAAATGCCAGGCAATCATAAAATGCTTTCCTGCTAGATCTTGTAAAGCTTCACTGTATCCAAATACATCACAAGAATAGGAACCAGGAAAAGACAAAGAGTTGCAAGTTAATATAGAAATGATTTCCTGCTTCTTCAGTGAAGTTTGGTGACCATTCCTGCTACAATGAATGGCAAATGCAGAGCATCTTATTGTAGGTAGTTTTAACTATAGTCAACTTACTGTGTGGGTTCTACTATTCTCATCTTACGAAAATATGGCTTAATAGAAATCTGCCCATTCTAGGAGCTTAGTAAAATTAGTAAGAGGAATCACCTTAAAGTGCTTCTCCCTCTGCTCAAAAACAATTATATTAAACATGCTTAATGAAAGAAGTGACAGAAATTTTTTAATGTTTAAATGATGAGAAATACATACAAAAAGAACCAGTATTTTACAAAAAACTTACCATTTAATATATTGGAGGTTTTAATTTTGTCTGTCTTTATTGGAATTGTTTTAGGAATAAAGGCATCAAAATGATCTAAAAAGCGTTCCCTTGTGAGTATTAACAGACTTTTGAGTTCATCAACAGAAACTACTTCAGGCTGCTTTGCCAACTTTCTCCTTTCTGTAAGACAACAGAACAGTATGATTAACCATATAACTATTATTTTAAAGACTCTGAAGAAGTGCATCTACTACTCTTTCATGAAAAATATTTTCAAAAGTAAAACAGTTGAATTTCTCCAGCAAATCAACATTCCTATGTAGGTTTTCATTTTAACCCAATTTGTAGGTAATGATAGAATTTCCAGTTATGTGCAATAAACAAAAATAGAGTAATCTGTTCACACCATGAGGTGATGAATGGTAAAGGCAAGTTTGCAAGTTTTCAGAATATACCATGGAGCACTAAGAATGTTGGTGTTTACGTGAAAATAAAACCTGTAAGACTTTGGCCACTTCCATCTGTTTCTTCTCCTTCCCAAAACCTAAACTCACAGCAAAGGAATTTAAAAAAGGACAACAAAAGCAGAAACAATAAATAATGAGAGTTTTGGACATTTTGGAAGATAAGATGATGGTGGAGTGGTAGCTGAGTTGGTACAGCAGAGGGAGGGTCAACTGGGTACCTACAGAGGCACTACTATGAGGTATTAGGAAGACGATGGCGAGGCAGGCTAAAAGAGGACTGCATGCACGGATGTTTAGGGAAGGAGCAGTTAGAACTCAAGGTCTTTACCCCACCCTCCAGCCCTCACAGCCAGGAGACTCTGTTCTCATTTTTTTTTTTTTTTTTTTGGTAGAAGCTGAAAAGGAGTCCCAGCCCATGCAGCATCAGGCACACTGAAAGGTAGCACTGAAACTGAGGTTAAAACTGGGGGACTAAATAGAAGTGTACATATTGAGAGGTCTGATTCCAAGCCCCGTAGTGGGAAAGCTGGCAGCTATAAATGCTCCACTAGAAAGATTAAACGAGTCCCCCTTTTGAAAAACTGAATGCCCCTGGAGGAAAGAGCTTCATCCTGATAATTGAAGTGCAGGTAGGGATAGGAGCTCACACCCAGGATGACCTGTCACTCTACCACTCTACACTAAAGCTTGCCAGACAGTATATTAGAGCAAGGTATGTAAAGCTTCCCGTTTAAAACAGTACAGACAGAAAAGAATCAGCAGACATTTAAGGAACATAGTGATTTGGGACGCTTGCGTGGCTCAGTCGGTTAAGTGTCTGCCTTCAGCTCAGGTCACAATCCCAGGGTCCTGGGATCGAGTCCATCAGGCTCCCTGCTCAGCGGGGAGCCTGCTTCTCCCTCTGCCTGCAACTCCCCCTGCTTGTGCTCTCTCTTTCTCTCTCTTTGTGACGAACAAATAAATTAAATCTTAAAAAAAAAAAAGGAACACAGTGATTCGATGTTTACAGCTGCAATGTTCACAATAGCCAAACTATGGAAAGAGCCCAGATGTCCATCGACAGATGAATGCATAAAGATGTGGTATGCATGTCTGTGTATTTATATGGCATTTATATATAAATAAATATATATAGGAATATTACTCAGCCATCAAAAAGAATGAAATCTTGCCATTTGCAATGATGTGGATGGAACTAGAGGGTATAATGCAAAGTGAAATAAATCAGTCAGAGAAAGACAAATATCATATAATTTCACTCATATATGGAATTTAAGAAACAAAACAGATGACTATAGGGCAAGGGAAGGAAAAATAAAGTAAGATGAAAATAGAGAGGGAGGCAAAACCATAAGAGATGCTGAACTCTAGGAAACAAACTGAGGGTTGCTGGAGGGGAGATGGGTGGGGGAAGGGGTAACTGGGTGATGGGCATTAAGGAAGGCACTTGATGTAATGAGCACTGGGTGTCATATGCAAAAGATGAATCATTAAATTCTACCCCTGAAATTGATAATACAGTATATGTTAACTACACTGAATTTAAATAAAGAATTAAAAAAAAAAGGTGTTGAGGAAAGAGGGGACCCTGCATTTCCATAGTCTTATGTTTACACATATAAGGAAGGACTTTGATCCAGTAACACTTCTAGCTCCTATCTCTCTCCCGTCAACTCACTGAGCTAGTTTGGAAAAGAAACAAGGCATGCTCTAATCAGATCCTTCTCTCCAACTTTCCTCTGAGCTAGCAAGTCCTCAGGATGCATGCTCTCTACAATGTGGTAACCCTACCCCACAGGGTTGATCTTCATTTGCCTAGTTCTTCATTCAAGGGGGGGGAATTCAATTCTGGGTATTCAGAAAACTCACCTGGCCATAGATTTAAAAAGTCATATCCTTCAATACAGCTTTTATCTGTTATTTATCTCCATCAGTGTGTTTCTTAGTTTTATTTCTCAATTGGTTCCAACTTTGGGAGAGTAGGGGGGTTTATTTATTGGGACGCTCAAAAGAGAAAAAGTCCAAGATGAAAAAGAGAGACTAAAGCAAGCCAAAAGGAAAAAGGAGCCCAGCAGAAACAAAAACACTGCAGGGAACAAAAGAAAGCTTGCTATAATTAATATTCTCGTAGAACTAAGAGAAGATACTACACCCCATGAAACAAGTACAGGATTCTTTAATAAAGGAACAGATGATGAACAAGAAAAGACTTTTAAATATTAAGCACATGAGAGCTCAAATTTTAAACATTCCATAAAGGGCTTAAAATAAAATGGAAGATATTGTCCAGAAACTAGAACAAAAAGAAAACAATATGGAAATAGGAAAGAAAATTAGGTGTTCGGCCCAGAAAAGTAGGTATTCTGTCCAGGTATTTTTTATATGACTAATAAAAGTTCTAGAAAGAAAAAAAAAAACAGAAAAGGAAAGAAAAATTATTAAAGTTTTCAGGTTTAAGAATGTGAATCTTCTATTGAAATGGCTCATCAAATACATAGCTTAATAAATTGAGGACGGAGGGAGAGGACAGAGAATCCATGCAACCATGATTCAGAGTAAAGCTTCCAGGGCCAAACTTTCTGAAGATAAACATTCTAGAAAGGGGTTAAAACAAAGAAACCAAAAATAAAACAGTATAAAGGATAAGAATAGAATTGGGTTTCTCAATAGGAACACAGTCACACAGAAGATAATAAAGCAATGCCTTCAAAATTCTGAAGGTACATGATTTTCAACCTAGGATTCCTTAAGACCTATCAGTCAAGTAAAGACATTTTCAGATATGCAAGAGCTTAAAAAAATGTATGCTCCACAAAGTTTTACTCAAAGTAGTTACTGAAAGATATGCTCCAACCAAACAAGGAAGTAATCCAAGAAGGACAACTGGTCTAGAAAAAAGGAGATTCAAAAAGAAGAGAAGAAGAAAGAGAAGTCTCTAAGATGTTCCGTTATCAGAACAAAATATTAAACACTCTGAAAAAAAAAAAGAAATAAAAAGGAACTGCTGTGTTTGGATATACAATGAATTTAATGATAAGTGTGTAGAAAAATGTTGGAGCCTCTGGAAAAACATAAAAATATTTTTCCACAGGTGCCTGGGTGGCTCAGTCATTAAGCGTCTGCCTTCGGCTCAGGTCATGGTCCCAGTGTCCTGGGATCGAGCCCCACATCGGGCTCCCCGCTCCACTGGAAGCCTGCTTTCTCCCTCTCCCACTCCCCCTGCTTGTGTTCCTGCTCTCATTATCTCTCTCTCTCTGTCAAATAAATAAATAAAATCTGAAAAAAAAATATTTTGCCTCTACAGAGGAATGGGCAAATTAAAAATGATCATCAACCATAAGAAAAAGAAAGATTATACAAAAGAGTGATAATCATCGTATATTACATGACTCAGTGGTAAACTTATGTATATAGTGATAATAATGTTAAAACTAACCACGGATTTAACCAAAATTCATGACTTCATTGTAAAGGGTAGAAAGGGAAACTGAAGATGATATGAGAAAGCTAAATGTTTATCTTTCATAGTTAGATGATAAGATAATGTCTGAAACTGGCAAATTAATAAACAGCAGCAAACACATACTAGTAAGAACAGTGGAGGAAATGTTAGGAAAACCAGCTGGAACAGCTGCGGGTCACTGCCTACAGACGGAGACTGAAAGATGGAGAGCAGACAGTAGGGTACTGGTGGTTTCCACATGAAGTTTTTCAATACTATTTGCATCTTAAACTAGACCCATGTATTACTTTTATAAAAATATTACACTTTTAAAACACTTCTGGACTAATAACATTTTCTTCTATAATAAAATAGTAAATTGTAAATGCACAGAGAATTCACTTCAACATTTACTAGGTACTGTCTACAAAGCACTGTGCTGTGCCCTCAGACACAGAGGATTAGAACCCATTACCACATGAGGCTGAAACATAAATAATGCAAGAAAGTAGGCTGAGAAGGAAGTAGCCAGCCTAGAGGCTCTACTTTAGAACATCAGCTTTACAATGATGCCTCTGCAAAATCCCACCATAGCAATGTGGATACTGGTAGGGTCATTCCAGTTGTGATCCAAGGTAAGTAACACATGGTTCCTGCACTCAAGAACATTAGTAATGGTAAAGTAAGACTGTAAAATATGCTGTTATTATTACATCTTCTTAGTGAGAAAAAAAGCAATGAAGCTTTTTATTTTCTGTACAATCTGCTGGGAGCCATTCTAAACGAAAAGTTATCAATGGTCTGTTTTCATCTGAAAGATGCACAATAGGTAATGTGCTTCAGAATTTAGCTCTACATTTTTATTTATGTTAAAAATAAACTTAAATCATGAACCGGACCATGCTTATTAAGGCAGTCAATTATATTATGAAATTGGGCTATTTGGAGAGCGGGGTAAGACTTCCTCCTGGCCTTAATGACCGGAAAAGAAAGAGGAAACAGATGAAGTTTAACAAGGTTATGAGCAGAATAATTTACGTAGGCAAAAAAATATTCTCTACACAAATGAATCTGCACACAAGTGGCAAAGTTTTGGGAGAAAAATATTGGACTAAAGTCTAAAAATGAATCAGCAAAAGAATACTATTCCTAAAAAAGCTAGCCATAACTTAGGATCTATTAAAGAAAAAGATAGAGTAGAATATTCAAAAGTACCAGAGACTGAGTGTCAATCAGGTTTGTACTAGGTTCTATAAATTTAAAACAGATGTGGGGAACTCAGAGGAGTGACTGCAATACTGGAGCAAAATGACAACCCTGTTGTTTTGGTATTTGTCTTGCATCATACTGAATAGTCTTTTATTTAAAAATTGTCTAGCATTCTTAAACTTTTTCTTTAAAAATCAGTAGAACAAGATATTTAATATTTCCAAATTCAAAAAGTTACAAACTACCAAAAAATCAAGTAAAAAAACTTATAAAATTATATCATTCTAATATATTATTAAATATAATTTTTAAAAAATAAAACTACTGGAATTATTCTAAAAAATTAAACCATAACAGAAACTTTGATTTTTGTGTTATTTTAAACAACAAAGGGTCTCGATAATATATGTACATTTTCATGCAAATTTTTCCAGTTGCTCTTTCTGATTCAGTACTGGGGCAGAGAAATAGTGGGGAGATAGTAAGTCTACTCCATGTCTTGTTGATAATTTTGAAAAAAAAAAATCTTCTTGAACAACTTCTTATTTTACAGCAAAGGCTATAATCTTTGTATTGATTCTGAATTGCTGATTTTTTTCCAAAGAAAGCTGTTCCTAGTACATTAGTTTTCACCATGTGTAAATTAACTATACCACTTTCACTACTTGTATATTTATATTTCACTTCTTTGAAAGTCACTGAAATACACTCAGACATTCTTACATCAGAAACTTCGTTTTGCTGTCATTTTCTTGTCTTTGGAGATACAGGAATTCTGAACAGATGCAACTTTACCCCCAATTTTTAATCCAGTATTGACTCTCTGGGTAGAGAAGAGATTGGTTCAGCAAGTATTTCCATCATAAACCGATGAACTGGATCACTAATTTTCATCACGATGTAATGCTTTGGACTGCAAACTGGTCGTTTCATGGATATGCCTAAAGCTGGTATCTTTAGCAGCACTAGCGGTAAGGTTTCCCCCAACTTTAACCCCCTCCTTGTCCTTGCCCCTTGCGGAGAGCTGTGGCATCCTTACAGCTGCGGTACGGCACAGGTGCTGGAGCTCCTACACTTTCAGCATTTATTGAGCACTTCCGTTTCCTCTTCCCGCAGCAGGGCTTCCGATCACACCTGCAGGCCCCAGTCTAGTTAGAGCTGTCGGTATTTCCCTTCCCACCTAAACAGGAGGGCTAACTCTTCCTACCTAAAGCAGAAAAGCGTCAGCTTCAGAGAGCAACCTATTCTCCCACTCTGGCAGATTTTCGGGTTGGAAGGGTGAGGAAGAGAGGTGAAGAGGAAGGAGAGAGGAGATGTTGAGGGAACTGAGTAACAAAGAGCTGCAAAAGGCTTAACGCAAGGGAGCAGGGCCTGACGACGCGTTTAGCAGGGACAGAACAAAGTCAAGAGGTAAATAATACTGCAGGTTGATATTTGAAATAAAGGTTTTCCAGCCACAAAAATACTATTCCAGTATTTATTCTTTTTCTTGGTTTTAACATGTACTACTTTTTATTGAAATTGATTTGCCTTTCTACCTATATTTTCCTTGAGCTAATATCACTGATACAATTAAAAAAAAAAATCAATGGTTGGAGAAGTTCAAGACTACACAATCACCCTGATTTGTACAACTGAAAAAGTAGGTAATTCTTAAAGAATAATTGAGACCAAGTATTCTAAAATTATTTTCCATTGAATAAAATAGGCTACTGAACTGAAGATATTTTTAAAATGCTTTTAAAGAAAAGGATGATAGTTTTTATTTTATAATGTATCTAATTAATTCTAATATCACTTTTTTCATATGCTACTAAAGAGCCTCACAATTTGAATCAATTTCTTAAAAATTCCATATCAGTTACTTTAAAATAAGTTTATATTAGGTACTACTGAATGATTATTTATTAAAAAATGTTAAGACTGATACCAACTAAACATTCAGTAATAGAGGTAAAACCTTAAACTATGACCCTTGGAAAAAGTGTTAATTTCCTGAATAAGGAAAAATCCATAATGCTAACTTTACTCGGCCCATATGTGAAATGTGTTATTATTAATAGTCATGGTTAAAGTCTAAGAATCAATGCTCAAGTTAGCATATTAATTTCTCTGTAGTTGTATTTCCCTCTTTTTGTAGTCTTTATCCTCCTGGTACAACCAAAAATACAAAATGAGGAATTTTATAAAAAATTCATATTAATCAGAATTTAAAAACCATAGCTACCTTTTTCAGTACACAGTTAAAAAGAATGGAATATAAAATTTTCCTAAAGAAATATTTTTATAGGGATGCCTGGGTGGTGCAGTCAGTTGAGCATCTGACTCTTGATTTCGGCTCAGGGTCGTGAGATTGAGCTTGGCATCGGGCTCTGTACTCAGTGAGAAGTCGGCTTGAGACTCTCTCCCTCTCCTTCTGCTGCTCCGCCCCTCTTTCTCTCTCTCTCAAATAAGTCTTTAAAAAATATACTTTTACAAATGTTATCAGCGATGTATAAATAAATAGGAAGATTCTGAATCTGGTGGAAAAAGGCTGCAGACCTTTTCTACTCTGCACCACCTCTATCAAGAATAGTTCTGCAAATGAGCATTATACCTAAAAGACAAAGTAAGAAAAAGTATGACAGTAACAATGCATTGCATCTGAACAAGTCAACATTCTTATAGTAAAATGAAATGTACAAATCATTACTTACTCAGACATTCTTTCAAAGCCAAAGCTTGAACATTAGCTAACTGTTTCTCTCTCTGTATAAGTTGCTCGCCAGAAAAATGTGGAAGTGACAAGAAGTCAAAAGGAAAGCCTGAGAAATATAGAAAAGTAAGTATTAAGGATGTTCTAGGACAATAATTTCAGTTCCCAGAAAATGTGTTATTATATAATTTTAAAAAATAAAAGCCAGTTACTCATCTCTCTTGCTCTTATTTCAAAATAATAATTAAGAGGCAGAAATTACTCATACTAAATTATTTTGCATTTTAAACTCTGACCTGCCTCTTAAATTGAGGGAATTTAGGTAACAGAGGAGAATTTCCCCCATCATATTTTCTTTTATGGCCTCAGCTACTGAAAGTCCTACACGAAGCACAGAGGGAGTATTGGCAGCTAGTCTCTAAAGATGCTCCCAATCAACCACACTTACTATTCACCCATTGTGTAGTCCTTCCACAATGAATCCAGGTTAGCTCTATGAAACCAATAAGGTAAAAGTGACAGTGAATGAGTTCAGGCTAGGTCAAAAAACCTGGAGGCTTCTTAGAACAATGCTCTAAGAGAAGATAGCAACCAGGTAAGAAATCAAACTACCCCGAGACTACAGTGTTATAAGGAAGCCCAAGTTGGCTGTGAGAAAAGAGCCTGTGAAGAGAACGTCAGCTCTCATCTGCTCCAGCCATCCTAACCCAGGAGCCAACAGGTGGGTGAAGAAGCCATCTTATACAACAAGCTCCATTAAGTCTTCAAGTGAATGGAGCCCCAGCTTTAATGTGGCTGCAAACGTAAGTGGGACTTCAAAATAGAACCATCAGGCTGAGCCCGGTCAGCCCACAGGACTATGAAAAGTCATTTTTAAGCTAAATTTGGAGTGGTTTGTCATATACTGATGGATAACCAAAACTTGGAACTTGGCGAAAAAAAAAAGATGGGCAATAAAATGGAACAAGATGCTTGAGAGGAAGTAAGTAAAAATGAGAGATAAATTATAGAAAAATATTCTGTGTTTTAAAGTGGAAAATACAAACAGGATGCCTGGGTGGCTCAGTCGGTTAAGTATCTGCCTTCAGCTCAGGTCATGATCCCAGAGTCCTGGGATTCAGCTGCTTATCGGGCTCCCTGCTCAGTGGAGAGTCTGCTTCCCCTTCTGCCCCACCCCCTCATGCTTCCACACAGAAGCTCTCTCTATGAAATAAAAAAATAACATCTTTAAAAATAAATAAAGTGGAAAATACTAAAAATTTCCTATTTGGAATCAAAGGATGACCTACTAAATTTTACTAATATAATGAAAAAGGGATTAATTAAACTGTACTCTAAATTGTTCATATATGCTATAATATGTTCAAAATAAAAGGTAAAATGAAAGTGAAATGGAGTTTGGGGAAAATAAAATCATCAAAAACCACATAAGTTAACTGCATATACAAACAAATATAAAAACGTTTTCCACCTAAAATTAACACTTACTCAGTTTGGCTTCTTCTGTCCTTGCTTTCATCTTTCCATGAATTAAACTGAGTGCAAATGAGCCATTGATCTGGTTGGCTGAGTGAATCAATATGGCTTTACATTTTCTATTGCCATTACCTTGTAACAGGAGATAATAGCTAGAACACTCTCCTTTCACTTCAACATCTGGAACTAAACAAAAACAATTATTTTGTTAAGTATGTGAAAATTCAGCATGCAACATGGCAGAATCAGTCATTTGACCCATAGGATATAATGATTTTCTATGGTATTTGAAAACAAGCTGTTATGCAGCCTCTTTTGGGTAGTACTTGTTCATTTAACTCAGAAAACTGAAAACAGAGGATCATAACAAAAAAAGCATACACATTTTACTTTAAAATGATGTGTCCTTGTTCATTAACTTTTGATATGGCCCACTAGACTTCCACGATATCTTTCTTATATGAGCACACCCATAATGTACCAACTACTCTTTCCAGCTTCTATTTCTTTAAAATGGAATTAACTGACCCCTGTGAGCACACACAAAATTCCACTGGCGGAGCAGAAGTGTACAGATATACTCCAAGGTAGCTTTTCAGTCCCTGCAGTGGGCATCCATAATGTATTTTACAGAGGAAATGGAGAGCATTCATTAATCTGGCATGCCAGTTACATGAAGGTCACTTAAGACAGCTTCTTGTATTTTTAAAAACAAATCAAGTGAGGGTTATAGTGAAGGTCAAAGAAAAACTGTGAAGCCTTTGAAATTAAAAATAGAAGTAGAGTCCCTTTTTTGTTGAAGATGGTAAATTGGACATAAGCATTCATTTTCACTATCTCCTGAAATTCCACAAAATGATAATAAAGAGATTTTTAAAATAGCACAAATCTATAAGGACTAATATCTAACAGAAGAGACAACAGAAACTAATTTTGAAAGCAGGTAAGCAAATGAATAATTGGTAACAGACTGCTAAGGAAGCTGAGAAAAACTGGACAAGGCTTAGAAGCAACATAATTTATACTACAAGACTCTGGGATGATGGTCCCAGACGGCACTGGAAGCAACATGAAGGTAAAACAGGAAAATAGGTTGCAGTCTGTGAGTGAGGTGAAGTCTGGCATCCTGACCAATCCTTATTCTATTGAGGCACATGATTGTTCTTTTCCCAGTCCAGAAAACTAGTGGTTTATTCTCTGCAGAAAGTAAAACAACGTGTCTCTGGCCTGAGAGGTACTGGACAGAGAGTAGGGTTAGAGTTAATTATCAGTGGATTAAGCATGTACTTGAATATTGACTATGAGATCCTTTGCCCTACTTCACCCATATAACTTCTAGAATTTTGGAAGCTAGATAACAGAATTGAGCTTTCTTTTGGAAATGTGGTCAGTCCTAGAGGAAAGATCGAAGAATCCCAACACTGGGATCAGCTAAGGTCCCAGTGAGATCACCCTAAAATGAAGATCACAGTCAACAAGCTACACTCATGCACCTAAATTTTCCCATTAGTTTTCGGGTACTATCCCTTAAATGTGAGCAGGCAGGCAAATGTTATGAGATCAAGAAAAATTACTAGTATGAAAACTAGATGCCAAAATAAACAGAAACAAGTGACTTGCAAGGAAACAAAGAATACACAGTAAAAAGAAATCACACACACAAAACAAACGAACCAATCAGATCACTAAAATCCTGAGAGAAGATGCTGCATCCATTAAATAAGAACAGGAGATTATAAGAATGTTAATAAGAAAGCGCTCATGGAAATTAAAATTAAGAAAGCATAAACATATATTTCACCTAAATGGGTAGAAGAAAAGTTCAGTGAATCTACAGAAAGTAGTAAAGTAAAAAGACAAAGAAATGGAAAATAGTAGAGAAGATAAAGAGAGACACACTCAAATCAGGAGGAACAACATCTATACAGGAGTAATAGAAGTGAGAACATAAAACAACAGAAGGAAGGAAATTACCAACAAAATAAATTATAAGAACCATTTCCCCAATAAAAAGACAAGCTTCCAGGCATGCTGAGAGCCCAATACAAGAATAAAAATACACCCACCAAGGTGCATCATCATGAAAATTCAGAAGACTAAGAACAAGTAGAAGATTCTACAAAATTTCAGAGAAAATATGGGTTTCCTATTTAAAAAAGTCAAGAATGAAAACAGCACTAGAATTCTAAACAACAGCACTAAGAGCTGGAAGACAATGGAGCAATACCGTCAAAATTTCAGGAAGATTCTAGCAAACCTGCTCCACCAAAAGAGGGACTAAGGGAAGAGACAAGAAGACTAAAGGTACCAACAGAGAAAGGGCAAAAGAAATTTCCATGATGATGAAAAACTAGTCTTTTAAATCCAAAGCTATGGAACAAAGCTAGAGAAACCAGTCTGGATTAGACAGGTCATAAAGACCTGGAAGAGATTTTTACATATACATGATTGATAGAATACTTAATGTGCTTGAAGGTACTGAAAGGAATTTCACCACTGGGGGAAGGCTTTGTGGCTGGATATAAAAAAAGATTCACGAACTCTAGGTAAAACAGAATACTGTAGAGGAAAGGAAAATAAGATATATTACATGGCTCAACTGTGAAGAGTGATTACATAATCAAAATAATTAAAACAACTAATATTAATTTAAAATTACTGTATGAGAGGGAAATGAGAAGAATTTGAGTGTGTGGTGAGAGTGAAGGAGCTTAGAGGATCCATACTTCCCTGTTTGAAAACTCACTATAAAGCTACTGTAATCAAGACACTGAGGCACTGGTGTAACAACAGACATACAGATGAACAGAACTGAGAATCCATAAGTGAACCCTCACATTTACAGTCACATGATTTTCAACAAAGGCGCCAAGACAATTTGATGGGAGAAGGAACAGTCTTTTCAACAAACGGTCTTGGAGCAACCGAACATCCAATATGCAAAAGAATGAAGTTGCACCCCTACCCATCTACCTCACATATTAATCCAAAATGGATCAAAAACATAAATTTAACAGTTAAACTTTGAAGCTCTTACAATAAAACAAAGGCATAAATCTTCATGATCTTGGGATTAGGCAATGGTTTGTTAAATAAGAGACCCAAAGCAAAATGAACAAAAGAAGAGAGATAACTGAATTTCACCCAAATTAAGAACTTTTATGCTTAAAAGTACACCATCAAGAGAATGAAAGGTCAACCCGCTGTGGACTTGGGATAATAATGATATGTCAATGCAAGCTTATAAATTTTAACAAATGTACCATTGGGGTGGAATGTTGGTAACAGGGAAGGCCATCTGTGTGTGAGGACATGGGCTATATGGAAACTCTGTACTTTCTGCTCAATGTTGCTGAGTACCTAAAATGCTCTAAAAAAATAAAGATTATTAATTTTAAAAAGAAGTATCCATATGACAAGGCTGCTGTGAGGATTAAATATGAGATGCTGCAGGGAAAGTACTTAGATCGATACCTGACATATATTATTTATTCAGTAACTATTACTAATTAATAAAAAAAAAAGTCAACCTACAGAACACAGGGAAATTTTTGTAAATAGTATATTTTATAAGGGATTTGTATCTAGAATATATAAATAACTCCTATGGCAATAAAAAGACAACTCAATTAAAAACTGAGTAAAGGATCTGAATAGACTTTCCTCCAAAGATATATACAAATGGCCAATAAGCACATGTAAAGATCCTCATCATTAGCCAAAAACGTCATGTAAATCAAAACCACAAAGAGATACCACTTCACCTCCCCTGGATGAATATAACAAAAAATACAGAAAATAACAGGTACTGATAAAGATGTAGAGAAAATGGAACTCTTATAGATTGCTGTTGGGAATATAAAATGGTACAGCTACTGTTTGGCAATTCTTCAAAAAAGTTAAACATATAATTAACATATGACTCAGAAATGCCACTCCCAGGTTTATATCCAAAATAATTTTAAACATATGCTCACACAAAAACACGTACACAAATATTTATGGCAGCATTATTTAAAATAGCCTGAAAGGGTCAACAGCTAAAGTGCCCATCAACTGATGTGTGAATAAATAATAAGTGATACATTCAAATGAGGAGTTGTATTCAGTAATAAAAAGAATGAAGTATCGGTATGTTGTATAAGAAAGATGAACCTTAAAAACATGCTTTATGTGAAAGAAGCCAGACATTAAAGATGACATTTATTTATTGTATGATTACATTTATATGAAATATCTAGAATAGGCATATCTATACAGAAAGAAATAGATTAGTGATTGCCTAAGGGCTGGGGGGAGGAGCAGGCAATGGGAATGGGGAGGGACTGCTAAAGGGTTTGGAGTTGCTTTCTGGAGACATGAAAATGTCCTAAAATTGACTGTAGTGAATAAAGTATTGAAGTCCTAGTCACAGCAATCAGACAACAAAAAGAAATCAAAGACATCCGAATTGGCAAAGAAGAAGTCAAACTCTCATTCTTTGCAGATGATATGATACTTTATATGGAAAACCCAAAAGACTCCACCCCAAAACTGCTAGAACTCATACAGGATTCAGTAAAGTGGCAGGATATAAAATCAATGCACATATATCAGTGGCATTCCTATACACCAACAACAAGACAGAAGAAAGAGAAATTAAGGAGTCGATCCCATTTACAACTGCACCCAAAACCATAAGATACCTAGAAATAAATCTAACCAAAGAGGCAAAAAATCTGTACTCAGAAAACTATAAAATACTCATGAAAGAAATTGAGGAAGACACAAAGAAATGGAAAAACGTTCCATGCTCATGGATTGGAAGAACAGATATTGTGGAGATGTCAATGCTACCTAGAGCAATCTACACATTTAATGCAATCCTTATCAAACACCACCAACTTTTTTCAAAGAAATGGAACAAATAATCCTAAAATTTCTTTGGAACCAGAAAAGACCCCGAATAGCCAGAGGAATGTTGAAAAAGAAAAGCAAAGCTGGTGGCATCACAATTCCGGACTTCCAGTTCTATTACAAAGCTGTCATCATCAAGACAGTATGGTACTGGCACAAAAAGAGACACATAGATCAATGAAACAGAATAGAGAGCCCAGAAAAGCACCCTCAACTCTAGGGTCAACTCATCTTCGACAAAGCAGGGAAGAATGTCCAATGGAAAAAAGACAGTCTCTTCCACAAATGGTGTTGGGAAAATCGGACTGCCACCTGCAGAAGAATGAAACTGGACCATTTCCTTGCACCACACACAAAAATAGACTCAAAATGGTTGAAAGACCTAAATGTGAGACAGGAGTCCCTCAAAATCCTAAAGGAGAACACAGGCAGCAACCTCTTTGACCTCAGCGGCAGCAACTTCTTCCTAGAAACATCGCCAAAGGCAAGGGAAGCAAGGGCAAAAATGAACTATTGGGACTTCATCAAGATAAAAAGCTTTTGCACAGCAAAAGAAACAGTCAACAAAACCAAAAGACAACCAGCAGAATGGGAGAAGATATTTGCAAATGACATATCAGATAAAGGGCTAGTATCCAAAATCTATAAAGAACTTATCAAACTCAACACCCAAAGAACAAATGATCCAATCAAGAAATGGGCAGAAGACATGAACAGACATTTTTCCAAAGAAGACATCCAAATGGCCAACAGGCACATGAAAAAGTGCTCAACATCGCTCGGCATCAGGGAAATCCAAATCAAAACCTCAATGAGATACCACCTCACACCAGTCAGGATGGCTAAAATTAACAAGTCAGGAAACGACAGATGTTGGCGGGGATGTGGAGAAAGGGGAACCCTCCTACACTGTTGGTGGGAATGCAAGCGTGCAGCCACTCTCAATCAGAGAAAGACAGGTATCATATGACCTCAATGATATGAGGAATTCTTAATCTCAGGAAACAAACTGAGGGTTGCTGGAGTGGTGGGGGGTGGGAGGGAGGGGTGGCTGGGTGATAGACATTGGGGAGCATATGTGCTATGGTGAGCGCTGTGAATTGTGTAAGACTGTTGAATCACAGACCTGTACCTCTGAAACAAATAATACATTATATTTAAAAAAAAAAAAAAGATAGTAGGGAGGGAAAAATGAAGGGGGGGAAATTGGAGGTGGAGATGAACCATGAGAGACTATGGACTCAGAAACAAACTTAGGGCTCCAGAGGGGAGGGGGTGGAGGGATGGTTAGCCTGGTGATGGGTATCAAAGAGGACACGTACTGAATGGAGCACTGGGTGGGTGTTATATGCAAACAATGAATCAAGGAACACTACATCAAAAACTAATGATGTAATGTACGGTGATTAACATAACATAATAAAATTAAAAAAAAGAATAAAGGCACATGCTTTATCAATTCAAAACATTTCATTAGCCCTTATTAATCTAGTCCATTTAAAAATATTTTTATTAGAAGACTTGTCAGTCAACAAAACAGTAACTTTTTTCAAGAGTGCCTTTAAAATATTTCCTTTCAAAAGAATTCCAATTAAAAAAAATTGAGACAATAGGATTCAAGATTGTAAAATTATCATGGATGGTTTGTAGATGCAGTCAGACTTGGGTGAAAATTTTGACTGCACCCTGTGATATTAGAGAAGGTTGTTGATTTCTCTATACTTTAGCTTATTCATTTATAATGTACAGTAAGGCAATGATCAACATCCAATTTTTCGACAATTCTGTAAAACTTCTCTGTGAACATATGGTAAGCCAGCACTTTTCATTATACAACTGGCTTTTCAGTACAAGTTTTAAATATAGAAGCCTTTTGGGTTTAGTTCAGTTGCATTTGTTCACATAGTTCTTTTGTATTTTTCCTAGTATCATAATACTTTCTGGGTATTTCACTGAAAATCACTGTTAAAAATCATTCTTTGACTACACTTAATTTAAGCATAATTCAAATGGGACATTGGTTTTCTATTTTAGGTCAAACCATATGAAACTGCTGATACTTAACAATTCTTGATATACAAATAAGCAATACCATATGGTTCAAACTATGTATGTATTTTATTTCATCAGAGATGATTTGTTAAACTTAAGGAACTGAAAAAACTGGGGCACAAATTTTGATTCACATTGCACAGATGGAATCCATTTAAAATCTTTTTACTTTTCCAGACAACAGTTATTACTACCTGGAAATATATATTTCACAGATTACTTAACAACTATTTTTGAGTACCTAATTAAGTATCTGGTACTGTTCCAGGCACTGAAAATAAAAGGAGTAAAAGTAAAAAATTCCATCTTGTCTCTTCTCACTTCGAGTGAGAGAAAAAGACACACACTTAGTATATTAGATAGTGATAAGTACTAAAGAGAAAAAATAAAGCTGAGGAAATGGATAAAATGTCAGGAGAAGAGTCTGTTTGCAATTTTAAACAGGATGGCAAATTAGGTCCTGAATGAGAAAATGACTGGAGTAAAGGCCCGTCAAAGCTGAGAAACCTAACCATACGGGTTTCTGAGGTAAAAGCTAAACCCATTACCTCCACTATCATGTAAGCTTCCTGAGGACATGGACTGTGTTCTATTTACTGCCAGTCCAGCACGTGTAACAGTGCCTACTGTATTGTAGATGCTTGATAAAAATATCTGCTGAAAAACTGAATAATTAATGCAAAACTTATATTCATATAAATAAATATGTACAAGTGCTTACACACACACACACACCACGTTGTTGTTTTTACCACAAATGTTAGCATAATAGACTTTCCACATCTAACTTTTTTCAAGATACTATCTCTTGTGCATTTATAGTCGGTTGCTACTGAATACAATGTTATAATTAAGACTTATAATGACTTCACAATATCTATTTCCTATTACAGGTCAAATTCCAGGAAAGGAGGAGCCAAGTCTATCTTGCTCATTACTAATCTCCAGATATTGTACCATGCCTGATACACAATATCTACTCAATCTCAAGAAAAAAAAATGAATGAAAGGTATGACTGACTGAATGAATGAATGAACAAGGTCATAAAGGATGAAAATCAGAGAATAGCTTAAGGAAATAGTATAAAAGTTTAGCTTGGAGGACAGGGGACATGCAGGGCCAACAATAGAGCACAGCTGGACATAATGCAGTAAGTTATGGGAAACAGAATGTTGACTTAAGAGGCTGATCTGACAGTCGCTATCTTATTTGGAATAGTGAGAGAGGCTACTGGCACTATGAATGGGATATGATGTTTCCTAAGTAAGAGCTATGAAAACTTTATCCCAGCTAAAACTTGGCTCCTCTTTTACAAAAGGAGTTCTGTCAATGAGATAAATAAAGAATTTCCCCTACAGAAAGGTCTATGGGTAGAAGAGAACTTAATAATCAACTGTCCAATTTGATTGTTTCTACTTCTAAGACAAAAAAAAAAAAAATACTGTAAAGTCAGCTTAATCAGCACTTAATGATACAGCCTAATCAGTAATCAACAACCTGCCTTTGACGAATGTCATGTGATATATGTCTTATTATTCAGAAGTTACCAATATTAATCTCCAAATTTCAAGAGGTGATAATTTAAGGAAATCAAATCAAGCCACATACTAAGGTATTTTCTTAAAGTCACAATAAAAGTCATGGAAAAAAATCTACTTCAGAATACATTCTAAATCAATAAATTACCTTAGAAAAATTTACAAAGGGAGGCGGAGCAAGATGGCGGAGGAGTAGGAGACCTAGATTTCGTCTGGTCTCAGGAATTCAGCTGAATAGGGATCAAACCATTCTGAACACCTACGAACTCAACAGGAGATCGAACAGGAGAGTAGCAACAATTCTCTGAACAGAGAAGCGACCACTTACTGGAAGGTAGGGCGTGCGGAGAAGTGAATCCGAGGCGATATTCGGGAGGATAGACGGCGGGGGAGGGGCCTCCGCCGGCCGCTTCTGGCAAGTGATAGAGCCGCGGAGCACAAAATCGGACCTTTTAGAAGTTGGCTCGGCGGAGGGACGTCGCTGCAGTGGCTAAGCGGGGGGTGGAATCCTCCCGGGACAGTGTGGTCTCAGGACCCTTGGGGTCACAGAGAGACCGGGGGTGCCTGAGTGCGGCAGAGCTCCCAGGTATCAGAGCAGGGAAGCCAGCTGCAGATACGGAGCAGAGGCGCGGGCTCTCAGCTCGGGGTTGCCATAAACTGTGATCTGCGGCCCAGTCGGGGCACGGCTCCCCCAGCAGGAACCCAACAAGCAGCAGATCCGGGGAGACTCCCCTTCCTTCCCGGGGAGGAGCGGTGCGGGAGCGCACTGCAGGAATCTGCTGGGTTTGGAGACTCCGCGCGGGGTCGGGTGCCAGAGATAGCAACGCTCGATCACAGGCCGGGTGAGCACGGAGTGCGGCCGGAGACCGGGGACACGGAAGTGACTGCTTTTCTCTGGGGGCACACTGAGGAGCGGGGCCCCGAGTTCTCAGCTCCTCCGAGTGGAGATTGGGAGGCCACCATTTCTGCCCTGGTCCTCCAAAGCTGTACTGAGAGCTTGCAGGGAACAAAAGCTCCTGAGAGCAAACCGGAGCAGCTTCCTTAGCCCAGACGACAAGGGCGGGGCAATTCCGCCTCCGGCAAAGACATTTGGAAACCACAGCAACAGGCCCCTCCCCCAGAAGATCAGCACAAACAGCCAGCAAGCCAAGACCAAGTTGATCGATCAAGGAGAATAGGAGAACTCCAGCGCTAGGGGAATACTGCACATAGATTCATGGCTTTTTTTTTTTTTTTACCATGATTCATTATTTCATCAAAGTTAATTTTTGTTGACTGTTTTTTTTTTTATTTTTATTTTTCCCTTTTTCAACCAACATCTTATAAATCCCTTTTTAAAAAAAAAAAACATTTTTTATTTTTCATTTTTAGAGTCATATTTTATCCCTTCATAGTAGTTACCCTTATTTTTGGCATATATATATAAGTTGTTCTCTCTTTAAAATTTTGAGGTACAGTTTCTTCTAACAGATCAAAATATACCCTAAATCACTAGTGTATGGCTTTGTTCTAGTCTCCTGCCTGATCACATTCTCTCCCTTTTTCCTTTTTTTTTTCTTAAATCTTCTTTCTTTTTTCAAACAACTTATCTTACCAAGTCCTTTTATAAAATCTTTTATAATTTTCATCTTTACAGTCATCTTCCATCCCTTCATTGTATCAACCCTTATTTTGTACATATATGTCTTTCTTCCTTTAAAATTTTAGGAGGCACTTTTTTCTAACAGACCAAAATACGCCCAAAATCTAGTGTGTGGCACTGATCTATGCACTAGCCTGATCATATTTGATCATATTCTGCCTTTTTTGTATTGTTTTGTTTTTGTTTTTATCTTTTTTTTTCCTTTTTTTTTTCTTTTTCTCTTTCTTTTTTCTTTCTTTCCCTTTCTTTTCCCCTGATTTCAGGTCTTTTCTGATTTGTATACAGTATATTTGCTGGGGACGTTGCAAACCTGTTTGCATTTTGTTCTCTCATTCATCTATTCTCCTCTGGACAAAATAACAAGACGAAAGAAATCACCTCAGCAAAAAGAACAAGAGGTAGTACCATCAGCCAGGGACCTACTCAATACGGACATTAGTACGATGTCGGACCTAGAGTTCAGAATCATGACTTTAAAGATACTAGCTGGGCTTGAAAAAAGCGTGGAAGTTATTAGAGAAACCCTTTCTGGAGAAATAAAAGAACTAAAATCTAACCAAATCAAAATCAAAAAGGCTATTGATGAGGTGCAATCAAAAATGGGGGCACTAAATGCTAGGATAAATGAGGCAGAAGAGAGAATCAGCGATATAGAAGACCAACTGATGGAAAATAAAGAGGCTGAGAAAAAGAGAGAGAAACAACTACAGGATCACGAGGGCAGAATTCGAGAGATAAGTGATATGATAAGACGAAACAACATTAGAATAATTGGGATCCCAGAAGAAGAAGAGAGAGAGAGAGGGGCAGAAGGTATATTGGAGCAAATTATAGCAGAGAACTTCCCTAATGTGAGGAAGGAAACAGGCATTAAAATCCAGGAGGCACAGAGAACCCCTCTCAAAATCAATAATAATAGGTCAACACCCCGACATCTAATAGTAAAACTTACGAGTCTCAGAGACAAAGAGAAAATACTGAAAGCAGCTCGGGAGAAGAGATATGTAACCTACAATGGTAGAAACATTAGATTGGCAACAGACCTATCCACAGAGACCTGGCAGGCCAGAAAGGACTGGCAAGATATCTTCGGAGCACTAAACGAGAAAAATATGCAGCCAAGAATACTATATCCAGCTAGGCTATCATTGAAAATAGAAGGAGAGATAAAAAGCTTCCAGAACAAACAAAAACTAAAGGAATTTGCAAACACGAAACCAGCCCTCCAAGAAATATTGAGAGGGGTCCTCTAAGCAAAGAGAGAACCTAAAAGCAGCAAAGAGCAGAAACGAACACAGACAACAGACAGTTAACAGTCACCTTACAGGTAATACAATGGCACTAAATTCATACCTTTCAATAGTTACCCTGAATGTAAATGGGCTAAATGCCCCATCAAAAGATGCAGGCTATCAGATTGGATTAAAAAACAAGACCCATCAATATGCTGTCTGCAAGAGACTCATTTTAGACGCAAAGACACCCCCAGATTGAAAGTGAGGGGGTGGAAAACCATTTACCATGCTAATGGACACCAAAAGAAAGCTGGGGTGGCAATCCTTATATCAGACAAACTAGATTTTAAAACAAAGACTGTAATAAGAGATGAGGAAGGACACTATATCCTACTTAAAGGGTCTATCCAACAAGAAGATCTAACAATTGTAAATATCTATGCCCCGAACATGGGAGCAGCCAATTATATAAGGCAATTAATAACAAAAGCAAAGAAACACATTGACAACAATACAATAATAGTGGGGGACTTTAACACCCCCCTGACTGAAATGGACAGATCATCTAAGCAAAAGATCAACAAGGAAATAAAGACTTTAAATGACACACTGGACCAAATGGACTTCACAGACATATTCAGAACATTCCATCCCAAAGCAACGGAATACACATTCTTCTCTAGTGCCCATGGAACATTCTCCAGAATTGATCACATCCTAGGTCACAAATCAGGTCTCAATCGGTACCAAAAGATTGGGATCATTCCCTGCATATTTTCAGACCACAATGCTTTGAAACTAGAACTCAACCACAAGAGGAAAGTCGGAAAGAACTCAAATACATGGAGGCTAAAGAGCATCCTACTAAAGAATGAATGGGTCAACCAAGAAATTAAAGAAGAATTAAAAAAATTCATGGAAACCAATGAAAATGAAAACACAACTGTTCAAAATCTTTGGGATACAGCAAAGGCAGTCCTGAGAGGAAAGTATATAGCACTACAAGCCTTTCTCAAGAAACAAGAAAGGTCTCAAATACACAACCTAACCGTACACCTAAAGGAGCTGGAGAAAGAACAGCAAAGAAAGCCTAAACCCAGCAGGAGAAGAGAAATCATAAAGATCAGAGCAGAAATCAATGAACTAGAAACCAAAAGAACAGTAGAACAGATCAACGAAACTAGGAGCTGGTTCTTTGAAAGAATTAACAAGATTGATAAACCCCTGGCCAGATTGATCAAAAACAAAAGAGAAATGACCCAAATCAACAAAATCATGAATGAAACAGGAGAGATCACAACCAACACCAAAGAAATACAAACAATTATAAGAACATATTATGAGCAACTCTATGCCAGCAAATTAGATAACCTGGAAGAAATGGGTGCATTCCTAGAGATGTATCAACTACCAAAATTGAACCAGGAAGAAATAGAAAACCTGAACAGACCTATAACCACTAAAGAAATTGAAACAGTCATCAAAAATCTCCCAAGAAACAAAAGTCCAGGGCCAGATGGCTTCCCAGGGGAATTCTATCAGACATTTCAAGAAGAATTAATACCTATTCTCCCGAAACTGTTCCAAAAAATAGAAATGGAAGGGAAACTTCCAAACTCATTTTATGAGGCCAGCATTACCTTGATCCCAAAACCAGACAAAGACCCCGTCAAAAAAGAGAATTACAGACCAATATCCTTAATGAACATGGATGCAAAAATTCTCACCAAAATACTAGCCAATAGGATCCAACAGTACATTAAAAGGATTATTCACCAGGACCAAGTGGGATTTATTCCTGGGCTGCAAGGCTGGTTCAACATCCGCAAATCAATCAACGTGATACAATACATTAACAAAAGAAAGAGCAAGAATCATATGATCCTCTCAATAGATGCAGAAAAAGCATTTGACAAAGTACAACATCCTTTCTTGATCAAAACTCTTCAGAGTATAGGTATAGAGGGTACATACCTCAATATCATAAAAGCCATCTATGAAAAACCTACAGCGAATATCATTCTCAATGGGGAAAGGCTGAGAGCTTTTCCCCTAAGGTCAGGAACGCGACAGGGATGTCCACTCTCACCACTGCTATTCAACATAGTATTAGAAGTCCTAGCCACAGCAATCAGACAACAAAAAGAAATCAAAGGCATCCAAATTGGCAAAGAGGAAGTCAAACTCTCACTCTTTGCAGATGATATGATACTGTATGTGGAAAACCCAAAAGACTCCACCCCAAAACTGCTAGAACTCATACAGGAATTCAGTAAAGTAGCAGGATATAAAATCAATGCACAGAAATCAGTGGCATTCCTATACACCAACAACAAGACAGAAGAGAGACAAATCAAGGAGTCGATCCCATTTACAATTGCACCCAAAACCATTAGATACCTAGGAATAAATCTAACCAAAGAGGCAAAGGATCTGTACTCAGAAAACTATAAAACACTCATGAAAGAAATTGAAGAAGACACAAAGAAATGGAAAAACGTTCCATGCTCATGGATTGGAAGAACAAACATTGTGAAGATGTCAATGCTACCTAGAGCAATCTACACATTCAGTGCAATCCCCATCAAAATACCATCCACTTTTTTCAAAGAAATGGAACAAATAATCCTAAAATTTGTATGGAACCAGAAGAGACCCAGAATAGCCAGAGGAATACTGAAAAAGAAAAGCAAAGCTGGCGGCATCACAATTCCGGACTTCCAGCTCTATTACAAAGCTGTCATCATCAAGACAGTATGGTACTGGCACAAAAACAGACCCATAGATCAATGGAACAGAATCGAGAGCCCAGAAATGGACCCTCAACTCTATGGTCAACTTATCTTTGACAAAGCAGGAAAGAATGTCCAATGGCAAAAAGACAGTCTCTTCAACAAATGGTGTTGGGAAAATTGGACAGCCACATGCAGAAGAATGAAACTGGACCATTTCCTTACACCACACACAAAAATAGACTCCAAATGGTTGAAAGACCTAAACGTGAGACAGGAGTCCATCAAAATCCTAAAGGAGAACACAGGTAGCAACCTTTTCGACCTTAGCCGCAGCAACTTCTTCCTAGAAACATCGCCAAAGGCACGGGAAGCCAGGGCAAAAATGAACTATTGGGATTTCATCAAGGTAAAAAGCTTTTGCACAGCAAAAGAAACAGTCCACAAAACCAAAAGACAACCGACAGAATGGGAGAAAATATTTGCAAATGACATATCAGATAAAGGGCTAGTATCCAAAATCTATAACGAACTTATCAAACTCAACACCCAAAGAACAAATAATCCAATCAAGAAATGGGCAGAAGACACGAACAGACATTTCTCCAAAGAAGACATCCAAATGGCCAACAGGCACATGAAAAAGTGCTCAACATCGCTCGGCATCAGGGAAATCCAAATCAAAACCTCAATGAGATACCACCTCACACCCGTCAGAATGGCTAAAATTAACAAGTCAGGGAACGACAGATGTTGGCGGGGATGTGGAGAAAGGGGAACCCTCCTACACTGTTGGTGGGAATGCAAGCTGGTGCAACCCCTCTGGAAAACAGTATGGAGGTTCCTCAAACAGTTGAAATTAGAGCTACCGTTCGATCCAGCAATTGCACTACTGGGTATTTACCCCAAAGATACAAATGTAGGGACCCGAAGGGGTACGTGTACCCCAATGTTTATAGCAGCAATGTCCACCATAGCCAAACTATGGAAAGAGCCAAGATGCCCATCGACAGATGAATGGATAAAGAAGATGTGGTGTATATACACAATGGAATATTATGCAGCCATCAAAAGGAATGAGATCTTGCCATTTGCAACGACGTGGATGGAACTGGAGGGTGTTATGCTGAGTGAAATAAGTCATTCAGAGAAAGACATGTATCACATGACCTCACTGATATGAGGAATTCTTAATCTCAGGAAAAAAACTGAGTGTTACTGGAGTGGTTGGGGGTGGGAGGGATGGGGTGGCTGGGTGATAGACATTGGGGAGGGTATGTGCTACGGTGAGCGCTGTGAATTGTGCAAGACTGTTGAATCACAGTTCTGTACTTCTGAAACAAATAACGCAACATATTTTAAGAAAAAAGAAAAAGAAGAAGATAACAGGAGAGGAAGAAAAGGGGAGTATGTCAGAGAGGGAGACGAACCATGAGAGATGATGGACTCTGAAAAACAAACTGAGGGTTCTAGAGGGGAGGAGGGTAGGGGGATGGGTTAGCCTGGTGATGGGTATTGAGGAGGGCACGTTCTGCGTGGAGCACTGGGTGTTAGGAACAAACAATGAATCATGGAACACTGCACCAAAAACTAATGATGTAATATATGGTGATTAACATAACAATAAAAAATTAAAATATAAAAAAAAAAAAAGAAAAATTTACAAAGGAAAAATAAATAATGGGCTGTCCAGAATATACTCGTTTAGTTAGGAGATATTAATATTCAATTCATATTAGTAAGCCTTAAACGTGTAATATTGAGAAATGGATAAATATTATCCTATGATTTCATGTAAAATAAGTGAAATTGACTCTACTGCCACCTGGGAAATCTATTTCTGATTTTGTTTTAGCAGGTGCCCAAATCACCACAGATACATCTATTCCCTGGGAGGAGTTGAGAAGGCCAGAGCTGCACTTCCTTATGTACTAGTACAGTGCAACTATTATTTTAACAACATCTGTTCCTCCAGGAAGCTGTTCTGAATTCTTGCGACTATGCTACGCCAAACACTCTGGAAGTATCCTCCACTTCACCTTCACAGTGTTGACTAAACAGATTTATAATGATTTTTCAAAGTGCTTTCATCACTTGACTATAAATTCCACAAAGAAAAAGACCGTGTAACTACTTCCTCAAGTGTAAGGACCCAGTTTGACTGCCCTTTATTTCCCACAGTGTGTCATGCAATAAATGATACTTTGATGTTGATGTTAATGATTATAGCTCTCTATGGTCTTCCAACTACTATTTTTAAATCATTTCCTAACTTTTCTTCCACCTTTACCTTAAATTCAGGTATTTCTGAAGATCCTAGCCTTGGCTCTCTTCTGTAGTCATGCTGTCTATATGGTCTTGTCCAGCTACTCCTAAGGCTTCAACTATTACCTATACACAGTCACTGGGAGGCTTTTTACACTGGTGGCTTCTCAGTATTCAAACCCTTGTCTAATCACCTCCCCTTTGAATCTGGGCCATTCTTGTGAGTAGCTTTAAATAAAAGAACACAGCAGAAATGATGCTGGGCCAGTTCTGGGATTAAGCCTTAGAAGTCCTGGCAGCTTTGACTTTTGTACGTTTTGGAGTCTTAAGCCACCATGTAAAAATTCCAGCTAACCTGCTAGAGATCACATGAAGAAACCATGGAGCAAGGGAAAAGGCTCTGAGACTACATGGAGAAAGAAAGATAGCTGTCCCTGCATCCCAAGCTGAGCCCAACTTCTGAACAATCCGCAAGCTCAGTGCAGCCACATCCGTGACCACTGGTGAGAATGGGAGAACCGCCCAGCTGAACCTAGGTCAAACTGCAAGACTGTGAGCAAATAAAAGCATTTGCTCTTTGAAGCCACTTAGTCTTAGGCTGGTTTGTTATAAAATGTATCAAACAGCTGATAAAATCTAAATCTCTAGCCCTGACCACTCTCTGGGGATAACAGACCTAATCGCAAACTCTTAAATTTAAATTTCCATATAGTTATCATCTCCTTTTCAAATTCAACATTTGCTAAAATGGATTTCAGTATCTCACCTATATAAAACTGCCTAAGTTGCTGATTTTAAATTCGTATTCCTCAGGATTATATGGCTCTGGAGTATTTCTAGAGATTTCTTCTAGAACAATCCACGTGGGCATGTTTCAATTCCAGTTCTTAGTCCCATCATATCATGGGTCACGAAAACTAACTACAAGCTCAAAAATAATTTAAACAAATTATTGTCCAATAAAAAAACACATATAAGCAAAGTATGAAGAAACATTCTTTAGCTATATGACTTTGGGCAAGTAACTAAGATTTTTGAGCTGTAATTACCTAATAAAATACTAAAGTTTGGATATAAATGATCTGATTTCACAACAGAAATTAAGATTTCATTTTGACAATGACATTTTGAATGTAATAAATTACTAGAGGCAATACAGTGCAGTAGTTAAGAGCACAGAGCCTGGGTTCAAATCCTTGGAGAAGTTACAGAGCTATTAACTATTAGAGCCAGGATTTTAACCAAGATTCTGCCAATTAACAGCTCTGAAACTTCTTCAAGCCCCAATTTCCTAGTCTGTTAAATGGATATAAAAATAAGTTTATAGGGCTATTATAAGAATTATTCTAAAGTACGCAGAACACTGCATAACATATAATTGTTAAATAACTTATAATTTCTTTAGAAAACTGTAATCACCAGTTTTTTTATGTACCTACCATATAATAAAATAACCACTTTTTCTTTTTTTAAAAAAAAGATTTTATTTATTTGAGAGACTGAGCAAGAGAGAAATATTGTGCACGAGCAGGGGGAGGGGCAAAGGGAGAAGCAGACTCCCCACAGAGCAAGGAGCCTGACCTGGGGCTCGATCCCAGGACCCTGGGATCATGACCTGAGCCAAAGGCAGATGCTTAAGTGACTGAGCCACCCAGGCGCCCCTCACCACTTTATTTTCATAAATTTTATTTCATAAAATTCTTGAAATGTCTCTTTAAGAAACCCATGTTCAATATAATTAGCTATCTACTTAATCAAAACTTCGGCCTTTAGATCATTGATATTTTTTTGAATAAGGTAGCATACACTTTGTTGTTACTAACAGTAGGTTACTAAGAGATAATAAAAAATCTTAAAAGGATGTGGGTTCGTTTTAATCAGTAGTAATAAGTATTATTTTCTCATCAAGCATGTTATCTCCATTTCATAAAACAACGATTGACTACTTACCACTGATTGTCTTAGGCTTTTTAGCTATGTATTCTCTCCATTTTCTTGAACTGAGCTGGCTGGGAGGTGGGATGAGTGTGTTACTAATAGCACACGGCAATACAAAGAGAGCACCAACCTGGATAAAAGAGAACATATTTTTAGTGACTGCACACTGAGATTAATTCTTAAATAGTGTCACCTGACAGTTTTCCACTTGGATTTCACCTAACATGTACTTTGTAACGCTCCCTCACAAGTCTACTGGAAAAACAAAAACAATGCCCAAACTGTCAGAAAAAAAAGTAAAAAACCAGAGAAAGGTAGTCAAACACGGGCTCCCTTTTCCAGTAAGTTACAGATCTCTGTAAACCTTGTTAATCACAATATTTGCTTCAAGTTCAGGTTGTGGTATCATTTCTTTGTATATCTGCAAACCAGTGAGAGGCTGGGAATGCCATCATCAAAAGATTTTGTCATACTTAGCCATAATTTTATAACCTTTTGTCTGGATGGATTGTTCTGGTTTCAAAATTACAATACATCTGCAGGTAATTTTAAAACTTCTATTCCTAGAAATCAGAGATTTAATCCTAAAAAGGTATAAACTGCAAAGAAACCATGAATCATATGCCAGAAAACACACAGCAGCTTCTGACTGATTTGTGAGAAAACTCAGCTTATTCATCTTTGCCTTCCCAGGGCTGGGCATACAGATGTTTATTAAATATTTGTTTTCCCAAAGCCAGCATATGATATTTAGGCAAAATCTCAATTTGATTAGGTACTGAATAAAACAAACTGCACTCTGAAAGCTACACTTTGCTTGTTATTTTAGAAATATAAGCTATAACAACCAGCAAATACCAATAAATAATATTTTTTTTAACTCTGGGGAAATTTAAGTAAGATATCTTATAGATCTCAAATCTAATGAAAAATCACTTTTTTTAAATTTTATTTTATTATGTTGTTAATCAAATACCATCAACTTTTTTTCAAAGAAATGGAACAAATAATCCTAAAATTTGTATGGAACCAGAAAAGACCCCGAATAGCCAGAGGAATGTTGAAAAAGAAAAGCAAAGCTGGTGTCATCACAATTCCAGACTTCAAGCTCTATTACAAAGCTGTAATCATCAAGACAGTATGGCACTGGCACAAAAACAGACACATAGATCAATGGAACAGAAAAATCACTTTTAATTGTCACTTGTAGATGGATGAGTCTCGTGACATATATGATACTAAGTCAATACTTTAATGTATTAGTTTTACTGATATTTATTATTTTATATATTCTTAGATATACAAATAAGTATATTAGGAGCAAAAAAAAGGGAAAATTAAATGTTTATTTTTGTTACTACAGCCATGCCTTTTTTTAATCCTAAGTCAAATGTATTTCACATAATTAAGTATTAGACACTAAAAATAAAAAATATTAGCAATAATCATTAAATATAAAAAGATCTTTATTTAACTTTGAAACACTAAATCCTAGTTCTTCATACTTGCATAAATAAGACTATGTAGCACAAAATTCGTAACAAAAGTATTTTGCCCAAAGGTTAGACAAAGCTGTGAGTATGCTAGATCAGGGCCCAGTTATAACTTAATTATGTAATTACTATAGTTAAAGCTTAACAAATTAGAGATGCTAAATGCAGTTCAATGCACAACTTAAAGCCTGGTATTATAAGTATGTCCTACCCAGGCAAAGAAGTAGCCAAATGTCTGAGACAACTTATTTTTGAATAAACATTTGCTACAAATATGAAAATAAACATTTCAAAATCCCATAAGCTATAATTTCCTACAAAATACATTTATGTCAATTGTTTATACTGTGTTCATAACAAACTTGGATTCTGATAACTCATTCTCACTCATGCACTAATCATTAGATACACTCTGAGACTTGAGGATGGTGCTTCTAGATTATCATACTATCTCCAGAATTTAAAAACCAAATACCGTTTCAAAACTTTGATTTGTTCTTTTCAGTAGGCACCACCTGAACAAGCGGGCACTAAGGGAATCACATTTCTAACCGTGCAAATTCTCTTCTTAAAAAAATATTTCCTGGGGGGCACCTGGGTGGCTCAGTTATTAAGCGTCTGCCTTCGGCTCAGGTCATGATCCCAGGGTCCTGGGATCGAGCCCCGCATCAGGCTCCCTTCTCGTCAGGAAGCCTGCTTCTCCCTCTCCCACTCCCTCTGCTTGTGTTCCCTCTCTCGCTATGTCTCTCTCTGTCAAAAAAATAAATACAATTTTGAAAAAAAAATATTTCCTGGGGTGCTTGGGTGGCTCGGTTGGTTAAGTATCCGACTCTTGATTTCGGCTCAGGTCATGATCTTAGGATTGTGTGATCGAGCCCTGTATCAAGCTCCATGCTGGGTGTAGAGCCTGCTTAAGAATCTCTCTCTCCCTCTCCCTCTGCCCCTCCTACTACTACCACCCCCACCCCTGCTGCTCTCTCTCAAAAATTTTTTTTAAAAATAAATAAAACAAAATAAAAAATATTTCCTGGTCATACAATTAGTAGATATCATGATTCCTTAACAATCTTCTTATTTTTTACTAATCTAATAAAATAAGCTTCACTATAAAAGGTTTTTATTTTTATTCTGGGGCTGATCAAATTTGTTTTTTTAAAGTCAGAAGTTGACTTAAGATCATATAAATCACTAAAATTTAAGTACTATGAAAGCTTCCTAAGGAGGGACCTTGTCTATTTTATTCTCTCCAGTATCTGAAACAAGCCCCTGGTACACAGCAGGCAGTCTTTGCCCCAGGCCCTCACACAAAACTGCTGAATAAATAAATGAAAATCAAGTTATAAAGCATTAGAATTACTTCAAAGAATGAGCATGCAAATCAAAACTACTTTTTTCAAAAATGTAAAAAACTAATTATGACCTAGTATAAAAGGAAAATACAGTGCTTTACATTCAGAGATGTGTTAGCTGAATTATGTTTCCAAAAATCATCCCTTTTGCTGCATTAAAGTAGGAACATCTATAAAAAATTCCATCATTTATTTGTCCCTTACTGATAAAGAATACTCTAATATTTTTTAAAGATTTTATTTATTTTAGAGGGGGGGAGAAGCACACAAGCAGGGGCAGGATGCAGAGGAAAAGGGAAAAAGAGAAGCCTAAGCAGACTCTGTGCTGAGCACAGAACCCAACCAATGCAGGACTCGATCTCATGACCCTGAGATCATGACCTGACCAAAATCAAGAGTTGGACGCTCAACCAATGAGCCACCCAGGCACCCCAAGAATACTGTGTTTTATAGTCGTTGTCTAAGAAGCAATAAAAATGACAATCTAATATACCAAATTTAAAACAAAACAACTGAAAATACGATATAAATATCGTTTAGTTTGCTTCTAATATTAGTATTGCCTGTCTTCAATAACGAGATGCATTAACGATTATTTTATACCTGTATTAAACAAATTACAGGCATGTATCTGATTTTGACTTGAAAAATTACCTACAAAAGCAATTCCCAAAAATTTCATTTTATCTTCAAAATATCTAGAGGATATTTGGAGCTTTATACCTTTCAGGAAAATATTTCACATATGCATGTCTATCATTCAGGCCAGATAAATTTCAAAGCCATTAAAATTAGTTACCAACCATCGTTTATAGCATACTTCACAGTTTGTAAAATATATTCCAGTTGGTTTTCATTGCAACTTTCGCAACAGGTTAAACAGGGATTATTACTTACAGTTTACAATTTAAAAAGCTATAAGCCATTAAGTGGTAGAACTAGGACTTAAATCTAAGTTTTCTAAAGTATATACACTCTTACTTGAGACTTTCTCTTCTACCATACTCCTCCCCTCCCCTATTTGAAACATAGGTGAAATGGTTAATGATAAATGATATTCTCATTTCCTAGAATGAAGAGGCTCCCCAAAATTAGGTGAACTAGATAAGGTTACACAGAGAACTATTTAGTTACTTGGGTTAAAGCAGGAATAGATTTGTTTTTTTTAATTCTTTGTGTTTTTTCTTTCCTTTTTCTGTCTTTTTCTTTTTAGTATACAACTTTACAAGATTTCTATGTGCATATTTTTATAGAGATATAAGATCTTATTAATTCGGTTAAAGTAAGTCCACCTTATTACTCTATTGCAGTCTGCTTGTTTTCTTCATAGTTCCTTTTTTTGGAGGGGGAGAGAGAGAGTGTGAAGGATGCGGGAGAGGGAGACAGAATCTTAAGCAGACGCCACACTCAGTGCAGACCCCCAATGGGGCTGGATCTCATGACCCTGAGATCATGACCTGAGCTAAAACCAAGAGTCGGCTGCCTAACTGACTGAGCCACCCAGGCTCCCCTCTTCATATTTATTATTTTCTCTTTTTCCCACCAAAATGTAAGTTCCATGAGGATAGTTTTCATCTCTCTAATCCATCACTGGATCCCTAATATCTAAAACAGTGTCTAGCACATAATAAGATACATGTTGGATAAATAAGAAAAGATAATTTTTTTAAATTTCACATTAGGTATTCTTTAGAGGATGAAAACACAGGCTAATATTATACTTCAGGCTGTTCCTCCAAAGGCTACTTCATCAAATAAACACTTAAGCACACTATTAAAAAACTTAATTGTATGGAAAAAGAGGATGAAAGTCAAATTTTTAAGATTTATTTATTTGAGACACACAGAGAGAGAACATGCAAGGGTGGGGAGGGGCAGAGGGAGAGGGGAAGAAAATCTTAAGTAGGTTCCATGACCCAGAGTGGAGCCCAACATGGTGCTTGATTATACCACCCTGAGATCATGACCTGAGCCAAAATCAAAATTCAGATGCTTAACCATGAGAGTCAAAATTTTAAATTATCTATAGTCCAGCATCTTAAGGCCAAAATCATTATTTCCATTACTGTATCAATTTTCTAAGGGAATTATAACCAGTATTTGACTATAGTGCCAGGGGGAAACTATAATTTTAATAATCATTTTCCTCCCTACAGAACTGTTTGAAATAGTTTATTTGTTGTTAAAATAGTAAAATAATGTTAAATGAATATTCTGTGCATTAAAAATTGTTTTCATAGAAACACAGTAAATAACCAGAAAGAAAAGCAAACTTTTAGTTTTTCCCTTTAAAAACTATACTTGACTTTAAATAGATGACTTAAATATATACATACATACATATACATACATACATATATATATGTACATATAAAACTATTGAAATAGCAACTAATCTCATAAACATCACCAGAATTAAGAAAGAAAAACTGAGGGATGCCTGGGTGGCTCAGTCAGTTAAGTGTCTGCCTTTGGCTCAGGTCATGATCCCAGGATCCTTGGACAGACCCCACATTGGGCTCCTTGCTCAGTGGGGAGTCTGCTTCTCCCTCTCCCTGCCATGCCCCTGCTTGTGCTCTCTCTCTCTCTGACAAATAAATAAATAAAATTTAAAAAAAAAGAAAAACTGAAAACTTACAAATGATAATACCGTGAGGCTTCAGAAGTTTTTCTCATTTCCACCCACCTGTCCTACCATGAAAAAGATAATGCAAGTGTACAAATATCTTCTCATATAACTGAAATCAGATGTTGAAGGAGTAGGTTAACAATAATCTAACGTGTTTTCAAATTTTAAAACTAACAAAATTACCAGTCATGAAGCTTATTTTTGAAAATCTCTTCCAAAAACTTAATATCATTTCATGTCTGCAGAGGACTTTGGTGTTACTATGGGAAGTTCAAAGTATCTTAATATCAATTAGGACCCAAATACTTTGTT